>NW_008349784.1:28513-35051 GCF_000622305.1 Nannospalax galili | reverse complement strand
GGTCTTGGTAGAAGCAGCACCCCTCTCACAAGGCGGCACAGAGGCCCCCTTGCTGAAGGAGTAGGAGGTCCAGCCCCCTCTGGTTCTGCAGGGCTACCTCTGCTAAAAAACTGACAGAATCCTGAAGCTGACATAGATTCTTCTAAACGCTGGAGGTCAGCATCTAGGCTGGTGAGTAAGTCAGTGTTTTGAGCATTTCCCTTTGTGATGGCAGTGGCCCCTGTGCCTATCCCTGAAGCTATCCCAGTGCTTACTAAAGTCACAAGAGTCACAGCCGTGACTACGGGAGTTCTTTTAACACACAGGGGGAACTGCTCTTGCTGTAGATAAAACTGCATGAACTCATTTGAGTGGTATACGAAGCGAGGGAAAAGGAGGGTGAGCACACAAAAGCTGGGTCGTTTTGACAACCTGAGACTGGGCACAGGGTGTCAGTCCAGTAGAGCAGGCCCACCAGGTGTTGTCAGGGGGGATGTAATACTCTTGGGTTGAGGCATTAACGGGAAAGGTCTGGTTGCATAGAAAAGAGTATGATTGGGGAACACTTCCTATACAGATCCCTGAGCCTGTAACTCTCTCGAGGGAGAGGTTTGCTTTAGAAGACCATCTGCAGCTTGAATCATTCCGGCTGGTCGTATAGTTGCCTTGTACCGCGACTCCTTCGTAATAGGGAGGAGCCGTATCATAACACAACCAGCAGGAGACAGCCTTGCTCGGGTGGGTGGCATTTAAAAAGGAGGAGGCCTGACTGTGGAGGGACTAACCATGGAAGTTCCATTCTTGGACCTGTGAGTGGGCTTGGTTGTCGGACCCATCCCTGTGGGGAGGCCCCCCACCTTAGATACTAGGAGAGGGTTTGGACCAACTGCGGTCCCCTGCAGGATTTCCTGCCGCTGGAGAGAAAATAAGAACCCTGTATCATATCCAGTTAGCCACAGGTGCAGGGCCCATGGTCTGCTTACTCCCCATCCTTGATCCTGTTCAGTGAACCTAATAAGTAGGGGGTTGCATCTCGTGGGATTACTACCCGAACCGCATGAGCATGGTGTTCCCGACCGGTTCTGCTTGATGGTAATGATTTCTCCTGGGGTGGTTGTTAACCACCATGCCTCCCCAGTAGTCTCGCATCTCCAGTGATGGCAATAGTAGTGTTTGGCCTCCCCACATCCCGGTTTAACATGGGGCCCTGGACAGACATAGAAACTTTTAGCCCGTAGATTCCTAACCCCCAATTTGAATTTACAATTATAACCTGGCAGGGAGTCTTCGTACCCCAAGGGCTTTCCATCCAGACCTGTGTCTTACTTTCCATCTGCTAGGGTACAGAGGTCTACATCGAGCAGGGGCCACCAGGTGTTGGGTGGATGGTTCTCAGTCCAGGTTAATAACGCCTTTCCCATTTCAATGTTGGCCAATGTCCAGGTCACTTGTACTGGTGCATGGGGACTCAAACTTCCTGTAGGGAGGTGCCCAACCAGCAGCAAACAGGTCAACAGGAAGTGTCCCACTGAATTCGAAGCTTGAGTGGGTTTGAAGGGTGTTGGGATGCCTTCCAGGTGTCTCCCTTGTAATCTTCTGGAGCTGTAAGTGGGTCGACAGGCTTTGCATGGGAATAGTGTACCCAGGCTGGGACTCTGTCCACTTTGAGTATGGTGGGTGTTGTCATGAGGACTACGAAGGGACCCTTCCATCTCGGCTTGAGGTTTTTCCGAGGACTACGAAGGGACCCTTCCATCTCGGCTCGAGGTTTTTCCATTGGTGTCTGCAGATGAAGACCCAATCGCCTGGCTCGAACCTGTGGGGTTATGGGGGAACAACATCCTTGTATATGGCCCTACGTTGTGGCCAAACTCATTGATGGGCCTGTTGCAGCCTTTGTAGAGCGTCCAGCAGATCTTGGTCATCTAAGGCCGATACCAGGTCAGTTTGGAGGCTGGGAATCATGGGGGTTGGGACTCCATACATAATTTCAAAGGGGGTCAAACCTAGTTGGTACGGAGTATTTCTCACTCTAAAAAGGGCAAAGGGGAGGAGAGCCACCCAGTCTGCACCAGTCTCTAAGGCTAATTTGGTTAAGGTCTCTTTTAGAGTTCTATTCATTCTCTCAACCTGTCCTGAACTCTGGGGTCTATATGCACAATGTAATTTCCAATTGGCCCCCAGTGCAGTGGCTATTCCCTGACTTACCTGAGAGATGAAGGCTGGGTCATTGTCTGATCCGATCATAGTTGGAAAGCCATACCTGGGCAGGATCTCTTCGATTAGCTTTTTAGCTACTACATGAGCCGTCTCATGTTTGGTTGGGTAAGCCTCAGTCCATCCTGAGAAGGTATCTATGAAAACTAATAAATATTTATATCCAAATTTCCCTGATTTGATTTCAGTGGAATCAGTCTCCCAGTATGTACCCGCCGTGTCCCTCTGTTCCTGTTAGCGGGAGATGAGGTCACATTGGTTAATTGGCAGGCATGACAATGGTTAACAGTTTTTTCGATGGCTTGGTTTCCTTTCTGAATTTTAACTTTGGCCCTTCTTAATAAGTCTTACATTCTCCGTGTGCCCCTGTGTGAAGCTTGATGTATTCTCTTAAGCAATCTTAGGCCTAATTTCTGGGGTAGGATGACCCATCCATCTGCTGTTCTCGTTGTTCCTTTTTGGTGACCCGGGCAGTAGATTATGGCTAATTTTGTTGGGTCCCAGAGGGCTTGCAGAAGGTCTAAGATCTCTTGCTTATTTTTAATAATTTTTCCCTCCGCAGTAAGAAGGCCTCTCTCCTGGTAGATGGCTCCATGGATATGGGCAGTAGCAAATGCATACCTGCTGTCGGTATAGACATTAAGCCTTTTTCCCTTGCCCATCTTTAGGGCCTGGGTAAGCGCGACCAGTTCAGCCTTTTGGGCTGATGTACCTATTGGTAATGGTTCAGCCCAGATGACTTCTGAAGTGGTTGTGACCACTCCCCCTGCATATCTTTTACTGCCTCAGATGAAGCTGCTCCCGTCCGTGTACCAAGTCTCTTTGGCATCAGGCAGGGGAACGTCCTGTAGGTCAGGCCGGATGCAGTGCACCTGAGCCAAGATCTCAGCACAGTCATGGAGTGGGTCTCCGAGGTTAGGATCCAGCAGCAATATGGCTGGGTTCAGTGATGTCAGCACCTGGAAGGTAATTCTGGGCAGATTCAAGAGCAGGGCCTGGTAATGAGTCAATCGGGCGTTGCTCAACCATCGATCAGGAGGTTGCTTGACCACTCCCTCAAGGGCATGGGGGTGTTGCTACAAGCAGATCCTGTCCCAGTGTTAATTTGTTGGTGTCCTTAACCAGCAAGGCCACTGCTGCTATAATCCGTAAGCAGGGGGGCCATCCAGCTGCTACAGGGTCTAATTTCTTTAATAGGTATGAGATAAGTCTCTTCCAGGGGCCCACTCTCTGGGTAAGGACCCCTTTTGCAATACCTCTATGTTCATCCACATATAGACAGAAAGGTTTGCTTACGTCTGGTAGTCCCAGGACAGGGGCCTCTAAAAGCTTGCATTTTAGGGTTTCAAAGGCCTCTTGTCTTTCCTGTGTCCAGTTGAAGTCCTGTCCTTCTTTGGTGGCCTCATATAGGGGTTTTGCAATCTCAGGGAACCCCAGAATCCAGAGACGTCAGAACCCCATAGTGCCCAGGAATTCCCTCACCTGTTTCCTGGAGGTCGGTGCAGGTATCTTTAGCACAGACTCTTTTCAGGCTCTAGTCAACCAGCATTGTTCTTCTTTGAGGACATACCCTAAATAGGTCACTTCTTGCAAACATATCTGGGCATTTTTGGCTGAGGCCCAGTAACCCAGGTCCCCAAGTGTACGTAGTAAGTCCTCAGTCCCTTCCAGGTAGGACTTCTGGTCCGGTGCTACGATCAATAGGTCATCAACATATTGTAACAGGATTATGTTAGGGTGCTGGGCTCTGTACTCACCCAGATCTTCGTGCAGGGCTTCATCAAACATAGTTGGAGAGTTTTTAAACCCTTGAGGCAATCGCATCCAGGTCAGCTGGCCATTAATTCCTGCCTCCGGATCATGCCATTCGAAGGCAAAGTAGGGCTGACTGCTAGGAGCTAGCGGTAAGCTGAAGAAGGTGTCCTTGAGATCCAGAACTGTATACATTTCCGATCTGGTGGCAGGGTACTGAGTAATGTATAAGGGTTGGGGACAGTGGGGTGGATGTCAATGATGCCCTTGTTTACCTCTCTTAAATCGTGTACTGGTCTATAGTCCCCAGATTGGGGCTTCTTGACAGGCAGGAGTGGGGTGTTCCAGGCAGACTGGGTCATTTTCAGCACTCCCAGTCTGGTTAAGTTTCTGATGTGTGGAGTGATTCCACATCTTGCCTCTAGGGGCATAGGATACTGGTGCACCTTGACAGGGTCCACTCCGGCTTTAAGTTCAACATATACAGGAGGCCTGTGTCCCGCTAAACCCATACCCCCTGTTTCTGCCCAGGCTTGGGGAAACTTTTGAAGCCAGTCTGTCAGGGTTTGGTTGGATCGGTTCCTGGTAAAGTCTATATTCTTCAGCCAGGTCGTTGGTGACTAGAACCTGAACTGGTGCCCCATTGTGAAGCAGGGTGGCTCCTTTAGCTGTGAAGTGGATCTGTGCCCTCATTTTTGACAATAAATCTCTGCCCAGAAGTGGGTAGGGACATTCTGGGATTACTAGAAATGAGTGGGATACCCGGCCCTTTCCTAAATCTACTGTTCTTTGGGTAGTCCATGAATAGGGCTTTGTTCCTGTTGCCCCCTGTACCCATATAGTTCTGGAGGACACTGGCCCTCTTGGCTCTAGTAAGACTGAATTCTGGGCACCTGTGTCTACCATAAACTCAATTGGTTTCCCCTCTATTTTCAGAGTTACCCTGGGCTCAGGGAGGGGTCCTGAGCCCTGTCTCCCCTAGTTGCTGTCTTCACCCCCTGTCAGAGCCGATAATATTTTGGCTGATCGTCTATTCTTTTTGGTGCAATCCTTCACCCAGTGTCCTTCCTCCTTGCAGTAGGCACATTGGTTTTTTCCTACCTTGTTTCGTGGTCTTGATCCCGCTGGTGAACTCCCTCCGTACTGAGGGTTTGTTGCCAGTAATATCTCTCTAAGGTCCTTTCTGTGGCGGACCTGTTGCCTCTCTAGGACCCTGGTCAGGCTTACTTCCTGTCTCTTTTCCTTTCTTTCCTCCCTTTGCTCTGCTGTCTCTCTTTCATTATAAACCTTTTCCGCCACTGCTATTAAGTCCCTAAGATTCTTTTCCCCTAGTCTATCCAAAGATTGCAACTTCCTTTTGATGTCAGGGGCTGCCTGATCTACAAAGGCAAACATTACAGTCTGTGCTGATTCCTCCGCCTCCGGGTCATATGGAGTAAATCACCGGAAGGCATCTTGTAATCTCTCTACGTATGCGGCTGGGCTCTCTTCTGGCCCCTGTCTGACACCATAGACCTTAGACATATTAGCAGGCTTTCGAGCTGCCGTCTTGAGACCTGCTAACAGAGTCTGGTGATAGACTAGGAGCCTCTCCTTACCTTCTGCCATGTTATAGTCCCAGCTGGGGCAGGTGGAGGGAAAACTGGCATTAATGACGCCTGGGTCTGTGGTAGGGTCCCCAGTGGGGCCTGGAACCGATTTCCGGGCAGCTTCCAGAATTCTATTTTGCTCTTCAGTAGTGAACAGTACACCTAGGAGTTGGTGGCAGTCATCCCAGGTGGGCTGGTGAGTGAAGAGAACAGTTTCTAATAAGTTAATCAAGTCTCGGGGGTTCTCAGAGAAAGGCGCGTCCTGTGAGCGCCAATTATAAAGATCACTAGTGGCAAAAGGCCAGTAGTGAAAGGGCTGATTGCCCTCCCCATCTGGGGCCCCGCTGGCCAAAGGGGGAGGACAATGGCATCAGGTTGGGGGGTTGCCCCCTTTCGACTCTGCGTGGCTTGTGCGGGTCCCTGTGGGGGTGGTGGTGGTTCTGCAGGGTCAGGGGGCGGAGCCAGTGCTTGTGGTGCCATTGGCGGGGCACTCGTTTGGGGGGAGTAGGGTGGGGGGAAATGTCGCTCTCCTCTGTCCCCCCCTGAAGAACGTGTCTCTCTTCCGTCTTTGGTTTGAGAGATAGAACCTGTAAGAGTGGAGAGGGAGCAGTTGGATTAATCGGGGGAAGGAAGGACTTGACCCAAGGAGGGAGGCCATCAGGTCGTTCGATGAGGCCTTGCCAGGTCACAATGTATGGGATCTGGTCCTCGTGGCCCGTCCATGGGCAGAAGACGTGGTCCTCTATCCTGGAAATCAAACTCAAGTTAAAAGTCCCTTCAGGGGGCCATCCAACATTGAAGGAGGGCCAATCAACCGAACATAAAGTTGTCCATTTCTTTTTCTTTACATCTACACTATTGTTATGGGCAATCGTCTTAACGTCCCCCCAGTGGACTAGTGTAAGATCTAGAGGGGAAGATGGGGTGTTGCCCATAGTATTTATCAGTCCTGTCTTTTTCGTCAACAAAGAAATTAGAACGAAGATCACAAGACACAAGAA
>NW_008349784.1:18989-28441 GCF_000622305.1 Nannospalax galili | reverse complement strand
CGTCCATTTCGTCAACTAGGAAGTTAGAACGAAGATCACAAGACACAAGAAGGATGCAGACAGATAGAGGGCCCAGTACAGACTGCCACGGCTCTTAGATGATCTGGATTCCCGCCTGCGTGGGTTTCCTGGCTTGATTATGCCAAATACCGTACGGATAGGCCGCACGTGTCCCAACAGGGTTGTGTGGTCCTCTAAGGTTTCAGACGGACAAACATCCTGGTGGAATGCCCGGTGTGGGGCACCCACCCTGACAAGGATGGGGACGTCTCCCGAATCCTCCAGGTTGCTTTCTTAGCACATCCACTAATATTCCAGCGACAAAAACCAAATTCAGACGGCTGCAGAGAAAACGAAAGTGCAGAGAAGACAAACGGACAAACAGACCAGTTACACAAAGACATACCCGGCCAGTTGAGCACAAGCCTTTTGGGGTCGGGTTCCAGGGGTCTCTGAGGATCCCGGATGAGCCCCCAAATGTTATACTTCAGTCTCAGGACCCCAAAGAGATCAGCGACTGCCTGACACTTCCAAAACTGCAAAAGCAAGGTTTATTGAACAAAAGTACAAACCGCCGTAAGGACCTTAACACAGAGACTGGCGCCCCAGATCTATGAGAAGGCCCAGTCCATCGTTTGGGCTGGCCTTTTATAGGGGGCCCACCACAGCCTTACGTCATGGTGGGATGAATGTATGGGGCCGTAGGTGATTGGCTGTTTGTCAGGCTGTTTTGACCATTTGTGGTTGGAGGCAGTTTTGACAGTTTGTGGCAGTTGGTCTCTGGGTATTCCGGAAACTACTTGCTCTTACTGGAAAGATTCAACTGGGGTGTTTAATAAAATGGAGGTTGGTTTTAAAATGGAGTTGCCACAGCTCTTCAATTACTATACTCATTCTGTTCAGGTCTGTGCGATAATGTTGCTTCCTCAGCAAAGTCTCTCCTAGGATCCCTGTATAAATAGCCTGTATGAAGCACTATATCATGACCCAACATGTTATCTCTTGATTAATATTAAGGAAAACATGCCTCTAAAAATGTATCTCTAGAATGTATCTCTAGCTAGGAGTGATAGCACACGTCTTTAATCCCAGTACTTGGGAGGCAGAGGCAGGCAGATCTTTGTGAGTTTCAGGCCACCCTAGTCTACATAGCGAGTTCCAGGACAACTGGGGCTACAGGGAGACCCCGTCTCAAAAAAAGAAAAAGAAGAAAAATGTGCCTCTTATGCCAATGTTACAATTAGTTGATATTGAATTCAGAGAATTTATGAAGAACATTGGAGTTAAACAAATAAAGTGTCCCGAAAATAATAGAAAGTGAAAATATAAAGGATGTTAAAAGAGGGCATAGTCCCGGTCACAAATAAAAATGTGTAAATACTTACAATCTTGAAAGCTCCTATGAAAAAGTCAGTTTTCCAGGACATGAAACCCATTCACCAAAACTATGAAGAAGCTGTCTCCAGGAGGTGTGGGTGGGTTGGAAGGGGCAGAGAAGAGTCCTGGGCCCAGGAACAAACAACACCTGTCCTGTGCCCTCATTAGTGTGTATGCACACACTAGCATCATGCAGAAATGCAGTTCATTAAAGGGCTGCAAAATCAGCACCCTGGGAAATACACAAATACAACTCATAGGGTCAGTAAGTTCAAATTCTAAAAATAATATTCTCTCCAGTTTCCACAAAATATCTGGTAATTTATGGTGTTCATAACTTAATTTCTAAAGTTCTCAATAAATTAAACATAGCTTCATAGATTATTCTACAGATTAAAGATAATTAGAATGTGGAACCCGACATGAGTCCTTTTATCACTAACATCAAAAATTCCCGAACATTCCATTTAGTGCGATGAAAGAGAAGCCCATTGAGAATAAGCTGTGTTATTTAAAGAGTAATGCTGGCTGAGGAGATGACTCAGTGGATACAGTACTTGCCACATAAGCAAGAGGACACACGTAAATGCCAGGTGGGCATGGCGGCCCACCTATAATTCCACTGTTCACGAGGCAAGATGGGGTTCCCTAAACGAGCTGGCTAACTAGACCAGCTTTGGGTTCAGCAAGAGACTGTGCTTCAGTGAATAAAGAGAGGTTGAGGAAGACACTGAACATCACATAGGAGCGCATACATCTGCACACACATGAAAACACACATACACGTATGCAAAAAAGTACTAGATAAAAACTAAAATAGGGGCTGGAGAGCTGGCTCAGCGGTTAAGAGCACTGACTGCTCCTGCAGAGGACCCGGGTTTGATTCCCAGCACCCACATGGCGGCTATGAACCGTCCTTAACTCCAGTTCCAGGGGATCTGATGCCTTCTTCTGACCTCCAGGGGCATTGCACGACACAGGTGCACTTACACACATGCAGGTAATGCATTCATATACATAAAATAAAAATAAATAAAACAAATAAAAATTTAAAATAATAAATAAATAAAATGAAGACCAATGTGTGTCTACTCGTAAGTTCTACGTAAACACGAAAAGTCTACGAAAATGATAACTTCCCTAGATGCCATCAGCAAATAAAAACTAGGGTGGGACACACGGACAGTACCAGTCACAGTTGGACATCTATGCATGTGCACACGTGGTCATGTACTTAGATGTAGGAAGGTGGCAGATTTCTGAACATCAGTCTAAGTAGCGCATTAGGGAGGAGAGACAGTTTGACTGGTGAATGCACCCTCCACGAAGCCTGACAACCAGAGTCAGAAGCATAACATGAAATGAGCACACACACACACACACACACACACACACGCACTCACACATACGCACATACACGCACACGTGCACATGCACACATTGACTGCGATAGCTAATCTCGGTTGTCAACTTGACACACCTAGAAGGGAAGAACGTCACTTGAGGAATTCGCTCCACCAAACCGGCCTGTGGCCATGTCTGGGGCATTTTCTTGCCTGCTGGTTGATGTAGGAGGGCCCAGGCACTTTGGGTGGCAGATGAACCTGACCTTAAGAACCAGCCAGTAAATAGCCACCTCTGGCTTCTGCTTCAAGTGTCTGCCTTGAGTTCCTGCCTTGGCTTCCCTCATGATGGACCATGAGTGATGGGCCGTGGTTGATGAAATAAACTTTCCTCCCATTACTTTTGATCATAGTATTTATCACTGTAACAAAAATAAAATTAGGACACTGATAATGAAATGTAAAAAAAATTCAACTAAGTAACTCATTTTGTGTGTGCATGTACGTGTGCATATATATGCGTGTGTGTGCGTGTGTGTGCGTGTGTGTGTGCATGTGTGTGTGCACTCGTGCACCAAGTGTGGTGTTTTACACTTTTAGTTACAGCACTTGGGAGGCAGAGGCAGGCGGATCTCTGTGAGTTCAAGGCCAGCCTGGTCTACATAGTGAGTTCCAGATCAGCTGGGGCTACAGGGAGACCTTGTCTCAAAAAGACCAAAAAAAACAAAAAAAGAGAGAGAAAATATGTAGATCTATTTAGTGCTGGGGCTACAGGGAGACCTTGTCTCAAAAAGACCAAAAAAACAAAAAAAGAGAGAGAAAACATGTAGATCTATTTACTCACGTATAAACAGACATTCCCAGCAAAATGAGCCACACCTGTGCTGAAGATTCGACAAGGCCAAGTGGCTGAGCTTCATGATTACGGTTAAAAATATTAAAATGTGGGAGATCAGAGCCAAATTATTTTGGAGTTTTGAGGCCCTTTGAAAACTGTCCATTGCCCACACCTGTGTCTGACTTAACATCCTTGAGATTATCAAGACCCTTAAAATGTATTCTTAGCAGACCACCAGCTTCCACCAATCCCAAAAGCTGAGAGCGTCATCGAATAGCACCTGAAACCTCTAAGGGGGTTTGTGGCTTTGCTGTGGTCCCCACCCGTGTGTTTGGTGAATACCTTGATTTCTGATTTTCTCTATAACTGATGAAACCTCACGTGACCCTTCCACCTTGGAACACATCAAGACACCCTGAATCCATGTTCCCACCCAGGATCATTCCTATTTGGCTCAAGAACAAACTATCTCTCATTCTCTTTGAGGTGGGAGCTGTGCTTTTTGTCTTGATGTGTATGAGAAAGACAGCCATGCACATTAAGTTTTAAAAGTCTAAGATTATATAAGACATGTTTTCCTATCCTTCGTCTAAAGCTCAGACAGCACACACCAAATAGCAACAGTAATGTTGTTGGGAGACTCCTTCTCTTGGCTTATCTACAGATTTTCAAGATTGAATGTGTACATATCCCATCTGGAATTGAATAGATTTAGATGGAGCCGAGCAGGCTACACAGGCTGTAAAGTTTATCTGTGAGCACTAGGTCAGGAAGAACATGATGCCACACCTAAAACTTTATCTAGTTTTCAAATTATTTATAGAAACACTTTCGTACATGATGTTTGTTTTAAGTGCCTTATTTCATTTGGATTCTCTAATAAAATATACAAAAACAAGCAAAGAACCAAAACTCCCATTGCAGTGTGTCTGCAGGACCCAATCAGCAGCTTCACCTCCTGCAGCTGACCACCCAGGAGATGGCCACAGCCTGCAGGCACTGTACACGGCCACGGTGGCCTCCCTATCCCTGGGCAGGGACAGTTCTAGGCTGTCCTGGGCCAGAGGCCCCAAGTCTCTCTAGTAGAGAAGCGATCCATCCCGGATGCAGTGGTAGAGGGACCGTGTTCTTGGTTTTCAGTCCAGTCCTCACCTAGGGGACCTTGGCATCGGGTTTGAATAGTCATTTAGCACAGGGGCAGATATTTTCCCCTGCAAAAGTGGGAGAAAGCAGCTGGAAAAGAAAAAAACAAGTAGTTTAGGTTTGGTTTTGATTTTTTGGTATTAATTTTAGCTCACAACATTTTACCTTTCCCTCACTTAGAGACTGTGCAAGCGTTTATGAACAATTCTGTGAGCTCTGCAGACTGGCGCCCACATCCCAGTTCTGGCAGAGCTAGCCCAACAGTGAGCAGCATCTCAGGTGAGCTGTCCACAGAGAACCGTGCCTTGCCTAGCACAAGGAAATTTTGGAAAATGTGAAATTTGTATATGAAAATTCCCATGTTGGGGGCTGGAGAGATGGCTCAGCAGCTAAGAGCACTGGATGCTCTTACAAAAGACCCAGGTTTAATTCCCAACACCCACATGGTGGCTAACAACCAGCTATAACTCCAGTTCCAGGGGATCGGACACCCTCTTCTGACCTCCGTGGGCACTGCACAGCACAGGTGCACTTACATGCATATAGGCAATACATGCATACACATTAAATAAAAATAATAAAATATAAAAGAAAATCCCCATTTTCAAATTGCTCAGAGTTGAGGATACTCAGATTGCTTCTACGTGTGCATGATGTAAGTATGCATTTCATGTTTTCTGCAGGATATCAAGGAGGCCTGACTCCAGTCCCCTCAGCCAGAAGAGCTCTTCCAAAGAAGTCCAGAGGGAGCATCTTCTTCACAGCACGTGCTATGTGCCCCAGGCCCCTGCCCTTGATGCAGCTGGCTGATTGATCAGCTAACCAGTGCTGGGTTTCAGCTCACTCTTCTTGCAAGGGAAGCATTAATCAGTCACTCAGCAAAACTCACACAGTGCCCCTGCCTGCTGAGCACTGGACAGACAGTGGGTGAGAGAAGAGCCATGATGGGATTTGTGGGGCCACCAACATGTTGAGTGGGGCACTGGAGGTGGGAAGACTTTCCCTACAGTGAGTCCTGTAGGCCACCAGGGCCCAAGAAGACATACAGTCTGGCAGCAGGCAATGGGTATTTGGGACACCAGCATTTGAGTGATGGTGATTGGTCTTTTCACCTGATATATGTGCCTAGCTTTGTGACACAGGGGGCAAAAAACATGTCCAGTTTAATGGGAAGGTTTCTAAGAGCCAAGGATACTGTAAAATGTGGGTCAGGATAGAATACGCCCCACAGGGACTGAAGGGGAGAGGGAGGCAGAGTGTGTGCCATGCTGAGCGTGGCCTTCGTCACCTGGCCACGCCATTATTCTGGCCACCACAGGTGCTACTGGAGTACCCATGGAGAGATGGGTCACTGGAAGGCCCAGGACCAAGGAGAATCAATGCACACAGGAACAGCTGGATGCCCTACCAGGGGATAAGGGCTTGCTATACAAACAGGCAAGCTCTGCGCACCACACTAGGTCCAGGTTGTGAATAGACACCCTACGAAACAAGAGGCACTCTGGAGGGGAGTGCTCCTCAAAGTGCACAGTGCTCTGGGAAAGTCCCACAGCACTTGAGCATGTCAGGAGGCTCTGCAGGATGGAAACCTGCTTAATAGTCTACCCTGAGCATCCTCCTTAAAGATGGGCAACACACCCAGTATGGAAAGTGCTCAAGTGCTCATCTGAATTTGTAGAAGTGCAGGTGTGGGGAAATGGCTCCAAGAAGACAGGTGTCCCTCTGCTCCTGCAGAGGTTCCTGGCCACACCAGACACGATCATAAGACGGGAGGGAGCCGATGGGGGGGTGCTCTGTGTCTGTCATCCAATAAGTCACTATGTCTCAACAAAGTCCTTGAACCTGTTCCCGCTGGCTTCCCACAAGCAGCAGGCAGTACTGGCACCCTGCAAAGGCAACAGAGCCCTCAAGCCTGGATCAACAGCAGCAGTCCCCTGGCCTTCTTGCAGAGGCACAGACTGCCAGTTTTGCATACAGAAAGTGAAATTGGTTTACAAGTAGCATTTCAGAACACCTTTTTGCACAATAGAAGACATTTGTGTCTGAACAGCAAGACTCTTCAGTGGAAGAAAGCACAAAGCCACCTTACTCAGAAACAGTGTGTGTAGTGTGGAGACACCTGGAGAGGGCGGGATGTCTTCACCCTGTTCGTGGCTGAACTCCGCAGTTCCCCATCGCCCTGGCACTCCAAGTTGTCTGCGCAGGAAAATAGAATTAAAGGATATTTCGGGCCTGTTTGAGTTATGTGAAAAACAGATTCCATACAACCACTTACCCAGAGTCAGTGCTGGGAATTCTTAACTAGCTGATACCCAGGGAAACTTCTCTGGAAGGGTCCAAGGAAAGTGAGGAGGTGACATCGAATGGAGGCCATGACCAGGGACTGGGCAGACCCGTGCTTGTCTTGCCAGCCCTGGGCATGGGAGCCAGCCTTGTGCACAGATACCCCGGGCGGCCCCGTCACCTGTCTGCTCTGCCCCTCTGCCCTGCTGCCCACGTCTCAGAGCCATCTCTGCTTTCATCCATCATGTGGCCCCTAGGTCTCCATCGCCACCCAGGGTGTCTCTCCTTCCCAGGTTCTGCTTTCCTCTAAACTTGTCTCTTGTGAAGAGGGAATTATGGTGGACCATGTCCAGTGCTGGACATTCAGATGCACACAAACTGGCCCTCACCTCTGCACCCTGTTAACTGATAAATTGTTATGTCCCCCACAAATTTTTCAGTTACTTAAAAAGTCAATGTTGGGGGGCTAGAGAGATGGCTCAGCAGTAAAGAGCACTGGCTGCTCTTTCAGAGGACCCGGGTTCGATTCCCAGCACCCACATGGCGACTAACAACCATCCATACCTCCAGTTTCAGGGGATTCAAAGCCTTCTGACGTCCTTGGGCACTCCGCATCATGGGTGCACTTATACACATGCAGGCAATACACTCATACACATAAAATAAAAATAAAATATTTTTAAAAAGTCAACATCAGGGAGCTGGAGAGATGGCTCAGCAGTTAAGAGCACTGGCTGCTCTTGCAGAGGACCTGGGTTCGATTCCCAGCACCCACATGGCGGCCAACAACCATCTATATAACTCCAGTTCCAGGGGACCCAATGCCCTCTTCTGGCCTCCACAGGCACTGCACAATATGGATGCACTTACATAGATGCAGATATCACACTCATACAGATAATATAAAGATATTTTTTAAGTCAATGTCAAGGCTAAATGCTAAGGAAAAAATGAAATGCAAACAGTGCAGGTACAAAAGGTTCAAGTGTGCAACACACATACACACAAAAGCATGTATGTGTGCACAGTTGCACATGATCCTCGGCCCATGATTCCCTCGTGTGGAGCCCCAACACAGATGGAGGTCAGTCTGAGAAGAGCCCTCCCTCTGCTTTTCCTGGCAGTCTCTGGTCTTTTCCTGGGTGTCTCTCCTTCCCAGGTTCTGCTTTCCTCTAAACTTGTCTCTTGTGAAGAGGGAATTATGATGGACCATGTCTAGCGCTGACGTCGATTAGTCCAAACTGTTCCTCCTCCTCCCTTCCTTCTAATGCTTCTCTCGTGAACCTTTAGATGCTTCAGCGTGACTCTATTTACAAGTGCCAGCTCATTCCCTCCTGATGAGCTGTCCTCTTACCTCTGGAGAGCCACGTTAGGCATTGTCCACTGCAATCTCCCACTCCTGAGGTGCCCCAGTAGTCTGAGTTCAGCCCCACCGCATCACCTCCAAGCTTTCTTATGGCTGTTCAAATGTCTCAGAACCACAAGCTCAGGCAAGACATGCTGACTGCTGAGCTGTGAGAAGTGGGATTGTAGGGTGGAAGCCAGAAACGCTTGTGAGGCTGAGGTCTGCCCTCTCGCTGGTCTACATAGGCGGGCTGCCTCGTCTTTGTTGAGAAGAGATCCTTGGTTAGAAACTCATGGAAGCCTGGCTCCCCATGCAGCATCTACAGAACTGGTGGACATAAAGGTCCCCTCCATGTCCATGTGCTCTACTCCAAGGGGAAGGCATCCACAGCATCCCAGGACCTAGAAGCCTCTGTGTGTCCCCTGTTGTGATTTCCTGAGCTCTGTGCTGTCCTACTCCAGAGCCCTCAAGGAAGATGAGGGTCAACCTAACAGAGAAACAACTGCTCAGCACTCTATGTATGGATTTCACATGTACGTGAGAGTTTACATGTGCCAGTGCACATGTACATGTGTAAGCATAGGGAAACAGGCCCAAGTTGACACCAGTCCTCCTTGATTGTTTACCACCTTATTCATTGAAGCAGGGTCTCTCAGTTGAACCTAGGGCTCCCCGACATGGCTCATCTAGCTAGCCAGCTTGCTAGAGAGATGCTTTATCTCTGCCTTCTGAGTCTGGTATTACTCCTGGGCTGTCATGCCCACCCAAATTTTAAGTGGGTTCTGGGGATCTGAACTCTGGTCCTCCTGCTCACATGGAAGGCACTTTATCCTTTTATCCATCTCCCCATCCGCGGGCATCCGATGGTGAGCCTTGGGTTCTGTAAGCACTGAGGACACAAAGTCATCTCAGATGTGCTAAGCTACCCACATTCAAGGTAAAGAACAAAAATATGGAGCAGAGGTCTAGAAGGGCCTGTGGTGGATGCCCACTCACCTGTGTGACAAGCTCTTTGCCTGGGTCATGATCCTTCTACCCCAAGACTAAGAAATAAGCTGAAATCTAGTGAAGGGAAACCTTGTTTTATGGGGATGACTAAAATGAACAGAATCTGAACTAACAA
>NW_008349784.1:0-18247 GCF_000622305.1 Nannospalax galili | reverse complement strand
GAAACATATGCAACTGAACTGATCTGCTTAGCAACAAGCCTGTAATGATTAGTTTCTTTAAGCTTTAACTTATTGTGAATATTTCCAAAATAAGGCACAAATTATACACCGATCAAATTCAATGGGCCTTGTTTGCAGAGAAAATGTATTGGTTACTGTGACAGCTTTGTCAACGTGACATGAGCTAGAATCACCCAGAAAAAGCCTCTCAGTGAGGGATTGTGTAGATTAGGTTGGCCCATGGGCATGTCTGCCAGGGATTGTCTCAATTGTATTAACCAATGTGGAAAGTCCCAGCCTGAAAGTGGGCAGTGGCACCACTCCCCATGTGGGCCCCAGACAGTTTAACTGTAGAGAAAGTGAGCTGAGCCCTAGGCATACCTTTCTTTCTCCCTCTCTTGACTGTGGATGTGATGCTTTACATTCCCACCTCAACTTCCCCAAAATGATAGGTTGCGGCCTGAACTGGAACCAAATAAACCCTTTCTCTCCTCAAGCTGCTCTTGCCGGGCTCTTTATCACAGCAGCAGAAATGACACTGTTACTTCCTTTTCTGTGACTAAATTTACGGGAGGAAGGATTCACTCTGGCTCCGCTGTGGCAAGGACGGCATGGTGGGGAAGGCTTAGTGGTGGGCCGGCTTGTCGGGGGCGGTGGGAGCAGGAGGCAGCTGTCACATTGCATTAAGGAAAGGAAGCCCAGAGCTCAGCCAGAGCCTGCCCTCGGGGTCTGTCCCTGGTGACTAACCTCCGCCAACCACCGCTCCACCACAGAGGTTCTGCACTTTCCCACCACCATCTGGAAAGCAAGTGCTGAGGACACTTCACACTCAAACTGTAACAGGCGGAAACACTCAAACTGTAACAGACCTTCACACTCAAACTGTAACAGGCCTTCACACTCAAACTGTAACAGACCTTCACACCCAGCCTGAAAGTGGGCAGTGGCACCACTCCCCATGTGGGCCCCAGACAGTTTAACTGTAGAGAAAGTGAGCTGAGCCCTAGGCATACCTTTCTTTCTCCCTCTCTTGACTGTGGATGTGATGCTTTACATTCCCACCTCAACTTCCCCAAAATGATAGGCTGCGGCCTGAACTGGAACCAAATAAACCCTTTCTCTCCTCAAGCTGCTCTTGCCGGGCTCTTTATCACAGCAGCAGAAATGACACTGTTACTTCCTTTTCTGTGACTAAATTTACGGGAGGAAGGATTCACTCTGGCTCCGCTGTGGCAAGGACGGCATGGTGGGGAAGGCTTAGTGGTGGGCCGGCTTGTCGGGGGCGGTGGGAGCTGGAGGCAGCTGTCACATTGCATTAAGGAAAGGAAGCCCAGAGCTCAACCCAGAGCCTGCCCTCGGGATCTCTCCATGTGACTAACCTCCGCCAACCGCTCCACCACAGAGGTTCTGCACTTTCCCACCACCATCTGGGAAGCAAGTGCTCAGGACGCTTCACACTCAAACTGTAACAGGCGGAAACACTCAAACTGTAACAGACGGAAACACTCAAACTGTAACAGGCCTTCACACTCAAACTGTAACAGGCCTTCACACTCAAACTGTAACAGACGGAAACACTCAAACTGTAACAGACCTTCACACTCAAACTGTAACAAGCCTTCACACTCAAACTGTAACAGGCCTTCACGCTCAAACTGTAACAGGCCTTCACACTCAAACTGTAACAGACGGAAATACTCAAACTGTAACAGACCTTCACACTCAAACTGTAACAAGCCTTCACACTCAAACTGTAACAGGCCTTCACGCTCAAACTGTAACAGGCCTTCACACTCAAACTGTAACAGACGGAAATACTCAAACTGTAACAGACCTTCACACTCAAACTGTAACAAGCCTTCACACTCAAACTGTAACAGGCCTTCACGCTCAAACTGTAACAGGCCTTCACACTCAAACTGTAACAGACGGAAATACTCAAACTGTAACAGACCTTCACACTCAAACTGTAACAAGCCTTCACACTCAAACTGTAACAGGCCTTCACGCTCAAACTGTAACAGGCCTTCACACTCAAACTGTAACAGACGGAAATACTCAAACTGTAACAGACCTTCACACTCAAACTGTAACAAGCCTTCACACTCAAACTGTAACAGGCCTTCACGCTCAAACTGTAACAGGCCTTCACACTCAAACTGTAACAGACGGAAATACTCAAACTGTAACAGACCTTCACACTCAAACTGTAACAAGCCTTCACACTCAAACTGTAACAGGCCTTCACGCTCAAACTGTAACAGGCCTTCACACTCAAACTGTAACAGACGGAAATACTCAAACTGTAACAGACCTTCACACTCAAACTGTAACAAGCCTTCACACTCAAACTGTAACAGGCCTTCACGCTCAAACTGTAACAGGCCTTCACACTCAAACTGTAACAGACGGAAATACTCAAACTGTAACAGACCTTCACACTCAAACTGTAACAAGCCTTCACACTCAAACTGTAACAGGCCTTCACGCTCAAACTGTAACAGGCCTTCACACTCAAACTGTAACAGACGGAAATACTCAAACTGTAACAGACCTTCACACTCAAACTGTAACAAGCCTTCACACTCAAACTGTAACAGGCCTTCACGCTCAAACTGTAACAGGCCTTCACACTCAAACTGTAACAGACGGAAATACTCAAACTGTAACAGACCTTCACACTCAAACTGTAACAAGCCTTCACACTCAAACTGTAACAGGCCTTCACGCTCAAACTGTAACAGGCCTTCACACTCAAACTGTAACAGACGGAAATACTCAAACTGTAACAGACCTTCACACTCAAACTGTAACAAGCCTTCACACTCAAACTGTAACAGGCCTTCACACTCAAACTGTAACAGGCCTTCACACTCAAACTGTAACAGACGGAAATACTCAAACTGTAACAGACCTTCACACTCAAACTGTAACAGGCCTTCACACTCAAACTGTAACAGGCCTTCACACTCAAACTGTAACAGGCCTTCACACTCAAACTGTAACAGACCTTCACACTCAAACTGTAACAAGCCTTCACACTCAAACTGTAACAGGCCTTCACACTCAAACTGTAACAGACCTTCACACTCAAACTGTAACAGACCTTCACATTCAAACTGTAACAGGCCTTCACACTCAAACTGTAACAGGCCTTCACACTCAAACTGTAACAGACGGAAACATGCAGAGCGGACCAAAGACCGCCCTGAGTGGAGGGATGCTTGAAGCTCCATCAGGCTAGATCTGCCATGGCCTCGAGACTTCTGAAACAGACGCAGGGCAGACGTTTCCACTGTAAAGTCTGACGACCGAAGTGGGGTTTTTTTAAGTAAGCCAAACAAGCAAATTTTTCCAGCAAGTAAGATGATAAAATATAAAGATTAATTTTCAATTAGCAGAATTCTCTTACACAAATCTTCAGATTATTTGGTCAGGGTATCTATTTGCTTAAAATAATTAAAATGTTTTAGTAGCATATCATTGTTAGCAACTAATCTCTTTTGCTAAAAAGCGTTCTGATCGCAATCCCTTTCTCAAATAACTTCATCACTTGTATCTTGTCAGCTTGGATTATTTGTAATTGATTTTAATGTGAATTTAATGACTGCATAGCATGTCATATTTAACTTGGGTGGACACCAGATTAATAATGCCCAGTGCTGCTTGGTAAGAAGTCATATTCTTTAAGAAGAAAAGATAAGGGGCTGGAGGGATGGCTCAGTGGTTAAGAGTTGCTGCTCTTGCAGAGGACCTTGTTCAGCTGCCAATACCCATATCGGGTGGCTCACAACTACCTGGGACTCCAGTTCCAGGAGAGCTCTCTCTTCCGGTCACCTTGGACACCTGCATGCATATGGTGCACATACATACCCTCAGGTACATGTGGACACATAAAATAAACACATCATTTTTTTAAAATTAAAAACTGAAAGCTGGGCATGGTGATACATGCTTTTAATTGCAGCACTTGGGAGGCAGAGGCAGGTGGATCTCTGAGAGTTCAAAGCCAGCCTGGTCTCCATAGTGAATCCAGGTCAGCTGTGGCTACAGGGAGACCCTGTCTCAAAAAAGACCCCCCCACCAAAAAATTAAACGCTGATAAAATATTCTCACTTTCTGCACCTGTTTTGGGGTGGTTCACCATCCTTCCACCCCTCAAACAGCATTTCATCCAAATCCACCCTTGAAGCCAAGGAAGAAGAGGAGACTATGAGCTGGGCAGAGTCTTTAAAGAGCTGACCCTCAGGAACGAGGCAGCTTACAGACAAGACACACCAAAGTGAACAGAGCAGAGTCTAGGAGCCACAGGGAAGGGTGAGCAATGGTCTAAAACCAGGCCTGCTGTGTCCCCTGAAAGCAATGCAGAACTGACACTCCCACTGTGTAACTACCGTGGGGATCACACAAAACATACATGATGCTGGGATAGGCTTGAGTGGGAATTTTTGACTTGAAGATCTGAGTCTAAGTCTCCTTTGTAGAAGAAACATGTGCAGCCAAAGCAGGCAGCAAAACCATTTATTTCTCCAGCATGAATGATGCTTGAATTTTGCCTTGATGGGAAGAAAAGTGTGTTGGTGAATATGGCCAGGGGAACCATGGGAGCGCTATGTACAGCCCACTATAGAGCATCACCTGCCATTTATCTTCTAAGATGTATGTTTCTAAGACCAGAAAATAACAGATTTCAGAAGCTTTGGTTCTTTACATTAAGACAAAGAAAACAAAAGGATTTTGTCAGTCTCTGTGGCAAGCAGGGGAAACTAGGGACCACTGAAAGGAGGCTGTGAAACGACACCCAGAGCCAGAGAACACCGCAAACGTGACACCTCTGGAGTCCGGAAAGGCAAAAACAAGAATCTCACCCAGTGCCCTAAGTGTGCAAACTCACTGCTCATGTCTGCTCTGCAGACAGATCTGTGTAGATAAGGGTCTGATCCTGCTGTCAGCCAACCCCGGCTCACTATCCTCTGCTGGCAGAAGTTTCAAGGAACTTCTCAAAGCAAGAGGCAGTACAAAACCAGTGGTGGCTTCCGGGAGAGGCAGCGCTCTGAGCAGGATGCCATAGGATGCTGAGAGTCTGGAGTGTAGACATTCTGAACTTCTGTGGATGGAATGCCCTGTGTCTCTACCACACTATGTGCAGGGAGCAAGCCTGGCCTCCTCACCCCTCCCTTGCAATGGGGTATAACGTTCTGTAGAGGCACTGACCAGCTCAGTTGTTTCTTTACATCTGTCACTCTGGAAATGCTCATACTGATTTCTAAGTAGTCCTGGAAGTAATCCTATTGGCAGGACTTGCTGCCCAGGGCCCTACACACTACTGAGGCAGGTGCATGGGTCAGGTGTGATGGAGGACCAACCTTGCTGCACTGTGGTTGGGTGTTTGCTATGGTTACTGATAAACCCAGCTTTATACTCTTGTTTACCTAAAATCACAGGGGGCAGGGGTTGCGCAGTAGCTCAGCTGCATGAGGACCTGAGCTGGACCAAAAAGTCAGGCATCATGGCACAGGCTTGTAATCCCATCTCTGGGCAGACATGGGCAGATTCCTGGTGTTTGCTGGCCAGCCATCCTCATCAGTGAGACCCAGGCCCCAGTGAGAAGTCCTGTCTCAAAGTATAAAGGTGGACAGCTCTGTGGAACAATGCCCAAAGTTGTCCTCTGACCTCTGCATACATGTACACACAAGTGCACCCACACACTGTGGACACACACACACACACACACACACACACACACACACCTATACCTACTGCATATACCCCACACAAAATTACTTAAAAATAAATTAATTTTTAATCACAGGGAATTGAGCGTGTCCAAGCAGGGGTCCTGCTCACCTGTGGGGTGGGTTTCTCGGGAGGCCAGGGCTCCCTCTGGGCCCCCTGCACAATGAGGTGGTTTGTCTCTACTGACTGCATACAGCTCTAAAAGAGCTGAGGACGCATCAGAAAAGCCACTTCCTGGCAGTTTGATTTTTACTGTCTGTCTTGTGAGGAATTCCCAGCTGGAGATAAAAGTAGAGAAGTTAAAAACTTGCAGACATCATATTCAAAACGCAGCCAGTGAATCAGGCACTTGGAACTAATAAGCCTGCAATAAACGCGGTCCTGGCGCTGACAGAAATGACACGGAGTGCCACAAAGCATAAAAATCTCCTTCTGAGGCAGCAGCTGACAGTTCCCATAAAATTCAGTGCTTTGAAAAAGTGCCGGTGTCGATCACAAGCACGCCCCTGACAAATCCTCAGGATACCATCTTTTCTTTTCAGTGGAAAAGAAATCAAAGGAGCTGGATTCACCAGAAACCCCAATTAGCCTAGAGATGTAATAGTAAGAATCTGTGAGTTCCAGCCCAGAGTTCCTATGCTCATAAGCTGCAGGTGCATACACCACTCAGCCCTTGGAGGCCCTCCTTGAATGCCCGCAGGAATCTCAAACCCTCAAACCAACCATTGTAGACAGGACCCAGACAGGACCCAGGCTCCCACCTCAAACAACAGCCACCTGGAGGTTCAACAGAAAACGGGGCGGGGGGGGTACAGTCTCCTCTTTAGGGGCAAATGGGTGGAAGGTTCTAGTTCTTACCCTTAGAGGCAAATACAGAGGCAATGGAGATTCCAGAAAGTTCCCAGAAAAACTTTAGTGTAGTAGATACCAGAAGAATAGGGTTACATTTGCCATCAGCGAATTCCTATTTCAGAGAAGAGTAATGACAGAAAAGACTCTAGCTATGGATCAGGTAGAAAATCATGAATTCCTTGTAAACCTTCAATTGATCCTAATCTGGGCGAATTAGGAGCAGTAATGAATGGCTTAGAAAATAATCTGCAGTCCACATTATAAGTGCACCCAAATTTAGAATGGGCAAAACAGATTAAATAGGATTCCAGTGTACTGTTTGGCTATTACTTTTACACAATCTGCAAAGAAGGAACGGTCCTTCATAATAGTAATATCCTTAGTTCAGTACATACCCAGATCAGTGTTAAATTTACTAGTGGAGAATTGTGCGTCCTGACAGTCTTCCTCCTAAGGTGACTCACTCTGGCTTGCCTCCCAGCTTTTAGAGGTTCTGTGAGCCAATCGTAATTGTTCCCAGAAATGTCACCTGTAAGCAGTCCATGAGGAAACGGAAGCCCAGAGCTCAGAGCTGAGGCTTGCTCTGAAGGATGCAGAATGGGACCCCCAGTGCAGTGCAAAGCCGACATTCAAGCCAGGCCTGTCTCAGGACAAGGGGCTTTCAGATGCCAAGGCTCAATGCTGTATGCTGCAGCTGTGTTTATAGATTAGGTCGTATGGGGGAATTCAGGATGGTTCAAAGCTTAGAATTTTCAGCTCACTGGGACTAGGAGGAACAGATTCTGTGACTGCCTTCAACACGTCAACATATCTCTTAGAGCTAAAGTCGGGCACAGTCTGATTTCTTGGGGGTTGGGATTGTATTCACAGCTTCTGCAGATTTCTTGAATGAAAATAAAGTGTTGGTTGGGAAAAAGATGGATAGTGGGTGGGTGAGGGGCACACTGGCAGAAAGAAGGCAGTTTCAAGAACTTCGAAACTGCCAATGCCCCAGGTCCCTCTCACCAAAGGGACAGCCCCATCCCTCTCCAGACCGTCGTATTGTGAAGGGCAGTCGGCCTCTTGCCCACTCACTCACATCCCCATTTTCTTGTAACCAGGGAGCTAAGCACAAGAAACCCAAGAGTGTGTTCACCGAAGGAACCACCAGGTTTAGTGACGTAGATCAGAAATAAAGCTCAGAGAACACTGGGTCTGTTCTAGTTTGCCTTCAATTGCTGTGACAAAACACTCTGACCAATACCAACATGGGGAGGAAAGGGTTTATTTATCTTACATCTACCAGGTCACAGTTCATCAGGGAGCCCAAGGTAGGAACTCAGGGTAGGAACCTGGAGGCAGGAGCTGGAGCACAGGCCATGGAGGAATGCTGCTTAGTGGCTTGCTCCCCTGGCCTGTGCTCAACCTGTTTTCTTATACAACACAGGCCCACCTGCCCAGGGGTGGTATCACTCACAGTGGGCTAGGCCCTCCCACATCACTCAACAGTCAAGAAAATGCCCCACAGACATGGCCACAGGCCAGTCCTCTGGAGGCAATTCCCCAACTGAGGCTCCCTCTGCCCAGGAGTGTGAGGTTGACACTAAAGCGTCCAGCACAGAGTCTAATCAAGAGAAACACACATTCAGATAGAGTCTAATGGGAAACCTGGGAACTCACAGGAGACTTACCTCTGTTGCTGCCCGCTCGCCCCACCAAGGATGGTTCAGGTGACGCACTGGTGGCTCCAGCACAGTTTTCACTGAATAAAGTTGAGAGGCCAGAGCGGCCAGAAACCCAGTGGGACACGGAAGAAAAGGAATTCAAAGACTCTGGGATGTGACTCTTAGGACAAGCCAGGGTCACTTGACACAGCAGGTCTGGAGAGGACAGTCTCCCACAACTTTGCCCAGAAGCTGAAGCCCCAGGAAGCCCAGTCCAGGAAAAGTGGTCCTGACTTCCACTCAGAAGTACAGGGACCCTTTGGTGCTCAAAGAGCCAATTTGTACATTCTCTGAGAGAAGTGGTCAAATTCTTCCTCTCTAAGGACCCTGTGACACGCTGACTCATCTATCCTAGAAGCACCTGGGACACAGGTGCTGGCAGTTTGAACACAGGTAAAAGAGTACTGGGGTCTGTGTGACACAGGTCACGTGTGGACACATATGACACAGTGGGAGGAAGGCGGAGCAGGGAAGTGAGGCCTAAGGGAGGACTGTCTTCCTCATCTTCCTGGATGAAGAGAGTCCAGAGTGACTGAAGGCAGGACACCTGCTGGGGACCTGAGTATTTCCATCAGGGGAGCAGCAGGACTCTGCAGGCTGGACTGGAGGATGAGTGGCAGGAGCCGTGTGACCGGCTCTCAGTCAGATGCAGCCCCCCTCGCCTGTTTTCCTTAATCGTCTGAAAAATAACCAAATGTCTCACTTCACTTATTCAGATGAGAAATCACTGTCTCACTTAGAAATCAGGAGCTGATGAGATCCTCTTAAGGAAAACGCATTTCTCTCTTGAGAGAGCACAGAACTTTCCTGAATCTTGCTGCCTTGATTCAGCTTATGAGACAGGCACAGCCCCTCTCAGGTCCAGCTCTCAGCTCGATGGTGACACCAGGCAGCTGCCCAGGGGACCTGTCTGCTAGGGGCAAAGAGTAAAGTGTTGACACACACTGTTCGTTTCCTAAGACCACCAACACCTTCAGAGCATAAAGACGACTCCGGAAGAATTTAGGAAATCGCCTCTGCTCCATAAGCGGAGAAACACTTATTTAAAATCACCCCCCATCTGCCTCCCCTCATAGATTTTAAGGATTTTGTCATATATGTTAAGTCCTACCCAGTCACGTTTGTGTCCCCAGATGTCCCTCAGAGTGAGTTCATCCACTGAAGCCATAATTGAGGAAATTTTAACAGAAACAAGAGGGGACTATATCCTTAAGTCACCCAGCTAATTGGCTACCTAAATGAGAGAGGACCTCCCTCTCCTGTCTTCATCCTGTGAGCGCACAGCTGCTTCACAGCTAGCAAGTTGGTGTCTCAATAAAGGCTCAGGGAAGTCCTCGGAGAAGAGCACTGGCTGCTCTTGCAGAAGACCCGGGTTCAGTTCCCAGAACCCACTAGCAGCTAACAACCGTCCATAACTCCAGTTCTAGGGGATCCGATATCCTCTTCTGACCCCCGAGGACATTGTGCAACACAGGGACACTTACACAATTGCAGGCAACACTCATACACACAAAATAAAAACCAATAAATAAAAACTCAGAGAAGCCCTGTAGCAGAAAACGATGCATGCATTCTGTGCTGCCCTGTGTTGGAGCGGGAACCAGCATGGCTTGCTCACCACTGAACACAGCATGCTTCAAAGTGCTCAGGACTGAGGGGATGACCTACTGTGCGCCACACATTTCTTAAGTAAAATTGAAAAGCCATCTTAGTAGAAAGATGGATCTTTCTGTGAAATCCGAAGGTAATATTGTGGAGCTCGGGGCACAGAGTGGGAAAGTCCCGAGTCCCGCTGCAGTTTCTGATTCATTAAGTCTGTGTTCTGAACCTGCGGGTCTGGCATGCATGGTCTGTTCTGCTTACTGAAAACCGCTGCTCCAGAGAGGACCTCGGGAGGAAAAGGATCGTGTGAGGAGCAGATGCAGGTTCACAGTAACAAGAGAGGCAGGCGGGGCCTTCACAGGAAATGCCAGGTCAGAGATGGAGCGTGTTCAGAACAAACGTCTCCTCATTTGAAAGGCATGCTGAGCCTCGGAGGCTGCTTTTCACTGAAGTATAAAATTGTGCAGCGCCTGGTAGCACCTGTTGGCCCAGCTACTTGAGAGACTGAAGCAGGAGAACCACACGTTCAAGGCCAGCCTGGGCAACTTAATGAGACCCTGTTTCAAAAGTAATTGTTAAGGGCTGGGTATATAGTCCACTGGTGGAGCACTTTCCTCGCATATGCAAGGTCATGGGTTCAATCCCTAGTAGCCCAAAAAAAGGGTAAAATCATAGAGTCTTTACAGAGGACAATTTAGCGATACATTAACAAATCCATAAAAGGCCCATCAAGTACAACCATCAACATTCAGATGAAAATGACCAGAAATGGGTGCAGAAGTACATTTACCTAGAGTTCTGGAATTTTCTCTATAATGGCACAGAACTCACACAGTCCATCCTTGGGACAGTAGAGTGTGCACAGCCTCCACCAGAGGTCTGCAAGTCAGTATCGTCCCCCATGGTGCATTTGGCTTAGAGACTATATTAGTTACTCTTCTGCTGCTGTGATCAACCACTGTGACCAAGGAAACATAGGAAGAAGAGTTTATTTGAGTTTATGGTTCCAGGTTTCAAAGGATTACAGTCTGTCATGGCGGGGAGGCATAGTGAGGTGACCAGAGCAGGAGAAAACGAAGCGCTCACATCTTCAAGCAGGCACAGGAGCAGAGGGCGACCAGGGATCTGGCCAGGCTTAAGAACTCTCAAAGCAAGTGACATGTTTCCTCCAGCAAGGCCACACCTCCTAAAACCTACCAAAACAGTGCCACCGGTACTGTGAAGGAAAGTTCCCAGAAAAATCCTGCATCTTGAACTGAACTCATTGAAGTGTCAGCAGGTCAGTCTGGCAAGGTCTGTGGAGAGTTTGAAATATTGCTGATCCAAGTTTGTTTACAATTATCTCCAGGCTATCTTTAGCCCTCAAACAGCCACTCCTTGGCTTCCTCTGTTTCTAATCTTAACATCTTGTGACTAACAGAATGTATTAGCTTAAAAAACAAAAACTAAAGCAAAAAACCGTTCCACCAATCAAAAGGCTGCGAATGCCATCAGACGGCCTCTGAGGCCCAAGCTGGGGTCGCTGCGTCTGTCCTACTCACTGCTTCCATCGATGCATTTGAAACGTGTCTTGATAGATGACTTTTCTTTGTTCTGTTTCTATAAAAACTTCACGAAGATGTCACCACGTTGGAACATGAAACTGGGGTCACCTGAATCTGTGTTCCCAGGCCCTGCTCACTCATGTTCAACTCCGGAATAAACTACCTCTTATCCCCTTTGAGGTGAGAGTTATGCTTTTGGGTCGGCAGCACAAAATATCCAAATACTTGGAGCCTATCGGGGACATCCTTATCCAAACCACCACAGAGGCTATCATCTGACTTGGAACAACCCCAAACAGAAGAAAATTGTCCTTCCCAGGATGCCATAGCACCTGCATCATGTATTGGCACAGAAAAGATAAAAAATATGTTTTCCAAGGAAAAAAAACTGTTAATAACCAGAATATACAGTGCAACTATCAATAATAATAGATGTCTACTTGGATAATTATTACTGTACTTAAATAATAATTAGAAAACTTCAAAAATTATTTTCCTAACATAAAAATAGCAGGGAATTTAGATACTGACACAGCAAATAATCTTAACTTTGTGTTCACTATAAATGTCTGCTTCACAGACTTGCAGTAAAAAGACTTTTCCTAACCTAATTGTAGATGTGACACATGATAAATTGACCTGCATTTAAAATAGAATCACAAAGGTCTGTAATTGTGGCCTCCTATGTTTACAATACTGATAATCAGGTGTCGTGCATCTGTGTGTGCACATGTCTATGCATGCATGTGTGTCTGTGTATATGTGTATGAACCCTTATATGTATTTGTGTGTACATATACATGCATCCCAGTGCATGCATGTATATATGCATCTATGAATATATGTGCCCACTTGTGCATCCCTGTATGTATATGCATGTCTGTATATACATATCTGTACCCCTTTATGTATATGTATGTGTTCCCACGTGTATCTTTGTGCAAACATGCATGTGTGTGTTATATGTGCACCCTGTAGGAATACTTGTGTGCATGCATATGCATCCCTGTGTGTGCATGCATGTGTCAAATGTATGAGAAGGCATGTTTGTAAAGTATAGGGACTATGGAGGCAGCTGTGGGTGGAGAACCCAGGGCTTGGAACCCTGGAGAGCTCATCAGTGGTTTTAGAGCAGCCAAGGGACAGTTCCTGCAACAGAGACAACACTCAGGTGGCCTGTGCACAGTGCTGACAGCTGGCTGCCCAAGGAGTCTCTTGGTAACTCACATGAACAGTCAGCTGTGTGTGTGTCAGTGTGGCGTAGCGTGGTACATGCAGAACTGGATTCCTGTAGCTTCTGGTTATGACTTCACTCCCATACAAGAGGGAGTTTGGACAAGTGGTTTAACAACCTTGATCCTCAGTGTTCTTACCTCTGAAATGGGAATAGTAACCCCACTTTGCATTTTAGTGTGAGAACATGTTCTAATAAACAGAAGCCACATGCTCAGCCCACGTCCCTGAGAGCCCGTGCTACCTTACTGCTCTACGCGTGAAGCATGCAGCAAGGCAGGTACCACCTGGCCGCACGGGCTTGAGTCCAGAGCTGCAGAGGGCACTAGGGGGTAGGGGTAAATAATCAGAAGAAAAGTGACCAGGCTCAGCCGGCATGGGCTGTCCCGCAGGTGAGCTGTGGAGCCCCTAGACAGGAGGAATACAGGGGACAGAGAGTCTGAGACAACAGCACGGCCTCCCTAGCTCTTCCTTGATTTCCCACAGGGAAACAACAGAGGACTGCAACCTGCTGGGTTCAAGGTTTCCATTAAAACAGTAGCGTGAGGCCACAGACCTTTTGAGACCCTTCACCCACAGGCTCTGGGCTCTGTGAGCCTGTTCCTCTTTCCCTCAGCAGGAAAGATGCCTATCGACATCATCTGACTTTGTCACGTCTGTACCCAGCCCCACAGCTATTTGCTGAGTCTATACCTGCCTTCCCCTAAGAGAAGGAGACAGCCTCTTGCCCCCAGCATTTCTGAGGAATCAGATGTCTATCTGACTGGTGATTAAGGAGGCCTTTGCCCCACCAGAGCACCACAGGGGGCTCAGCCCTCCCACGCAGCAGCCCCTCAGGATCAGGATCAGATCCAGGCAGCCTCCTCCTGGGAAGGAGCAGGGCTGGGGTTCTTTTATCTGCCTTTCATAGGTGTGTAGAGTTAGCCATCCCCACCCTGATAGCCCGGTGCACAGAGACACAGACAGGGAGAGTCCTCCTCAAAGCACGGTGATAGGTGACCCTCTGAGACCAGCTCCCACAACAAGCACATCCCACTCAGCAGGGCAGCTAGGCAGGGGTCACAACTGCAGCGCAGCTCCCAGACCCCAGGGGAGGGGCAAGGTCCCAGAAGACTGGTTGTTACAGCATCTCCCCATGCTTGCCAGCAAGCTTTCTGCTCTCAACCCGATATATTATTCCCTCTCATTAGCATAATCAGTAGTAATAAGTGATTAAACATTTACTCTTACGAACGCCAACAAACCACCCATCACTCTGCTGAGAGGTGACACTGCAGTGAACTCTGTGGCTTCATTTTGCATTTTGCAGTTGCCAATTCTGCGCGAGTCCGTGGTGTCTACCGGCCCAGTCGCCTGCTAGCACCTGTCACCAGCCGCTCTCAAGAGGCTAATAGGGGAAACTGGGTACTAAAGCAGCGAGTGGGAGACCAGTGGGCAAACTGGTCTAAGGGAACCAAGGATAGAGCACAGCAACATCCTAGCTCTCTGAGGTTCATCCCCCAGATCTCTCTGCCCTGTGTCTACACAGCAGGCTTGGGTTCCACACTCTACACTCTAACTCATCACATCCGCAGCCTGTGTCATGTATTACAGTCACAGCTGAGCCTCCCCTGTCCTTCCCCATGCTTATTTCTGGGCGGATGAACATTTAACCACGAGAGTGCCCAGGGCAGTTTGTGATAGGGAGACTTTGAGCTCTAGGACCCTGACTGATGGGGGCTACTCAGGGGATGTAGCTGGAGTTGCCCCCACTACACACAACGTGGAGGGGGTTTGTTGGTCTCCTAAACCCAAAACCCAGAGGCCTGTGAAGCTTCAGGTCAGACTTGGTCCAGAGGCCGAATGCTTTGGTTGTACCTCTCTCTGCTCCACCTGGGTGGCAGTGGCCTGCCTCAAGCTCCATGTAGGGGGAGTCACAGAGGATCTCTGTCAAGTTCTGGTTGGGGCTCTCACGCTCCGAGAGGATAGCTAGCCACCGAGCATCCCACACTCTGCCACACCCACTCCATTAGGTCAGAGCCACTTCTGTCTCCCAAGCAGGATTTGACACTGACCTTGGCTACTCAGTGATGATGGGGGAGGTGGTCATCCCAGAGGGCGTCCCGTGCCTTACCGAACCCAGATGGCTGTCTATCCCTCAAGCAGCTTATCTTGTCGATAAACTCTCAATGAAGACCAGGGTGGCAGTGTCCTCACTAACACAGGGCAAAGAAGCTGACGGCTCACTGTTGCACAAGGAGACAGACTGTGAGCCCAGCCTGAACCCCAGAGCTGCTGACGTGGGAGTCAAAACCTTACTGGATAGGGCCTGCTCTGAGCAGCCACAGCCCAGACCAGAGGATCAGTGGGTAGTAGGTGTCCTTGTCGGATAGGAAAAATGTCAAACATACCGTGAAGGAATGGGACTGGCTCAAGGGTAGAGCCCCTGCCCAGCAGAGCAGGTATGAGGCCCCAGGTTCCATCACCAGCACTGAAAAGAAAAAAGCAACAGAAGTCACCAACCTCTGTTGGTTGGGAAGATGACTCAGTTGGAAAAGTGCTTTCTGAGCAAGCGTAAGGACCTGAGTTTGATCCCCCAGCACCCACATAAAAATGTCAGGTGTGATAGTGCATGCTCGTAATCCCAGAGAAGCAGAGACAGAAGGCTCCCCAGGGCCTCTTGGCCTGCTGCATTAGCAAGCTCCAGGCCAGAGAGAGACCACACCTCAAAAGCCAAGGTGGGCAGTGAAAATGGCACCCAAAGTTGTCCTCTGGCCTCCACAAGCACATGCATACATACATACATGTACACACATGTACATACATGCACACACACACACATGCATACCTCCTACTATGAAGGGTTTCAGAAGGCAGAGGTCACCACAAGCACAGAGCACGGGGCTCAGACCTTCCCACACTGGGATACAGGTGACCCAGCGGAGCTGGCCTACCCAGGGTTAATGAGCTTCATTCTGAAAGGCAAGCTCTTGCTCCTCAGTGCTGTTCTCTGAAGTGGTTGGTATCTATCTGGATGTGGTCTCTCATGGCCACACAGTGTGTCCTTTGTTGAAACTCAGGAAGACCAGCACTGACTACCACTGATCACCAGCTGCCTGGAAGAGTAGCCATATCCTGAGCACGTGAGGGCTTGAGGATGACCGGCTTCCAACAACAGCAGGTAGCACATTAGTGATCCTGGTCAGTGAAGGCATGCTGATGTGTGTCACCAGTGCAGTACCACAGCTGCTCCTAGGCTCTGAGCACAGGAGTCTAAGGTGTTCCAGTCCTTAGCTCAGTGTCACAGGCTACGGTGACAGGTTCACCGTGACCCAGCCTTCCCCAGTTCAGTACCCCACTGGCTCACACTTCCTGAGCTCTGCTCGGGGCTCTGAGGGAAGGGTGGTGAAATGACCAGCTGGTGAGGGTCCCTTACAGGGTGGTTAGGCCCAGCACATGAAATACTCAAAGGCACAGGAAAGTGCCTGAGGCCACAGGAAATAGCCAAGAGTGGGGGGCACCACATCCCCACTACCTGGTCACAGCATGTCCAGTCTAATGCAAACTATTCTGAGTCCTCAAGGGTCTGCAGAAGGCCACGCCCGTGGGAGGTGCTGGCTGTCCAGGTCTGTGACTGGATCGCTGTCTTCTGATCTTCACCTGCCTCCAAAAGATGGGAGTTTGATTTGTTTTGCAAGGTGCAGCAGCAGTTTATGGTGACTCCGAACAAGGCTCAGTTTTAATTACTTTCCCAGCACAGAGCACTTTGCTATAAAGGCATCTTACCTCTGCCAGAGAAACACAAGCTCTGAGCTTCAGCGGCGCTGAGTGTTTATCATGAGTGCTGTGACGCCATGCAACTCTTCCTTCAGCTGGGCTGGGGCTGGCTGCTTTAAAAGCGGACCTGTTATGCATTTGAAAGTAAGAAAATGTTTCCCTATCCCATGGAAATTACACAAGCATTCCTTAGCTGAAATCTGGAATTCAGGATGGAGGTAAAAGAGACCGTATTTTTTTTTTTATAAATCATCTTGTTCTAACCAGCAGCCAAGGGGCCCAGCAGCAAATATGTTATGATCCGATATAAAGGCTCATTTGAATTGCAAATGAATATAAAATTGAGACTTCACACTATCTTTGCTGTTAATGTATAGAATAAATGATCTCCCGATACAATAAAGTCTCTTGTCCTCTTTGTCTGCGGCTTATATTAAAACTTCACTCGGATGCGATTTCCAGGCAGGTTTCCTAAAATAGTCCCTCAGGACAGAGAAATTCAATGACACCAGATTAAATACAAGAAACAATAAAAAAAGGCGTGTGCTTCATGTCATCAGGAAAGTCCCCAAACTTTGTATAAGAGGATGAATTATTCATTAAAGTTTTGAGGAAAGACTAAATGTTTTGAGGAAAGAAACAAAAGTTGTGTTTTTAGACTGCAATGCATCCATCTTAGGACCCGCTTTGCAGACTTAGCATGTACTAAAGGTCAGGAGTACGCCGCTGGGTGGTTCTCTCCCGCTGAGGTGCCTCTTCCAGAGAGTCTGAGGCCCCCGTCTCTGGTCTCACAGGGAAGAAGGGTCACCCTGAGCCAGAGTGTGCACGCAGAGGTGGGTAAGGACCAGGCTGCACTCTGTAGTAGAAAGTCGAGGTGGCAGACGGCGTCCTCCCGAGCACAGGGGTACAAGTCCCCAGAGCTCAGGGCAGGGCCTGTGACCAGCCTTGTGCAGGGAGTGTAGCTCACAGGAGACCGTGCAGTCCTCTTGTTTGTATTCTAAAGGCACATGACGCCATTTACTGTGAGCGGCATCTCATTCATTTTAACAATGTGTCACTGAATAAGGAATTCAAACAAACCACCTCAAAACACCAGAAAATGTCCTTCCCAAGGGAGACCAAGCTCAAGCCTCTGAACAGGCACCTGGCCAGCAATCTCCCTACACCTGGTGACTCTTCTGGCATCCAAGAGTTCTGGAGAGCCAGGGGTCCTTCCAGAGAGCCCACTTGCCTAGGTAAGGCAGGACTGACTCCCAGGCCCCTGGCACTTTGGTGGAGGGAAGTGCTTCAACCTCTCCTGTCCCTGTTTCCTATCTGCCACTGTCCCTCCACAGCCATAGCACTGCAGAGAGGCTGTGGCCATATGCATTCCCCAAGGACGAGAGCCCCAGGATGCCATCACTTCCCACAGTCATGGGTTCCTGGTTGATTGTGGCTGGGAAATCCTGTGGTCTCTCTTCGCAATCCAAGTTCTTCCCAGGCATTCGACATAGAGGTAGGAAACCTGAGGTGCTATTTCTATTTCTGCTCTGAGCATGGCTCTCATCTCCCTTCCAGAGTGGGGCTGGGGAGATGCTCAGTGGTTAAGCACACTGGCTGCTCTTGCAGCTCTCTTCTGACCGACACAGGCATTGTATGACATGGGTGCACTTGCATACAAGCAGGCAATACACTCATACATATAAAACAAAAATAATAAATAAAATGTTTTTTTAAAATAATATGACCACAGGAACATTGGGGGGAGGCTAGAGCAGTGTGCGAGTAAATATGTGTTAGAGTATGCAGCAGGGCCCAGCTCTCTCTCTCTCTCTCTCTCTC
>NW_008349783.1:15831-23563 GCF_000622305.1 Nannospalax galili | reverse complement strand
TTGAAATATATAATATGTTAAGCAGCAGAATGATGAAAATTGTTGAAGGCTATGTCTTGATAAAACACAAATTTTCAGCCACTGGAACTTAATAATCAATTTGATGTACATTTATATTGAAATAAATGCCTTGAAAAATCAAAATAAATATGAACAGAGAACATTTTTACCACCATGAACCATGGAATTTTAACAACTAAAACCTTTTTAATCAGAGGCAAAAATTAAAATGTAAAATTAAATGGAAATATGGGAAAATGATTATATATTTTGGTTGTGTTCCGTAACTTGAACAATTATACATCAATAAAAATTAGGAAAGATAAAATATTAATTTTTATTTACCAAGTAAAGATTATTCTATAGCCCAAAATAGACTAGAAATTGCAATACACCAGATTGGCCATGACCTCAAAGATATTTGCATTTCTCTGCCTCCCAGAGTGCTGGGATCAAAGCATGCACCACCATGCCCAGCTTTTAAAGTAAGACTATTATGAGAATTCCTCCCAACTCTCTATTCTCTTCATACGCCAAGCTATTTCTATTTCTTAGGCAAAGAATACAAGAGTTCTCTAAATTTATTGCATGAAAAATACCAAAATAGAGGGTTTCATAGGATTCATGTGGTCCTTCACTGCTAATGGTCATATTTAATGTTTTAGCAGTTTTGTAAACTGATTTGTACAAACCAGCAACACAGTTCCAGTTTTGTAATATTTGATTCAAAGACATTCTTTGCAGTTACGAAGAATATGACTTCAATTGTATTCCTGTCTCAAAAATAAAAATAAATTAATATAAGTGAATAGCTGAAAGCTTAATGTATTTCACGTGGATTATGTTGAATAATATGCAGTGTGTAGAATTATTATACTTAAAATATAAAAATATGCAATAATGTCATATTTACTTATTGTAATATATAAAACTTGTGTGGACAGATAGCAAAATTGAAATGGGCAATCGAAATTAAATGGTTGAATTTACCATCAAGTGTTTGGAGATTAGAATTATAAGTACATGGCATGACCATTTACTAGTGTTGTGAGATTGCACATGCACATGATCTAAGTGTGCTATAATTCTTGATGAACCCACTTAGGTGTCTGTGTATGCACTGTGAGCAACTGGAAATGCTGGGCCTGTATTACTAGGTTATATTTGTGTATTTTCCCTTAACATGAAAGAACAAGAATGGTTTCGATGCCTAAGTTAGAGAATTCAGAGAAGGGATTTCTGTAATGACAATGAACATTGATACAGTTTATAGAAAAGAGATTATTAGATATTGCTAATCAAGCACATTGACATTCCATTTACTAAAAAAGGTCTTTTCCATAATTTTGCCCACTATGAGCAACAAGAAAAAATTAATTTTCCTCCAGGGAATCTGTCACTTAACAGCAACTTTCTTGCAGCTGTTTTCATAGCCTCATTCTTCAGGCTGTAGATAACAGGGTTGAATGTTGGGGGAAGTACTGTGTAAAACATAGAGAGCATGAGGTCTAGAGCAGTTGTTGAGTCTGAAGTTGGCTTCAGATATGCAAAGATACCAGTGGTGATACAAAATGTGACCACACAGAGGTGGGGCAGGCAGGTGGAAAAGACCTTAGACCGACCTTCCGCAGAGGGCATCCTGAGGACTGTGGAGAATATCTGGACATAGGAGAGGACAATGGCAGTGAAACAGGCGGTTCCCACCACAACCATGAAAGCAACTGCTCCAACCACACCAATGTAATCATTGGAGCAGGAGAGCTTGAGCAACTGGGGGATATCACAGAAGAACTGGTGGATTATTTTTGCCCCACAGAATCTGATAGAGAATGTGGTTGCTGTGCACAAGGTTCCTGTGATGCCTCCACTGATCCACACAGCTGCCACAGCAAACCTGCACATTCTGGGACTCATGATGACCTCATAGTGAAGTGGGAAGCAGATGGCCACATAGCGGTCATAGGACATCACTGTGAGAATGGCCACCTCACCGCAGGCAAAGGATGTGAAGAAGAAAACCTGCAGCTCACACTGAGCATAGGAAATGTATCCACGTCCTGTCAGGGAATTGAGGACTGACTGGGGGACAGTGACAGACAGGGAGGAGAGGTCGAGAAGGGAAAGGTGCTTCAGGTAGAAATACATTGGAGATTGGAGCTGTGGGTCCAGCGTTGTGATGGTGATGATAATGAAATTACCTGCCAAGCCCAACAGGTTCATCACCAAGAAAAGCAAAGCATGTAAGATCTGCAGCTCCCGAGTGTCAGAAAACCCCAGGAGGAAGAAGCCACTTGCTGTGGTTACATTTATCATAATCATTTTGAGAATGGAAATTGTGAGGGCACCTGGAAAATAAAAACAGAAATGAAGTACAAGATAATTTAATAAATTATGACTTTAATCAGCATTGCTTGTTTCAACAACTAATGGTAGAGAACCTGTAAATTATCAGTTTCCACTTGATGTGAAAATTAAAAGATGAAGCTCCCAGTCTTACATATGTGGGGATCACAGTTTTATTAGGAAACCAGTTGCTGCAGGAGGATGGACCTGAGATCAAGTTAGTGGACTATCTCAGAAAAAGTTTTGGATTTACTCCGTAAAAATTGTTCTTCTCTTTCCACTGCTAAAACTTATTACTGTAGTCAGTAGAAGTAAAGTGGTGGGATATTGGTGAAAGGTTTCTTTGCTTTGACTTTGGAACATTTGTGTGGTGCACTGAGTTTAAGCAGCTCGTATATGATCCTGTAAAGAAAACTTGACTTCGAACTTGAACAATAGTTCTCTGTGGGTAGTTGACATTAGCATTCTTTCTAGCAGACACCATGGCCATCACAATGAGAAGCTGCTTTACTTTGGCCCCTAGGGACTGAATGGGTTGTGTTTCTCTTTTCCTGCTACAATCATAGTCTGGATCTGAGATCAAAATCAAAGCAAGAGCACTGCTGACAAGGAACACACATGAGCTTGTACACTCACCACAAACAATTCTTACACACTTAACTCAGGTTGGGTGTTTAATTCCTTGTGGTCAGTGTCCTCTGGTGTTTAGGAATTTCTCTTTGGTTTTCCCTTGTACTTAACTCCTGTTTATATCACTTGCTCAGTTACAACCATGGAATAATTACTGAACACTCACTATAAGCAGCAGCAGGTGAAAAGAAAGTAAAAATGTGTGGAATGGGTTAACATTGGAAGGACATAACATTGGAAGGACAGCATTCACACCGCAGTGTGTAACTGCAAAAGTAGATGACATTCCCAGGGATCTACCTTCCTGATAACAGAGAGGTCAGTTTTTTTTTCCTGATCCACAGACCTTTGTAGACGAGAGATGGTGTGTAAATACTGATCAGAGGCCAGTGCTGACGCTCACTCATCTGCTGGTCATTTGTGGTGCGGGCAGCAAGTATACGTGGCTATCTACTTGTGCTTTTGTTTTTCTTTTCCCTGTGCAATCTCATGCTTCCTTGTGTCCAGGTGACTCATCAGTTTAGATATAATGTCTGATAGAATTCTCAGTAAGGCCATAGCATCATGCCTTTGTAAACCTAAGATAGCCAATTTTGTGCATCTCATGCTGATATCTCCTAGCAACAGCACAGCAAATTTTCCCTTCTCATGATTTTCTTTTATAGAGAATTAACCTGACATCTGTGACACTATTTCGTATTCACTGTTCATTGTTTGGTTTGGAGTAAAATTCTGTATTTGGTACGAGAGTGATGAAATAAGTCTTTAATTTCAACATTCAGATGAGTCGGGGGTGGGGGGGAGAGAGAGATTGTGAGAAATCGAAAAAAGAGAGAGGGAAGAGAGGAGAGAAAAGTAAAGAATACATATATAGCTGAATATTGGAATATTTTCTGGCAACTTAAAAGTTGCTGGATGCTTATTCTGTGTACTGGAATCACACATTTTATTTGTGTAATTTCTCCTATCTATTGATTCTCAAAAACACCTCTAACCAGTTTTCAAACATGCTTACACAAATTAAATATACAAACAGTTTTTTCCTGTTTCTTTTCAGTAAAGTGAGCTTTCTTTCTGGCTAGAATCATAGACTTACCTTTGAAAACTTAATTTGAAGAGTATACAGAGGTCAGAATTTCCATGAAATCCCTCATTCCTCATCCAAGAACTGAAAACTCACAGACGTCTTGGTGTGCAGGTAGCTCTCCAGACTGATTGTTGAGTTCTGCCAATTCCTGGTCACAGTCACTGATTTTCAAAATGTATTTCACCCCCTGGGTACAGGTTTGCATCAGGATTTCTTTGGGGATGTGGGATCATTGCAAAAGGAAGCCTGAATTTAATGACCAGAACTCCCCACTTCCTTTCTGTCATCTGAGTCTTAAGTCATTAGAACTCCAGGCAATGGGAGAGGAAGGTGGGAAGCTTAGATTTTGTTGTCTCCAGCTCAGTGCTTCTCAGTTCTCATCTGACCTGAGAATCTGCTGGGGAGGAGGTGACAGCTCAGGGACCTGAGCCCCACACTCAGAGATTTTGACACATGAAGTCTCAGGTGACACCAGTGCTCCCAGAATCCCAGGAGCTACTGCTGTGGTCTGAGGACCAAGGTGGAGTATCACTGTGTAGATAGATAAGTCATGCATTTCTGAGATTACAGGAAACTTTGACATTTATTGATACAATAAATTCATTAATGAAAGACTTCTAGAAAAATAGGAAGTGTTTACTGTTATTCATGAAATTGAGATGTACATATTAATTTCAGAATATCATCTGTTATGAAGACTCATGACAGTATCCACTATGAAATTCTAAAACACGGCTTGCCTAAAAACCACTCAAAATGACCCAGACAATAAAGATAATACAATATTACAACACCTCTTTCTGTACAAATGGGAACAAGCTAACTCCATAATATTGCTTAAGGTATTTCTGAATTCTCTGATCTTGTACAGATATAAATAATATTTTTAGTGCTAACCTTATGAATATATATTCATATAATTTGTAATTCATACTATCTACTCTGTAGTTTCATCTGAGTTATGCAGTTATATACTAATTATATTTAAATAGCACCTAGCAGGTCTCAAGAGGTGGCTCAGTACTTAAGAGCACTAGCTGCTCTTGCAGAGGACTTGCATTGGGTTCCCAGCACTCACATGCTGGCTAACAACTGTGTGTAACTTTAGTTCCAGGGATCCAACACTTACTTCTGATCTCCAGAGGCATTTCACAAATGTGGTATATTACATGTATGCAGACAAAACACTGTCATATGCAAAATAAAATTAAATTAATTACTTAAATAAAAAATGAATTAAAATACCACATTAGATTTTATTTAGATTAAAATTCATGCTTACAATAGCCCAGTTCAGCCAAGAGTACATAGACCTGAGGTTAACCTAGCAATCCTTGGATCCTTTATTCCTTTAAAGCCTATTCTATAAAATTATTTCTCATAAAAATGTAAAGTCTGTGAAAGTAGGTCACCATCTCTCCAGATTCCTCTTTTTCTCCCCCAATTTAGAGAATGCCCTCTTAAAACATTTTAGGAGAGAGAGGTGATGTAGTTTGATGTGTCCCTGCAGTCTCCCTCCCCTTGTAGCTACAAAACAACCTAATGTTTTTCTTTTAAAATGCCCTGTTAAAGCCAGGCACAGTGGTACATGCCTTTGATCCCAGCACTTAGGAGGCAGAGGCAAATGGATCTCTGTGAGATCGAAGCCAACATGATCTACATAGTAAATGCTAGTCCACCTGCGTCTACAGAGATACCTTGTCTCAAAAAGAACAAATTTATTATTTATTTTATTTATTGATTGATTGATTGATTTCCCAGCCTGTGACCACCAGCCTGTAGGCTAGGTCACATGGTATTACATCCATCTCCTTGGAAATCTGTCAGTCCCTTTGTCTTATGGGACTGAAGGCTCTCTCTCACTTTTAGAGCCCATCACACTGCCTACACTATGTTGGTACAAATCCCTTAATGTTCTGGGATCTGCAGAGTGTGTCTCTTCCTTCAGGACTCTCAGCATACTCTGTGGCTGTCTCTCCTAATGCTGTCCCTTTCAGAGCCTCATCATGGCTGCCAGTGACCTTGAGCCTTTAACTCACCTAGGAAAACACCCTGTTTGCTTTATACTTCCTAAGTTATAACAGTAGCATATGTTATTTATTCATATTCTTCAAAATCATGATTTCAGTATCAGTGGTGAAAGAGGTAGTTTTCTATCTTCACTACACACCATGGTGAGTTGGATTTTATGCCTCCATCACTATCACACTCACATAAACGTGATAAAACTCTATTGATTTTTTCCTTAACTATGAATACATAATGTAATAAAATATTATATAATCTACTATTGATTTTTTGTAGTGAAAATAAAATTACGATGGAAACCCCCAGTTCTGGGGACTTCAATGCCCCCTGCTGCACATACATACTCAGGAACACACTCATGGACAGAAAACATAAAAAATAATTATGTCATAAAATAGTTACTTTTAAAAGTATTAAATCATTGAAGTTTTAGTCAAAATTTTGTCATAATCTAGCCAAAAAATTAAATAATAAAATATTTTGACATTTGTTTTGTGCGGCTAGTAAATATGTTGTAACATTCTACAAAATAAACGTGTGACCATAAGAATGCTGGGGAACATTGAAGATATTCAGCTTTAGCATCCATTCATAACTAAAGCACTGAGTTCTTGAGCACACACAGGTGAAAAGTAAACTTTTATTCTGGTATCAGGAGTCCACACAAAGACTAGAGAGGATTCATCCTTCTTATTTTTTTACTTTTATTTTATACTACATTTCCTGCACGTGTGTAAGTACACCCGGTCATACAATGCCCACGGAGGTCAGAAGAGGGTGTCAGATCACCTGGAACTGGAGTTATGGGCCATTGTTAACTAGGTGCTGGGAAATTAACCTGGGTCCTCCCCAAGAGCAGCCAGTGCTCTGAACTGCTGAGCCACCTCACTCACCTGTCATCATGCTTATAAGAAAATTGTTCCCATTTCTCTTTACATTTTAGAAATGAAGAATGGTCAATAACTACTTCTCTAACAACCAGTGTACATTTAGACAATGGAGTTCTGCTCAGCAGTAAAAAAAGATGAATTCGCCCTGTAGACCATGCTGGCATTGATCTTGCTGAGATCCCTCTGACTCTGCCTTCTGAGTGCTAGAATTAAAGTGGTGCGTCACCACACCCAGTTTAAGGAGCCTTTTAAAATGCAGAGAATAAGCATCTGTAGTTTTCTCAGCCACAAATGGAATATCTATATCACCACCCTTCCCCTAAGGCTCAAGGACCATTTTGGAAAGGGGGCATAAAGATTGTAAGAACCAGAGTTCTGGGAAGACTGGGGTGAAGCAATGTGTTCTGTGCTTGACAGAACGGGTACATGCACAAACTCACAGCAACTGTGGTTGTCTGAATAAGACCTGCACAAGAACAATATAGTCAAGGTTCTAACATGCAGGGGGAGGTTTTCACAAGCCCCCACCTATAGCTGAGGAGCTATTGATAGTTAACAGCTTCTGTGGAGGGAGGCAGTTTTCTTTAAGGGTAGGAAAACCATGCTGCAGTACATGGTCCATGTACATGGGCAGCACAAATAGGATTTTGTGGGTTATTTTTTAAAAAAGAACACAAGAAGTTGGGAAGGTACTGGGAAGGTGATAGTTGTATCTGGGAGGAGTTGGGGGATTGGATCTGATCATGATAGAATA
>NW_008349783.1:10884-14653 GCF_000622305.1 Nannospalax galili | reverse complement strand
TCTATACTGTGAGTTCCAGGACAGCTGGGGTTACAGGGAGACCCTGTTTCACAAAGACCAAAAAAAAAAAAAAAGAAAAGATAATGCATTAGTGTTCTCTTCACCCTTTGTTCTATCTTGTTCTATGTTCCATGAGTCTTAGGTATAGAGGTTCCATCCTAGATATGCCATTTAACTTGGACAATTCATAGATGATCTCTGTGTGCAACCAGTTGTGGAACTCTGTAATTATCTCTGTCTCTTGAAAAAGAAGCCTCTTTTATGGGTGGTAACTGGGATACTTGTCTATAAATTTAAGAACCTATATTTTTCAAATAGTAAGAAACTACATTTGTCTAAGAATGTGACAGTCTTGGAGTTTTCTCTAAGATCTATGACTTCTCCAGCCTTGTGTATTTGGTTACATTTACAGTACCACACATGAGTTTCCTCCCATTGAATGGAGTTTAAGTCCAATTAGGTAGCTGTTGATTACCCCCAAGATAAAAGTGCCACTACTGCACCAGTGTTGTTCGCTGTGCTGGTCATTGATGGCCAGGAAGCTGGGGTTGGACCATTGATTGATGTTTCCGTTTAGCAGCTTATGTAGTGCTCTCCAAAGCTATGAGAGCTAGCCTTCAGGGAAGGTGGCTTCCATGTCAGTCCCAGCTCCATTGCTCGAAATCCTGTGTCCAAAGTATTTCTTCCCATCAGTAATGGGGTCTTACCTTCAAGTTCTGGGACACATTCAAGGACTGTGGCAATAGCCTGTGAAATTTTGGGAGTCTCTTGGACTATACTTGCCAACAGTTCAAAGGATAGTTTCTTTTGTTTGGCACTGTTTCTTGTTGTGTAGTTTCAGCAATACTCATAGACTCATTTAGGGATATTGTATGTGTAATATTTCAGTTGGTATTGAACTAATACAAGTCCCTCTGTCTTTTTATACTAGCTAGGCACTATGTAACTCTCCTTTTTCTCTCCCTGTCTTATCCTCCATACCCACACTACCCATTTAAAGTGTCCCAATTTTCCCCATTTCTCCTTTGATAGTTTCTGTATACTATGGTCTCACCTGTCTTGAGCACCTTTTTCCCATTTCTTCCCATAGTTCTTTGTATAACCCTCCCTCTCTCCCCCTTTATCTACCCCATTTTTACAACTATCTCCTACTATTCTTCTCCGTCGAGTTCCTTCTTTCCCTTTACTTCCCTGTTTTCCTTCCATAATACTGGTACCTGCATTTGCACCAGGATATGCACTCTCTTATAAGGATTTGGTGCTAGGATCCACAGATGAGGGAGAACATGTGCCTTTTGTTTTTCTGAGTCTGTGTTACTTCACTTAGAATAATAGTTTCTATATTTATCCATTTACTTGCATATTTCATTAACTCATTTTTTTTACTGCTGAGTAGAACTCCATTGTGGAAATATGCCACATTTTCATTAACCACTCCTCAGTTGAGGGTCTCTTAGGTTGCTTATATATCTTAGCTATTGTGCAAAGATCAGAAACAAACATGCTTGTCCTTTGGTATATACAAGGAGTGGTATAACAAGGTCAAATGGCAGCCTCATTTTTAGATTTTTAAGAGTTGTCCACATTGCTTTCCATAGGATTTGCATGAGTTTGCCATCCAACTAGCAGTGATTGAGAGTTCCCCTTTCTCCACATCCTTTCAAGCATTGGTCTTAGCCAGTCTGACTGGGATAAGATGAAATCTTAAGGTGGTTTTAATTTGCCTTTCCCTAATTAGTAATGATGATGAACACTTTTAAGCTGTTTCTTAGCCATTTTTATTTCTTCTTTTGAGAACTCTCTGTTTAGATATTTAATCCATCTTTTAATTGGGTCATTTGCTTTCTTGATTCTTTGTTTCTTGAGTTCTGTATATATTCTGGATGTTAAACATCAGTAGAGAGTCTCTTAGGTTGCTTATGTCACTTAGATATTGTGCAAAGAGCAGAAACAAGCATGGTCATATAAGTATCTCTGCAATTGGATGAGTCCTTGAGTATATACAAAGGAGTGGTACAAAGGATGTGTAACTGGTGAAGTTTTTTTCTGCTGTGATTTTTCTCTTCATATTCTTGATTGTTTCTTTTGCTGTACAGCAACCTTTTAGTTTAACGAGGTCCCACTTGTTGATTGTTGATCTGAATTCCTGAGCAACTGCCCTCTGATTTAGAAAGTCCTTTCCTACACCTGTATCTTGTAAGTTACTGCTAATGTTTTTTCTAACTCAGCATTTGAGGTTCACATTGAGGTCTTTTGATCCATTTGTAGTTGACTTTTGTACAAGGTGAAAGATAGGGGTCTAGTTTCATTCTTCTACAGGTGGAGATCCAGTTTTTCCAGGACCATTTGTTAAAGATACTGTCTTTCCTCTGTTCTGTCTTCTTGGTATCTTTTTCAAATATTAGATGGCTGAAATTACATGTACTCATCTTTTGTCTTCAGTTATGTTCCATTGATCTATGTGTCTATTTTTGTGCCAGTACCATCCTGCTTTTATGACTGTAGCTCTGTAGTATACTTTGAGATCTGGTATCATAATCTGCCTAGCATTGCTGTTTGTGCTCAGGATTGTTCTTGCTATCTGGGGCCTTTTGTGCTCCTATATGAATTTATGGATGGTATTTTCTAATTCTGTGAAGTGTGTCATGGGGATTTGGATTGGGATTACATTGAATGTATATATTGCTTTTTGAAGGATGGTTATTTTCACAGTATTAATTTTTGAATTATCATTGGATGTCCTTTCATCTTCTGGTGTCTTCCTCAATCTCCTTCTTTAAAGATGTAAAATTTTTCATTGTAGGGATCTATGAATAACCCTGACAGTTTCAGAGATTTGAGTTTATTCATATATATACATATATATATATGTATATAGTGAATAGAATGGTTTTCCTGTTCTCTTTCTCCGCTTGATTGTTATTGGTATATAGAAAGGCTACTGATTTTTATAGATTAATTTTGTAACCTGCCATTTTACTGCCACATCAATCAGTTCTAGAAGTTTTCTAGCAGAATTTTTGAAATTTCTTAGGTATACTATCATATCACCTGCAAAATGGGATCATTTGACCACTTCCTTTCAAATTACTACTTTAATTTCCTTCTCTTGTCTTACTTCTCTAGCAAGAATTTCAAGCACTACATTGAAAAAGAGTGGAGAAAGTGGACATCCTTGTCCAGTTCCTCATTTTAGTAGGAATGCTTCCAGTGTTTTTTCCATTTAAAATTATGTTTGCTGTGGGTTTCTTGTATATGGCTTTGATTTTGTGGAGGTATGTTCCCTCTAGTCCAAGTCCCTTTATCAGGAGTGCATGCTGAATTTTGTCAAAGGCCTTTTCAGCATCTATTGAGATGATCATGTGATTTCGGTTTTGAGTCTATTTTTATGACTTTTGACTTTCGTATAATGAATGATCCTTGCATCTCTGTAATAAATCCTAATTGATCTTGGTGAATAATCTTTGAGATGTGTGTCTGTACAGGGTCTGCCAAAAGTTTGTTGAAAAATTTTCATCTGTGTTTATTAAAGATATGGGTCAATAATTTTCTCTTTTGATTGTGTCTCTACCTGGTTTTGGTATTAGAGTGATGATGGCTTTATAGAAGGAATTTGGGTGTTCTCCTTCTGCTTCTACCTTTTTGAATAATTTCCATGGTATTAGTTACCAATCTTTAAATGTCAAGTAGAATTCTGCTGTAACTCCATCTGGGACTGGGTTTTGTTTTTCCCATTGGGATGTTTTGTATTGCTGTCTCAATTTCCTTA
>NW_008349783.1:10428-10757 GCF_000622305.1 Nannospalax galili | reverse complement strand
CTCTTTGATTCGTTGAGTCTTTGTATTGTTTTCTTTGTTTCTATTTCATTGATTTCTGCTTTGATATTTGTTATTTCTTCTTTTCTGCTGTGTTTGGCTTTCATTTGTTCTTGCCTTTCCAGATTCTTGAGTTTCAATCTTAAGTCATTTATTTGTGTTCTTTTTGATTTTTTTAATGCAGGCACTTAGAGCTATAAACTTCCCCCCTTAGAAATGTTTTTAAAGTTTAAGGAGATTTTTGTTTTGTTGCATTTTCCTTTTCCTTTAACTCCAGGAGTACTTTTATTTCTCTCAACACATCATTCAGGAGTGTGTTGTTTAATCTCCAC
>NW_008349783.1:1506-10170 GCF_000622305.1 Nannospalax galili | reverse complement strand
GTGCTGAGTAGAAAGTATGTCCTTTGGTGTTTGGGTGGAATACTCGGTAGATATCTGTTAAGTCCATTTGATATATGGTTTTGTTTAATTGAGATGTCTCTCTGTTAAATCTCTGGCCTGTTGACCTGCCTAATGGAGACCGTGTGGTACTGAAGTCCCCTACTATTACTGAGTTGGGGTTAATCTGTGTCTTAAGGTCCTGTAGTGTTGTTTTTATGAATTTGGGTGCACCAGAGTCTGGCACACATATGTTCATGGCTGTAATGTCTTTTTGGTTAATTGTTCCTTTGATCAGAATGAAGTAACCATCTTATTCTCTTCTCCTTCTTCTTAGTTTTACTTGTTCATTTCTCTATTCTTTGTAAGGTTCAAGTGTTCTTTGAAGGGCTGGTTCTGTGGACATGTATTCTTTCATCCTATTCATGTCATGGAAGATTTTTCTTGCCCCTTCACTATAATAGACATTTTTGATGAGTAAAGTATTCTGGAATGACATCTATGGCCATTTAGAACATGGAATACTATGGCTCAGGCTCTTCTGGCTTTCATAGTTTGCATTAATAAGTCAGCTTTAATTCTGATGGGTTTTCCTTTATATGTGAGTTGTTTTTCTTGCAGTTTTCAGTATTCTCTCTTTGTTCTGTAAATTTAGACTTTTGTTGTGATATATCATCTCTAGTTCCTTTTCTAGCCCTCTCTATTTGATGTTCTATGTGCTTCTTATATTTGTGGAGGATGTCTTTCCTTAATTTTGGGAAATTCTCTTCTACAATCCTGTTTAAATCTGGTTGATACCATTAATCTGAAATTTTTCTCTTTGTTTCTATGCCTATAATGTGTAGTCTTCTTGTTCATGGTGTTCCAAATTTTTCTGCATATTCCATTACTGTGTTTTTTAATTTTTTTGCAATCTTTGCTTCAGTGGTCCAATTGTTCAACTTTATCATCCAGTGTTGATATTCTATTTTCCATTTTAATCATTCTATCATTAAGGCTTTCACATGCATTTTAATAGATACAGGTTCTTAAAAAACTTTTTTGTTCTGGCCTGGTGTATATAATGCATTTTGATGCTGTTCACTCTTCCCTTGCCCCACAGTGATCGTTTTCTTCTTACGCTTTGACGTGTGTGTGTGTGTGTGTGTGTGTGTGTGTGTGTGTGTTTTAATTTTCTTGAATTCTTTCATCATGTTTCTGACTATTCTTTTAAATTCTGTGTCCTGGGTTATCTCTAGTGGGTTCTCCTTATAGAACTTTTTATAGGTCTCTTGGAATTTGGTGGGAACACACAGTTTTGGTTTTCCATATTATTATTTTCCATTGTTGTTTTGGTATGTGGATTTCTTTTGTTGTTTGTACTTCTGGTATTAAACTCAAGCCTTCCTTTGTTGAATTGAAGTCTGCTTCTGTTTGTATTATTGGTGTGCCTTTGTTGTTTTCTTATTGAGTATTTAAAGCTGGTTGGTCTAGGTTTCAGGTTCTCCTAGATTTTATATTCAAGGGAACTGTTGGCTTCAGTTCAGCTACTTGTAGGAGCTCCCACAAAAGTCCAGGTCAGGCTCCAGTCAGTTACATTCAGACTTCCTTCTAATGTCTGAAACCCTACTATCGGGCACTCACAGCACAGATTGGGAAGTTCACTAAGGGAAGGCCCAATTTAAGCACTCTTGGCAATCTACTAAGGTCTCAGCCCCTACTATAGGGCAGAGAGATCTAGTACTGGATAAGTGGGAGTGGCCTCATGTGTTCCAAATTACAGGGGCTTGGCCAAGGTGCCCTTTGGGGAAACTCATTACCATGTGGAGGCCGGATCACATTTTCAGTTTTTGAGAATTTCATATGAGTACTAAACGTTCATAATTTCCAACCCTCCCTTCACCCCTCCAAGTCCTCTCACATTCCCTCCACATTTGCTCTCAATTTATTTCATGAACTCTTGATTCCACTCAGCAGTGCCTCTGTATACCTGCATTTAGGGATAATTACTTGGGGTTAGATAATCTATCAGAGAGCTTGTCCCTGAGAAAAGTGATTCTCCGTTTCTCAGCAGCCATTGATTACCTGTAGCTGTTCATCTGGTGGTGCAACTTTGTGAAATTTGCACGATCTACATTGGTATGTCCACTGGTGATATCATTATGCAGGCCTTTTATAGGAAACCATATTGCTGAGATTTCATGGATGCAGCTTTCCTGTCAGGCCTAGAAAACACTACCTTTCAGCAAGCATCCTTGTGTTCTGGGTCTTACAATCTTTCTGACTCTTTTTCTGTGATGTTTCCTGAGGCCTAAATGTCAGGGTTGCATTTTAGATATATCAATTGGGCCTGAAAACCCCACAGTCATTTATTGTCTGTCTTTTTACGAGTTTGGGGACTTGTAATAGCCTCTATCTGTTACAAAAAGAAGCTTCTTTGATGAGTAGCAGGTGCTACACTTATCTGTGGATATAAGCATGATAATTTAGAATATGGTAAGAAATTAATTTAGTTTAGGAAATGCCAATAGTAGGCTTTCACTGGGGTGTATGACCTTTCCAGTTAAGGGTGTTTGACGAAGTTGACAATACCAGGTATAGATTCCCTCCTACAGAGTGGCCCTTAAGTCCACTTAGACATTTGTTGGTTACCTCATGATAAAAATGCCAGTATTGCACAGTTAGGGATAACTTGCTGGGCCAGTCATTGTAATTCATAGGCTTACAGCTTTGTGAGAGTACTGATTAGTTGGGTAGGAGCATTGATTGCTTTTCTCCCTTGGCAGCTTTCATGGCACCTTCTAATACTGTAGCACCTAGTCCTTAGGGAGGAGACTTCCAAGTCAGTTCCAGCTGGAATCCTCCAAGCTCTGTGTCCAAAATGTGTGGTGTCTTCAGTTATAGGGTCTTTCCTTCAAGTTCTGAGAGACAATCAGGGCCAGTGGAAATAGTCGATATTGTTTTGGGAGCATCTTTGATTACCCTGACCAACAACGGGAAGAAAAGTTTCCCAAGCCTGGCACTCAGGCTTTTGCTAGATAGTCTAGAGTGTTTGTGGGGAGCATTATCACCCCACGTGGTATAACTACATTTGAAGTATATATTATCAAATAATATTTTGATTTGAGTGTGGTGGTACACACCTTTAATTCCCACACACTGGAGGCAGAGGCAGGCAGGCAGGAATCTTTGAGATCCAGTCCAGTCTGATCTACATAGTGAATTCCAGGCCAGCTCGGGCTGCAGGGAGTCTCTGACTCAAAAAATTTTTACATAATGTTTTCCAGGCTGATGAGATGGCTCAATAGTTAAGAGCACATGCTGATCTTCCAGAGAACCTGAGTTCAATTCCTACAACCATATCAGGGTCTCATAAAAACCTGCATTCCAGCTCTTAGGGGTTTCAACACCTCTGACTTCTTCAGGGTCCTCTACTCACATGAGCATACACATGATTTAAAATATTTTTAAATTGAAAAAATTAGTTTTCCTATGGCTTTTTCAAATATCCTTGGTGTTATTTATCGCTCCTTCCTGCCCTTTCTCCAGCCAAAGCCTGCCCGTATTTCCAATTTCTCCCTTGCTGGCACCTGTGACCTACTATGCATCTCTCTAGAACTCTTTCTCTCCAGCTCCCTCATTAGACTGTTTCAGTCTTCCTGACTTCTGCAGTTACTTCAGGTTATATTCAAACATCAAAAGACTCAGAGTCAAAATTCACAAAAGAAGAGACACCATGCAGTGTTTGTCTTCTGGGTCTGGGTTATCTCACTCAGTATAATGTTTTCAAGTTCCAGCATTTCATCTGAAAATTTCATGATTTCACTTCACTTGTGGCTAAAAAAAATATAACACAATCATCTCAATAGATGCAGAAAAGACCTTTGTGTTTCCTCTTTAGGAAGATTTGGTTGCTTTTGTCTTTCTAGGACTTTGTGCCTTTAAAACATAAAGAATATATTAACAAATACAAAAGAATAAAAATAATTTCTTTCATTATATCAGATTAGAGTGTGATGAAAATTAGAAATCAATAGAATGAGAAAGAAAGAAATAACATGGGCTGGAGGGATGGCTCAGCATTTATGATCACTGGTTGATCATGTAGAAGACCCAGGTTCGAATCCCAGCATCCACATGGCAGCTAACAATCATCTGTAACTCCAGTTCCAGGGAATCTGATGCCCTCTTAGGCTTTCTGTGGGCATTGCTTGAGCAGGATGCACTTACACACATGCAGGCAATACATTCATACACATGAAATAAAAATAAATCTGAAAATAATTTTTTTAATATTTTATTATTTTTATGTTATATGTATGAGTATATTGCCTGCATGCAAATGAGTGCACCTGTGTCATGCAATGCCACAGAGGTCAGAAGAGGGCTTCAGATTCTCCTGGAACCAGAGTTAAGGACTGTTCTCCACCACCATGTGGGTACTGGGAATCGAACCTGGCTCCCCTGCAAGAGCAGTCAGTGCTCTTAACCTCTGAGCCATCTCTCCAGTCCCCTGAAAATATTTTTATGAAAAGAAAGAAAGAACATAACCTGCAAAACAACATAGAGAATGGACACTTAAAAGATCAGTGGGTCATCAAATAAACTTTAATAAATTTAAAAGTTCCTAGAATCAAATGCAATTGAAGCCACAACTTTCACAGTCTCTGGAACACAGCAAACACAGTTTTCAGAGGAGATTCTGTAGCAATGCCAGCCCTCTCAAAGGAATGACTGAGCAGGCACCAAGCATGGGCCTTCTGCTTGGCTGAAAGGAGAACGTGCTGGCAGTGGCCTGAGTAAGAATAGCTAAAAGTGGGCTGTGTCAGCTGAGGTTCACCAAGGCTTGTGATGGCAGGAAGGTGCAGCCCAAGCTGACTGATGCAGCCCTGCCCTGCAGTGGGTCATCAAATAAACCAGGGAGCAAATTTTAAAGTTCCTAGAATCAAATGCAATTGAAGCCACAACTTTCACAGTCTCTGGGACACAGAAAGCACAGTTTTCAGAGGAGATTCTGTAGCAATGCCAGCCCTCTCAAATGAATGACTGAGCAGGCACCAAGCATGGGCATTCTGCTTGGCTGAAGGGAGAACGTGCTGGCAGTGGCCTGAGCAAGAATAGCTAAAAGTGGGCTGTGTCAGCTGAGGTTCACCAAGGCTTGTGATGGCAGGAAGGTGCAGCCCAAGCTGACTGATGCAGCCCTGCCCTGCATAGTGCCTTCTGGATCTATGCTTCTGAAGATGTGCTTCCTCAAAGCATCAGTGCTTGAAGTAGCCAGTTCTGAGAAGAGGGACTCTGACTGCCTGCTTGTCTTATAGTCCCTCACTCAAGGAACCTGGGAACCAGGGACATGTCTAACAGCTGATAGGACATGAGCCAAATTTACCCAGTGTCTAATATCTTATTTAAAGGTGTGCTTTCACTAACGACCTATCATTAACATGAACCATATCTAACAGTGCTCTGACGATGCTTTACTCTTGTTCTGGAGCCTTTGAGAAAGGCTGAAATCCATGTTAACATGATAATCTCTTCATTGTGGATTGATCATCACAGACACGATTTCCCAATATTTTCATGTCTCTTCGGTTTGTTCTTAGATACCATCAAATGAACTCAGTCGTCTTGTAGAATCTTAAAGTTATCAGGGAAGGATTTCCTCTGTCACCTCCATGTTTTCCATTAAATGCATGTTGTTCAGGTTTATCAGCAGTAGTTTATGGCTGATGTCAACTAGTCAGGGTCCTCTCTATCCCTGAGCTCATGTTTCTCTGATGAGGTCTCTCTAATGTCTGATTTATGTAAGTTCTTGAAATGTGTAACCTGAGAAAATGCTTTGTAGCCAATGACTTGGGGGTATTGTGGAAGAAAGGGGATGTGGGGAGCCCCAACATGACATGTGTGCTTTGCAAATTTCTAAGAAACACATATGAACTTGTGAGTTTTTAAGAGGTCTATATGTGGGGGTTTCTCGAGTACTGCTAGGTGAGGGAAAACAGATATCCTTTAAGATCTCTAGATAGGCTAACTACTCTAATGGATGAACTTGCAGTGAAGTATACACATGCTTGAGCAAATAGTACTTAACATATACTACAGAATGCATGAAATTTGGTGAGGGGGCTTTGGAGGGCTGCAGAAGGGGAGGGGTATAAAATTGATTAAGAACTGTTATATGAAATGCACAAAAACTCAATAAAATATTTTTTAAAATAGAGAAATGTGTATCACATATCAAATGTTAACTGTTATTTGTCTGCAACAAAGTCCACATGTGAAATTCTAGCCTAGTAATAAAGGTTGACATGTGATATTCATATGTATCCAGCTTAGGGGTCTTGAAAGCTATGTTCTGATTATATAGAGTACTAAGCATGGCAGTAAAAATGAAGATTCAATGGAATCAGGCCTCTTCTGTTCTCACTTTCCACAAGATCCTATTCCAACCCACGATTTACCAGCCTGGAAATGCCTTCATTAAAGGCTCATTGGTTCAGAAGCACTTACGTCCATGCAATTTCCCAGGAGGCTTTTGCTCTTGGTCAATCCTGTACCTGGTGCTAATTGATCTATTAGGAATATAGGGTCCCCAGGTCCCAGTCCAGGCTGAAGTCACTTCCTCTTGCAGGGAAACACCTGACTATGGACACAAGCATTTACATCTGATATTTGGCCTCAGATTTGTCAAAGGCTCATTTTCAAACCTGTGTTTCTGGAAAGCATCACCTTCTTGCCAGTGAAACTAATTAGAAAGTGGAGGGGACAAAACTTTCAGAGGTGAGGGAATAGTAACTGGATCTTTTTCTTTTGCTCATCTATGCATGTTACAAATTCTCTATTTTTTAAACTTAAAAAATTTTTATGTTACAAAAAGAAAAAATAAACATATAAAATTCTTAAATACTTAATAAAAATACTAAAACCACAAAAACACTGTATGTGAAAATTTATAATAAATATATTTTAACAATATTGATGATAACATTAAAAACACAATTAAAAATATTTAAGTTTAAAAATATTTTGTTCTTAGTACTAAATTAAAAAAAACAATAATTATTTTCTTCAACTGACAAATCAACTTTCTTCAAATGACTCATCTAATAAGCCTCCTGTGTTTTTGCATAGTAAATGGTTTTTAAAATAAGATTGGATTTAAAGTAACTCATATATGAGAGTCTTCTTAATTTTGAAGAACAGGAAAATGCAGGCATGAAAAACAAAGACCACTTCTCCTGGATTTGAGGGAATTTCCTTACAGCTCAACTTCCTTAATTTCCTTCCAGTTTTATGATTTCTTGAGGTTCAAAGATGTGAAGTCTTTCTGATAGCCATAGTGTTGGATACACAGATGCTGCTGAGACAGTCCATGCCTGTGTACCTGCAGTAACCATTCACGCTCCTGTAACTCTAAAGCATTGCACTTCTGAAGAAACAATAAGAAATGAAGGGTGTTCTATTCATATTGGAATATTTACGTGTAAAGATGTGAGTAACTTGTAATGTTCATGGCTTCTATTTTCTTACCAAAGTTGATTTAAATAAGTATATGTGGATGTGATGACTAATCAGAAGAAAATTTTGAAAATACAAATACATGTACCTACCTTAACCCTAATCCATCACACTTCCCAAAAGATTTATAAAATGTTGAAACCTGGTGTTGCCCAATTCCTAAGAACAATGAAGTTTCTTGAATAATGCCAAATACACAAACCTAGGAAAAATTAATCTTCTTCCATCAATATGAATGCTGTTCTATGTGCATTAACTTCGAATTTGGTAACTTAATAAAGATTATAATATGATATTGCACCATATTTGATAGATGCTTTAATCATTGTTTGCTAGTTGAGATGGGAAAATGGGGAGAGCAGTGGTGTAAAAAGATGGTAAAGACACCCACTTGTCCAAAACACATTTTATGTCCATCCTCTTGTCAAAAGTAAGTCTTCATTTGAAGAATAATAAGACATTTAAATGAATTATCTCTGCTCACTGAAAGTTCTCTTTCTCTTTCAGAACCTTGGCCTGCTCTGTGAAATGGGTCCTTGTACAAATTTACACAGGATTACAAACAATGTTACTCAGTATTTCAAAAGGGAAGCATTTTGTTCAGTGACTTATGGTTCTCTTTAGAAGCTGTTCTTCCAGAAATAAATTCCAACAGGTGAGTAGAACGCAGAAAGCATAATTAGCCAAATTATCGAAGAGACACAAGATGGACAAAGCAATTAGAACTCTGATAAGGCTAGAAGTTACACACTGTGGGAGACAAGCCAGGAAACAGAAAGGAAGACAAAACTGTGCAGAACCTTGATGTGAATGAGGAGTGTTTGAGACTGGTGATTTTAGAAATAATCATTATATCTTGATCGCTGTCCCATTTTAAATGATTCCAGTGGCCTTCCATGGGCAAGTGAGGAAGACTGAATGCCAAAACATAGGGACCACTTGGAAACGAGTTCCGTCTAAGATACCCATGAAAAGGTTTTATTAAAAACGAAATGAAATGGGAAGACAGGGATTATGATTAACATGTACTACATATATGTATGAAAGTGTCCTATATATAGTATAATACACAATGAACAGAAACAATGAAAAATTTAATAACTCTAAGGGGTCAAGCAGACTTATTCTGTAACATATATTACAAAGTTATCAAAAGGAAAATAGTTTGTAAAA
>NW_008349783.1:0-1181 GCF_000622305.1 Nannospalax galili | reverse complement strand
ATTCTTACTACACCATCCTCTGTAGGGGTTCCCCAAATTGTCCGTAGGGAATAAGGACACAGACCACCCTAGCTTCTTCCATGCTAAACAGGGATGCAGGGTGAGGCAACTGGAGTACCCCTTCAGGGTCTATCTAAAAGACTCCCAAATTTCATAACTCTTATCCCGAGGGGGAAAGGAAAGTCCTTCAATCATTGAATAAGAGATGTGAAGGAGAAGTAAAGGCAAGAGTAATTAGCATTACAAATTCTAGACAGAGAGCTAGAAAAAAGTCAGAACAGGGAAATTTTCAAATGTTCATCTGACAGTCCATTGGAATTTCTTGACAAGAACTTCCAAAACCATACCTCTATTGGGTTCCTCCTCAGTTGTCTTTTGTCTTCCAAGGCTGGACTCCAGAGTGATGAATTCAGGATTTGTTTTTGGGTATTTTGATAGCTGTTGGAGTTAGAATCAGCATCAGTTCCCTCTCAAAGGCTTTTAGATAGGAGGAGAAAACAAATTTTTGCATCACTTTAGAACAATAGCTGGTTGTCTCCCTTAGCTACATGTGGGCACTAGAGTATTGGAGACCAAAATTTGAAGTCTTATATCTGAGCAGCACTTTCTTGTTAAAAACAAAATCATTAATGAGAAATATTTGTCTAAATAATATTTTATATAAACTTAAACCTAATGTCTGGAGGTATAATCCCCTGAACTCTTAAAGAAACATACTAATGACTTTACTCTTTGGTTATACTTTCCTTTTGGGTGTTTAAGACTATACAGTTGGACCAAGTAAATTAATTTATTTTTACACTTAAACTCATTTGAGGATCTGTTCCTTGGGGGTCACATGGGCTTGGGAGGTGATCCTGACTCCTTTCTTTTACCAGTTCCATCTATGTGAAGATAAGTCAAAATCTTGACCATGTCTAGCTTCACTTGGAAGCATGAATGGGATGTTTCCTCTGAGTTGACCCTCCTCTTTGTAGACTGGACACTGATTCAAGTTCATCTCATGGGGTCTCCATGGCCTCCCTGAAGAAGAGGACAGGTGACTCACCACAGTTACAGGACACTGTGAGAGATGTTCCATAGTTCCCTGGAACCTAGTCAACCTTGGAGGGAAAGGGGCAAAAATTGTTCTTTAAGTCACTCTGACCACATTAGTATAGGCCTTAAACTATGGCTGTTAA
>NW_008349782.1:183-320 GCF_000622305.1 Nannospalax galili | reverse complement strand
TCCCTTTACACTTCAGTCTCTGTGTCAACCTTATTGGGATTCTGACTGAGTGTTTTGTGAACAGGATCATATATTCAAACATAGACAATGGTTATATCTCATTGTCTTTGCCTTTGTTCTGAGGTGGTCCTTACCTT
>NW_008349782.1:0-159 GCF_000622305.1 Nannospalax galili | reverse complement strand
CTCTCTCTCTCTCTCTCTCTCTCTCTCTCTCTCTCGTGTGTGTGTGTGTATAAACTGAGAAAGTGAATCTCATAGAAATCAGTTGAGTTGATAAGATCAAAAATGGAGCAATATCAGAATTATAGAAGTCTACTTATGAAATATATATATGCATGTATT
>NW_008349781.1:18276-19661 GCF_000622305.1 Nannospalax galili | reverse complement strand
GATGGCTCTATGGAGCAATATATAGGCAAATGGGGCAATAATGTTGGCATATTGGAGCATTGTGATGTCACAATGGTGCATTGTGAAATGACAAAGGAAAATTTTGAAGTTATCTTTTAACATTTTGATGGCACTATGGAGAAATGTAATAACACATGGGCTTAAACTGAAAATAATGGAGAAGAGCACCATGAATAGTTGTGGCTATATTATGGAAAACAGGGTAAATAAAATTGTGTAATATGGAGCTTTATGACTTTGAGGGAAGACCTCTGAGAATCACACAGATTTTGGAGAAGTGACAGAAAAATAGTCTGACTCTTTCACCTGCTAAACTAGAGAAGTAATGCTTTTACCCCTTTTTCTTTTAAAATTCTTTTTAAGACTTCATTGAAAAAGAATTATGGCTTTAAATTTGTTTTAAAAAATCCTACACATATGTGATTGTTTGAATGAAAATGTCCCCCATACGCTCCAAGTGTTTGGACATTTTGTCCCCAGAAGATGGCGCTGTTTGGGGAGTTTTCAGAAGGTGTGATTATCCTGGAGGAAGCATGTCACTGGAGGTGGGCTTACAGAGTTCTTAAGCCTGGCCAGATCTCCAGTCAGTCTCTCGCTTCCTGTGCCTGCATGAGGATGTGAGAGCTTCATTTCTACTGCTCAACCTCCAGCGACCATGCCTCCCTGCCATGATGGGCTGTAATTCCTCAGGAACCATAAGCTCAAACAAACTCTTCCTTCTATAAATGGCTTTGGTCAGTGTTTCTATCACAGCAAGAGAAAAGTGACTAATACAACATACATAGTATCTTCAGCAATAAGGCCTTTCCATTAAGCTCTTACGAATAACCAAGAGCAATAGCAATAGCCAGTAGTGTGTGAGGGTCTATGAGATCACCCCTGGTCAAAATTTCACAAAAAGGAAGCCCATTCCTAGTATTGGGATTTTTATTTGTTAACTTATGGTGTCTGTGGGGAACTGGCCCCTGTTATGGGGTGATGCCATTTGAATTATTTTTATAATGCATATGTAAATACTTTAAGAAGCTTCTATAGTGATAAATTTCCATTTGACTTTTCAAAAGGCCATTAATGTTAGTTATCCCCCCAATCCCTTTTCTACCCTGCCCTACCATTTCCCACCCTATTTAACTCTTCGTATTCCATTTCTCCCCTTTCCCCATTTATAAAACTGTATTCTCTGTCCCCATCCAAGAAGCCTTCCCCCATGGACCCTCACTAGTTTCCTGACTTCTATGGATTTTCCAATTGAAACACACCAACCTAAAGATTCAAAGCTAGCATCCAATTATGACCAAGAACATGAAATGTTCATTTTTCTGGGTCTGGGTTACCTGACTCAGGATTATTGTTTCCAGTTCTAT
>NW_008349781.1:9620-16476 GCF_000622305.1 Nannospalax galili | reverse complement strand
CCACATGACTCAGGATGGTTGTTTCCAGTTCTATCCATTTACCTGTGAAATTCATAATTTCAACTTGCTTAATACTTCAATAATATTCCATGGTGTAAATTTTTCATTACTCATTACTCATTTATCATTTTATTGATACCTAGGTTGCTTTAGTTCCTGACTATTGTGAATAGAGCTGCAATGAGCAAAGATGAGCAGATATCTCTGTAGTAGAATATGGAGTTCTTTGGGACAAAAGTGGTAAATGTACCTCTTTTCATTACTCATTTATCATTTTATTGATACCTAGGTTGCTTTAGTTCCTGACTATTGTGAATAGAGCTGCAATGAGCAAAGATGAGCAGATATCTCTGTAGTAGAATATGGAGTTCTTTGGGTATGTGAACAAAAGTGGTTTGGCTGAATCATATGGTAGATCTATCTCTATCTTTTTGAGGAATATCTGCACAAATTTCCATAGTAGCTGTAACATTCTGCACTCCCACCAGCAGTGAAGAAGTGTTCCCCTTTCCCAAAACCTTGCAAACATTTTTTGTTTGTTTTTTGGAACTTAGCCATTCTGACTTGGTAAAGATAAAATCTCAATGTAGTTTTAATTTGCATTTTCCTAATAGATAATGACATTGATCGTTTTCTTTTGTATTTTTGATGAAATTTTGCAATTTTCATACAATATATTTTGATGGCATTCAGAGCCACTCCCTTCTCCATACCATACCCAATTGTACTCTACCAAATTTAATGAACTCATGAATGAATATATATATATATATGTATATATATATATATATCCTATAGAGCAAGATTTGGGTCCCTCAGTGTCCTTCAGTATGGACCCATGCACTAGGCCTATAAGACACTGTCTTTCCACCTCTCTTCAGCCATGAATTACTTATGTTGGGCCTGGAGAGATGACTCAGCAGTTAAGAGCACTGGCTTCTCCTGCAGAGGACCTGGGTACTGTTCCCCACAACCTCATGGTTGCTAGCCACCATCTGTAACTCCAGTTCCAGGGGGTCTGATGTCCCCTCATGATCTCCGAGGGCATTGCACGACACAAGTGCAGTTACACACATGCAGGCAGTAATTCATACACATACAGTAAAAATAATAAATAATTTATTTTTAAGTTTCTTAGGTTGGAAAGGGATTTGTGGCCTGCTTCCCCATGTCTATGCTGGACTTTTTGTTCAGTGTGAGCTCACATAAGACTTTTGCATGCAGTCACCATTGCTGTGAGCTCATATGAGTAACTGACCAGCTGTCCAGAAAAGTCAGTTTTCTTGTGGCCATCCACCACCTCTAATTCTTACAATCTTTCTGTCTACTCTCCACATGATCCCGGAGTCTTGGGAGGCAGAGCTTTGAAATAGGTGTCATATTCAGGAATAAGCACTCTGCACCCTCTTGTTCTGTGAATATTGGCTAATTTTTGGTCTCTCTGTTAATCACCATCTGCTGCATATGGAAACTTCTTTAGTGAGAGTTATGGGATACATTCATCCTAAGAGCAAAGTTTGCATTGAAGATGTGTCACTTACGATTAAGTGTCTCACACTTATTCTCCATATCGACCAGTTCTGGAGTTCCATAGTAGTTGCCATCTGTTCCAAAAAGAAGCTTCTTTGATGATATTCATCCTAAGTGCAAAGTTTGCATTGAAGATGTGTCACTTAAGATTAAGTGTCTCACACTTATTCTCCATATGGACCAGTTCCGGAATTCCATAGTAGTTGCCATCTGTTGCAAAAAGAAGCTTCTTTGATGATGGGCAAGAGGTATATTTGTCTGTAAATATAAGGACGCATATTTAGCATAAAGTAAGAAATTATGTTGTCCTATGGATGTGCCATAAGTAGTTTTTTTTTCTCTAGGATCTATGACATCTCCAGTCATATATTTGACCGTGGTTATACTACTTCACATGAGTTCTCTCCCATTGAGTGGACCTTAATTCCAATTAAACAGCTGTTGATCCCCCACAAGATGAAAGTGTCACTACAGTACTAAGAAAATAAACATATTCCTTATTCTTTTGAGTTTCATCTTTTGAGAACTCTCTGCTTAGCCCCTTGCCTCAAGTTTTAATTGGGTGGTATATTATTATGAATTTTTTAGTTGCTTGTTTATTCTAGATATTAACTCTTTGTCAGAAGTTTAGCTCAAAAAATTTCTTCCCATTCAATAGGTTGCCTCTTCATTCAAATAATGATTTAGTCTTCTGTATAGGAGCGTTATAGTGCCATGAGGTCCTACTATCTTGTCATTTGGGTATCTTACTCCTTCAAATGATAGCAATATCAGGTTCCCCTAATTGACAACTCTACAGTATCAATTGTCCATATATTTTTTCCATGTGTTGTATGCTCTAATAACTTTAAGTTCCACTGCATTCACAACAGTCCCCTCTATCAGTTTCAGGGTATTAGGTCTTATGAGGAAGTCCTTGATCTACTTGGAATTGAATCTCTATCATGGTGACATAGTGTCCCTTAGAACATCAAACATTCCCTTCTTGAGGTCCCATAACCCTCACAAATAGCATTACACTAGGAAAATAGGAATTCCTCCTTTAGCACTTGTTAAGTCTGAAGCTAGTCTGTGTGTTTGGGAAAGTAAATGGCAAGTTTCCAAATATATACAACTGATTTGAGACACAGATGTACGACTCTGTGTGTGTACGGGGGGTGTTTGTACAGATGTGTGAATGTTTAATGATTTTTCCTAATCTAGAATTTAAATATGATGTTCTGTGGGTGAAATTTGTAAAAATATTGTTCCCTTATCTTTGGTCCTCTACACACTTCATTCTTTTTATATTTCTTGGCTGAGACTGTGAAAATTCCTTGATTTCTACATACTGTACTCAAAATCCTCCCCCTACATTATCATTTACTTTTCTCTGTCTTCTTGTCTTTTCTTATTTCACCTCAAATCTCCTATCAGTATCTGAAATATCATACATATTTGTCTTTGCTCTATTTAGTGGAATAGACATGGTTATGGTTGTGATTATTATAATGGCTTGCTTTCACTGTTGTATATCATGACCTAGAGGATCAATGCTTACTGAAGAGTGTGTATATATGTGAAGAAAGAAAGAATTAAAGAAAGAAAGAAGAAAGAAATAAAGGAAGGAAGGAAGGAAAGAAAGAAGGAAGGAAAGAAGGAATGAGGGAGCTATAGTTATGTTTTGTGTTTTCAATATATATTATAGAGGGAAAACATGTCTTGTGGCTGAAAAACTGGCTTAAGGGTAAGTGTACTTGCTGGCAAAGCAAGGTAACCTGAGTTCAAATGCACAGCATCTTCAAATACCAGGTATGGCCATATACATCTGTAACCCCAGCAGTGGTGTATGAAGGCAGGAGTATCTCTGCAACTCTCTAACAAATTAACAGAAATGGTGAACTTGAAATTCAGTGAGAGGTCCTGTCATGGAAAATAAGATAGAGAAAAATGGAGGAAGACTCCCAATGTCTTCCTATGGCATCTACATGTACATACACACCCACCTAAGTTTGTATTCATACATAACACACACACACAAACACACACAAGCAGCTCATTTGATAGTACCTTACTTCATCCTTAGGATATCCCAATGAGATACAGAGGTCTTGAAGTAATTATATTGTGATATTCTTTCCTATACAACACTAACATAACCTCTAAAAGCAAATTAAAATAGTGAAGTGGTGATGAGGTGCCATGGCTTTTGCCTCCAATCTGAGCCATGGTATTATGGGATGAGAAGAGACTGGGATTCCTTGGGAGACGTCAGGAGCTTTTCTTTGTAGTGAGTAGTCAGAGTAGAGGCACCTACCATGTTACAGCACAATAACAGCCCAAGAGAGGGTTTGTGAAAATGGTTCAGTGGATAAAGCACTTGTTGTGCAGGCATGAGTACCCAGAGTTCAGATTCCCAGAGCCCACGTAAATGCTAGGCAGGCGTGGTAGCCACCTGTCATCTCAGCACTTTGGAGGCAGAGACAAGCGATCCCTGGGCGAGATGGCCAGCTAGATTATCTGGAATTAGAGAGCTCCAAGTTAGTCAGAGATCTGCCTCAGTAAATAATTTACAATAGAGTTAAGGAATATCCTCCAAAAATTAAAAAGTTGAACCACTATGCTATACATCAAATTCATTACTGGTGAAATGTTAAAAATGAAATCAGTGTGTGGAAAGTACTTCTGCACATTGAAGTTCAAGACATCACTTTTCACTATAGCTAAGATATAGAATAAATCTAAGTATATATTGATAAGTAAAGAAAATATTGTATAGATGCACCATGAAGTACTAGTTAACCTTAGAAGAAAGTACTTATATTTATCATACTGTATATGAAACTGGGGGACATTATGTTATGTCAAAAACTCACACAGAGAAATGCAGAGATCACATAATCTTGGTTATTTGTACAAAGTTAAAAGGTTGAGCTTATGCAGGAAGAGAAAAGAATGATGGATAATAGAAGATGGGGGTTGTGGGAACTGGAAGATGTTGGTTAAAGAGGTTGATCTATGTTAGGCAGGAGGATATTGCAAAGCACGTTGGCTTTACTTAGTATAATGAATTATATACCTGAAATATTCTGAGAATATATTTAAAGGGTTCTCTTTTATAACAAAATTTATAAGTGTATGACATAAAACATTTAACCGATTTATTTAGCCATTTTATGATGAGCACACATGTCAAAACATCCTGTTATATGCCATAAACATATATACATTTTCAATTGAAAATAGATTTAAAAGTCTTTGCATGGTTCAATGGAGAATGGTGGCTGCTGTTTGAACTAAGTCATTGACACCATGGTAGAAAGAAGGATATATTTCTTTTCTGGTGTGGTATGTACTTATAGCAGCCCTGATAGCATACTATGTGCTACATTCATCTATTTTCATAATCTTACTTTCCTAAATAGCACTAAACGCCCACGCACTTGACTTTTGTCCCTATAGTTAAAATGAAATCATGAGCTGACAGTTTAACTTTGCATATCTGTGCCTCAGTTTCCTTATTAATAAGATGAGATAAATTGTGGCAATTACTACATGTGTTTTTCCCTTTTCTCCATAACCTTGGTAGAACATATTATCTTTTATATAATGGGCATTCTTACAGATATTAAGTGATAGTTTATTATGGTTTAATTTACATGTCCATGGTTATTAATTATACTGAGTAACTTTTGATTAACCTATTAACCATCTGTATGTCTTCTTTTAGAAATACCTATTCATATTTTTTTCCCATTTCGTGTGTGTATGTGTGTATTAGTCACTTTTCTGTTGCTATGATAGAAACACTGTCCAAAGCAATTTATAGAAGCAAGAGTTTATTTGAGCTTATGGTTCCAGGGTTAGTTGTACTGGATAACTTTAGTGTCAACTTGACACACCTGCATTAAGGGAGCTTGAATTGGGGAATTGCCATCATCAAGCAGGCACAGGAATATTATGGAGACTGGAAATCCTGCATGCTTAATAACTCTCTAAGACTGCTTCCAGTGACATACTTCCTCCACCAAGGCCACACCTTCTAAAACTTCCTTAAACAACAGCACCACCAACTGGGGACAAAATAGCCAAACACTTGGTGCCTATGGGGGACATTATCTTTCAAACCATCACATTCCACCCCCTGGTCCCCATAGGCTCATGATCATATAAAATGCGAAATACATTTAGTCCAACTTTCAAAGTCCCCATAGTCATTATCAGTCTCAATACTATTTAAATGTCCACAGTCCAAAGTGGATTTAGGTAAATATCTTAACTGTAAGCCTCTATTAAATCAAAAGACAAATTACATACTCCCAACATACAGTGGAACTGAATACACATTACCATTCCAAAAGGAATGAATGGAGGCATAGTAAAGAAATACAGCACCAATAAAAGACCAAAACCCAGCAGGTAAAACACCAAATCCAGTAGTTCCACATCCAACTTCTGGGACTTTGCTTCCAAAGGGCTTAGATGGCTCAGCCACTTTAGCTTTGTGGCATGCAACACACATCTCTCTCTTGTGCTGGTACCACTCCCTGTGTGCTGGTCTTCTTAGCAGATGCCTCAGAGCTCTTGCCTTACAAATGTCTTGGGGGTCTCCATTGCCATCAAGGCTTCACCTTCACTGCTTCACGCAATGGCCTACCCATGCCTCTTCTAGGCAGGGGAACCTCTGCTTCATGCTACCTGGCATCCAAGGTTCTGTGAAACCTCGGGGGAAGAATTGACGACCCCTTCACTCTTCCATCTTTCATGCCTCTAAAGTCAGCACCAGGGGAACAATACTGCCAAGTCTGACTGCAAGTTTGAGATGGACCTCAGGCTGCTTTATCCGTTTATGAGCTCTTCTCTTCAGTGGTCCCTGAAGCATTTTCCTTTCATAAGTTGGAGGCTTAACTGGATGTGGTCTTGCCCTGGAGGCACTCTGTCCATAGTTCAAGTTTGAATCTCTAGGCTCCTCCTTAATCACTTTAATCTCCTTGTCAATGAGATCCTCTCCATCACATGTCAAGGCTCCAATATTTATCTTCCTAACGCTCTTTTCCAATACATCCTGTACACTCTTTATTTCTTTCTCCCACATTTGCTCTTTTTCCCTGTAAACCTGTATAATATTCACGATTAATAGCCATGCCACCATTTCTACATTAGGCTGTTTTGAAATTTTTTCCACCAGACAAATTAGTCCATTGCTTTTCAACTTAGCCCCAGGCAAACATTTAGGTCGAGTGTAGGCTCCAGCCAGACTCTTTGCCAACATATCCCAAGTGCTGTTTAAGTCCTTATTTCCCTTGGGAACTACATTGTTCTCAGCACCACTTTCTTCCAAGCCCCT
>NW_008349781.1:6700-9059 GCF_000622305.1 Nannospalax galili | reverse complement strand
GGTTAGGGTTAGGGTTAGGGCTAGGGTTAGAGTTAACATTAGGGTTAAGCTTAGGTTGTGTTTAGGATTGTGGTAGGTTCTTAGTGAGGTTTAGGCTTATGGTTAGGGCTAAGATTACTTTAAGACTGAGGGCTGGGGCTAGGCTTAGGGTTAGGTTTTGGGTTAGAGTCAGAGAATGGTTAGGTCTAGATTTATGTGTATGGTTAACATTCGGTTTATGGTTAAAAATTTTGGTTAGGATTCAGGTTGTTTCTATGTTACATATTTAGGTTTAGTTTTAGGAGTAGGGTTACATTTAGGGTAAGGTTTAGGTTTAGGTCTAGGGTTAGGTTTAGATTTAGGATTAGTGTTATGGACAGGTTTAGGGTTACTTGTAGGTGTTGGCTTACGGTTAGGGTGAGGTTTATGATTATGGCTAGGGCTTGAATTAGGGATAGGTTTATTTCTCGGTCTTGTGATACGACTAGGGTTAGGTCAAGAGTTAGTATTAGGTTAGAGTTAGGCTTAAGTCAAGGGCTACACTTATGGTTAGTGTGAGGTTTTCTTTAGAGGTAGGGTTATGTTAGGGTTATGTTTTGTTTTAGGGATAGTGTTAGATTTATGGTTAGGGTTAGGGTTAGGGACACTTAAGCTTAGGGTTAGTGTTAAGGATAGGTTTAGGTCTAGGATTAGGTTTAAGTTTAGGGCTAGGACTACAGTGAGGCTTAGGGTTAGGATTAGGATCAGAGCTAGAATTATGTTTATTGTGAAGGTTAGGTTAATCATTCTGATTAAGGTTATGAGTAGGGCTAGGATTACTCTTAGGTGTAGTGTTAGGTCTAGGGTTAAGGTTAGGGTTAGAGGTAGGGTTAGAGCTAGGGTTACACGTATGTTTTGGCTTAAGCTTAGAGTTAGGGTTAAGGTAGGGTTAAGTTTAGGGGTAGGGTTTTGGTGATGGATAATGTAGAGGTTAAGGTAGGGTTATTTTTAGGGTTATGGTTAGGTGTAGGGCTAGGGTTTGGGTCAGTGCAGAATTAGATTAGTTGAGGATTGGGGTTTTGGTTAAGGTTAGGGTTAAGGCTAGGCTTAAGGTTAGGTTTAGGCCTAGGACTGAGTTTAGGATAAGGTTTAGGGTTAGGTTACGGTTTAGGGTTATTTCAAGGGTTATGTTTAGGGTTAAGGTTGGGTTAACTTTAGGATTATGATTATGACAAGAGTAGGCTGAGTTTGGCGTCTAGTGTTAGGCTAAGGGTTAGGTTTAGGCTTAGGGTTCAGGTTATGTTTAGGGCTGTGGTTACTGTTTGGTTTATGCCTAGGACTAGTGTTAGAGTTAGGTGTAGGTCAATGTTGAATATTAGGGTTATAATTAAGGTTAGGTATATGTTAGGGTTAGGTTTAGGTCGAGGCCTAGGGCTACGGTTATGATTAGACTGAGGGTTAAGATTGAGGTTAGAGGTATAGCACAGTTATTTTTAGGTTTAGGGTTAGAAGAGGGGTTAGGTCTAGGGTCAGGTTTAGGGTAATGGTTTAGGTTTAGGCCTTGGTTTAGGATTATAGGTAGGGTCTCGATTAGTGTTAGGATTAGTGTTGGGTCTAAGATTATGTTAAGAGGATAGGGTTAGGGTTAGATTAATGTTAGGTCTAAAGTAGGATTAAAGTAAGGACAAATGTTAATACTAGGATTAGGTTATGGTTACTTCTAGAGTTGGATTTAGGATTTTGATTATGGTTAGGGTTAGGCCTAGGGTTGGGGTTAGGGTTAGGGCTAGGTTTAGTGTTGGTGTAAGGGCTAGGGTTAAGTTTAGGGTGAGGGTTACAGTTAGGGTCGTGGTTAGGGTTAGTGTTAGGTTTAGGTTAAGGTTAGGCTTAGGGATAGATTTAATGTTGGGGCTAGGGATAATTTTATGGCTCTCCATTGTTTTAGGGATAGGTTTACGGCAAAGCTTAACATTAAGTTAAGGCTTAAGGTTAGGTCTTGATTTAGCATTAGGATTATGATTAGGGATTACGATTATGGTTAGGGTAAATTGTAGGATTAGGTTCAGGCTAAGTGTAGGATTAGGCTTAGATTTAGGTTTGGGGTTAGAGTCAGGGTTAGAGTTAGGGTTAGGATAAGAGTTAGGATTTCAGTTATGGTTAGTGCTAAGCTTAGGGTTAGTTAGAGTTAAAGTTAGGATGAGGAGTAAGGTTAGGGTCATTTTTAGGGTAGGTTTAATGTTAGGAATTTGGCTATGATTATATTTAGGGTTATGGTTAGGATTAGGTTTAATTTAGGTAAGGATTATGTCTAGAGTTGTGTTTAGCATTAGGAATAGTGGTAGAACTAGTATTACTTTTAGGGCTATTATGTTTCAGTTTAGGGTTAGGTTTACACAGAGTA
>NW_008349781.1:5356-5962 GCF_000622305.1 Nannospalax galili | reverse complement strand
CTTAGGGGTAGCTTTAGGTTTAGTTTTATGGCTAGGGCTACATTTAGGCTTAGTATTAGTGTTAGAAGTTTGGTTAGAGTTAATGTTTGGGTTACTGTTCGGGAGAGGTTTAGGTTTAGAATTAGGGGTAGTGTTATCTTGAGGGTTATGGCTTGAAAAAGTCTTAGGATTCTCATTAGGTTGTGGCTATGTTGATGGTCAGGTCTATGGTTAGGCTTAGGATTAGGAGATGGGTTAGTTTTAGGATTAAGATAAGGGTTATGTTCAGGGATACTGTTTAGTTTTCATTTAGGGATACTTTTAGGGTTTGGATTAGAGTTAATCATAGGGCTAGATTTCTGGTTAGGTTTATGGTTAGGGTAGGGATAGTTTATGATAAGGTCAATGTTTACTATTACTATGAGGGTTAGTTTGAGGTTTAGGGTTAGGTCTAGCATTATTATGGTTAGGGTTAAAGTTAGGGTTATTATTAGGTTTAGAACTAGTACTATGTATAGGGTTAGGGTTAGGTTTAGGATTAGGGCTATGTTTAAAACTAAGGTAAGATTGTTCTAGCCTAAGGATTAGGGACAGTGCTAGGATTATGTTTAGGGATAGTGTCAACTG
>NW_008349781.1:0-5303 GCF_000622305.1 Nannospalax galili | reverse complement strand
GGGTTAGGCTTAGGGTTTTGTTTAGGGTTATGATTATGCTTAGGTTTAAGTTTAGATTTAAGGTTAGGTTTAGGTTTAGGTCTAGCACTGTAGCTAAGTTTAGGTTTAGGTTTAGAGTTAGGGTTAGGATTAGGGATAGGGTTAGGATAAGGGTTGGGGCTAGTTTAATATTAAGGTTAGGAGTAGGGTTATGTTTAGGTTTAGGCTTACGTTTACAGTTGAGGTAAGTTTTGGGCTAGGATAAGGATTAGCGCTAAAGATAGGACTATGATCAGAGATAGGATTATATTTAGGGTTAATGTTAGGTTTAGGGTTAGAGCTACAATAGATTTAGGTTTAGGTTAGGGTTTGGAATAGAGTTAGTGTTAGGACTAGCATTAGGCTAAGTGCTAGGGTCATGTATATGGTTAGGTTTATGTTAGGTCTAGGGTTAGGATTAGTTTTACAGTTAGGGCTAGGGTTAGGGTTGGGCTTTGGTTGATTTTAGAATCACGGCAAGGTTAGGTTTTTGGATTATGGTTAGGATTATGGTAAGGATTGGTTCTAGGGTTAGGTTCACAAGACAGAGAATTAGTGTTAGATTAGAGTTAAGATTAAGTCAAAGTTTAATAGTAGGTTAGGTTTAAGGTTAGGTAGAAGATTAGTTTTAGGGTTATGATTAAGTTTGGCTTTCGTGCTAGGTTTCTGGATAGGACTAGGGTTAGGATTGAGTCTAGGTTATGTATTGAAGTTTGGGATTAGTGTTAGATATAGGGGTAGGTTTTGGTCTAGGTTTATGTGTAGGTTTAGGCTTAGTTTTACAGTAATCCTTAGTGTTACGGCAAGGTTTAGTGTTAAGGTTTGGGTTTAGGGTACATATTTATGATTAGTGTTAGGGTTTGGATAGGTTTGAGCTAGGGTTGCGTTTAGGACTAGGGTTATGTTTAGGGATAGATTACAGATTTAGTTTTATGGTTAGGGTTACTTTATGGGTAGGTCTATAAAGTTTAGGGTTGGGGTTAGGTTTAGGTACAGGTTTAGGTTTAGAATTACTGTTAGTGATATGGGTAGGTTTAGGGTTAGTTTTAGGGCTACTGCTATACTTAGGGTGAAGCTTAAGTGTAACTTTAGGGTTAGGTTTATGGTTAGGGTTTGGGTAGTGTTAGGGTTATGTTCAAGGTTAGGCTTAGTTTTAGTGTTAGGCGTAGGTGTAGGCCAAGAACTAGGGTTAAGGATTTGGTTGGGATCAGGTTGGTTCTAGGGTATGTCTTTAGGGTTAGTATTATAGGGCTAGGGTTATGTTTAGGGATAGGGCTAAGTTTATGCTTAGGATTACATTTTCTGTAAGAATTAGGTTTAGTTTAGAGTCAGTGTTGGGGTTAGGTGTAGGTCTAGGTGTAAGTTTAGGGTTATAATTAACATTAGGTTTGGGGGTAGGTTTAGGGTACGGATTGGTCTAGGTCTACTGTTAGTGTTAGGCTTAGGTTAAGAGGTTGGGCTAGGTTAGTGTCTGGGTCTGAGTTAGGGCTAGGTTTAGAGTTAGGGTTAGGGCTAGGGTTATGTTTAAATTTAGGGTTAGGACAATCATAGTATTTCAGATAGGGTGTGGCTATATTTAGAGTTAGGTTTGTAGTTATGTTTAGGGTTAGGGTTATGATTACATCTAGGGTTAGTTTCAGGTTTAATATAAGGTTTAGGGTTAGGATTATGATTAGGTTTTTGTCTAGTGGCAGGTTTAGATTAGGATTTGAGTTCAGGATAGAGCTAGGGTTAGGATTAAGCTAAGGTCAATGTTTAATATTATTACGGTTACAGTAAGGCTAGTGGTTAAGGTTTGATCTAGAGTTAGGCTTAGGGTTATGATTATGGTTAGGGTTAGGGCAAGGATTATGGTCAACATTAGGACTAGTGGTATGTTTAGGGTTAGGTTTAGGGTTAGGGTTAGGTTTAGGACTAGAGTAAGGATTAGGGCTATGCTTAACATTAGCATCGGTGCTAGGATTATGTTTAAGGACAGTCTGGTTTAAGGCTAGTGTTAGAGTTAGGTATAGGGCTTGGGCTACAGTAGATTTATGGTTAAGGTTAGGTCTAGTGTTGGTTTGGGTTTTGATTATTGTTAGGTGTAGGGTTATGTTTGGGTTCAGGGCTAGTGCTATGGTTAGGGTTAGACTTAGGTTTAGGTTTCAGTTTAGGGTTATGCTAAGGTTAGTGTTAGGTCTATTGCTATATTTAGGGTTAAGGTTAGGTTTAGAGTTAGGTTTACACTTAGGGCTACATTAAGCATTAGGGCAGGGTTAGAATTATCATCTGGGCTAAGATTATGTTGGATTAGTGTTAGGTTTAGGGCTAGCCTCATACTAGGTTTAGGTTTGTGTTAGGGATACAGTTAGTGTTAGAATTAGGGCTAAGGTTATGCTTACAGTTATGGTCAAGCTAAGGTTACAGTTAGGGCTAGTATTAGGGTTAGGGCTATGGTTATTTTGAGGATTAGGGCGAAGTTACGTGTTTGGATTATTGTTAAAGTTAGGGTTAGGTTTGGGCTTTGGAATAGGGTTAGAGTAGAACTATGGTCAGGATTCAGTCTATGGGCAGTTTTAAGATTAAGATTAGTGTTATTGTTAAGGGTAGCTTTAGGTTTAGGTTTATGGATATGGCTAGGTTAGGTTTAGGATTAGGTCAAAGTTTAATGTTACGGTCGAGATAGTTTTAGGGTAAGATTAGGGTTAGTTTTAGGGCTAGGGTTCTGGATAGGATTAGGTTTAGCCTTGGACAGGGTTGTAGATTGAGGATCAGGTTTAAGGTTAGGTTTGGGGGTGGTTTTAGGACTAGGGCTACATATAGGGTTACGCTTAGTTTTAGGGTTAGGCTTAGGGTTGGGGCAAGATTTAGGGTTCAAGTTTTGGTTACAGTTAATATTGGTCTACAGTATATATTTTCAGTTATTATTAGAGTTTGAGTTATGGTTAGGGTTATGGTTAGAATTATGTCTAGGGGTATGTTAAGGGATAAATTTAGGTTTACAGTAAGGATTAGCTTTACAAATGGGGCTACGGTTGGAGTTAGGGTTAGGTTTGAGGTTAGGTTTATTTATAGGATTAGGCTTAGGAGTATGATAATATTAGGGTTAGGGTAGGTTTAGGGTCGGTTTAGGGTCAGGGATACGGTCAGGTTTATGGATAGGGCTAGGGTTAGGATTAGGATTAGTTCAAAGTTTAATATTAGGGTATGGTTAGGGCTAGGTCTAGGATTACTATTAAGATTATAGTTAGGTTTAGGTTTAAGGCTAGGTTTCTGAAATGGTTTAGGGTTAGTATAGTGTGTAGGTAATATATTGAATGTTGAGATTAGGGTTTAGGCTACAGTCAGGTTTAGAGCTATGATTACGTGTATGTTTATGCTTAGCTTTAAGGTTTGGCTTATGGTGAGGTCAAAATTTAGTGTTAGCATTAAGGCTTTGTTCATGTTCACACTGTTTATGTTAAGGGTTAGGATTAGGTTTAGGGTAAGGTTTGGGAATTTGGTTATGGGTAGATTTGTGTCTAAGTTATATATTGAGGGTTCATATTAGTTTAAGGGTTAGAGGTAGATTTACGGTTAGAGTTACATGAAGGGTTAGTGTTAGTTTTAGGGTTAGGGTTAAGATTAAGTTTAGGAATGGGATTACATGCAGGGTTTGGCTTAGTCTTAGGTATAGGCTTAAATTTAGGGTTAGAATTAGAGTTAGGGGTAAGATTTAGGGTTATGTATATTGCTTGGTTTAGCACTAGGTTTAGGTTTAGGTTTAGTGTTAGGGTTAGCGCTAGGGCTAGGGCTAGGGGTAGTTTAGGTTTATTGCTAAGGCTAGTGTTAGAATTAACGATCAGTCAAAGGTTAATATTAGGGTTAGAATTAGTGTTAATTGTAGGTTGTGTTTCAGGGTAGGGTTACTGATAGAACTAGGGTTAGGATTTAGTGTAGGTCAGGGTTAGGGCATGGATTATGTTTTCGATGAGAGTTAGGGTTAAGGCTTGGCTTAGCCTTAGATTTAAGACTGTGTTTAGGGTTGGCGTGAGGTTAAGTGTTAGAATTATGCTAAGTGTTAGGATGATTAGGATTACAATAGTATTATGCTTATGGCTAGGGTTAAGTATAGGTTTATTTGTAGTAATAGGATTAGGCTTAGCGTTATGGTTAGCGCTAGGGTTAGGATTAGGTTCATAGCTGGAGCTAGTATGAAGTTTAGGATTTGTTCAAAAGTTAATATTAGGGCTAGGGTTAGGTCTATGGTTAGGTCAAAGTTAGGCTTAGGGTTAGTTTTAGACCTTGGACTACGTTTAGAGTTAGAGGAGGCAGTAGCATGAGGTTGAGGGTGGCATCTAGCTTTATACTTAAGGTTAGTATTAGGCTTAGGTTCAGGCATAGGGTTAGGTTTAGGGCCACATGTAGGGTTAGGCTTAGGTTTAGGTTTACGTTTAGCATTAGGGCTAGGTTTAGGGTTAGGTTATATGTAGGGTTTAAGATTAGTGTTCAGGTTGGGCCTAGGATTTTGTTTAGGGTTACTATTAAGTTTAAACTCTGGGTTATGGTTAGGGCAAGGTTTACATGTAGGGTTAAGTTTAAGTTCAGATTAAGATTTATGTTAAGTGCTAGCTTTATGGTAGGAGATAGGGCTAGGGTTATGTTTAGGCTTAGGTTTTGGTTTAGAGTAATTATTAGGGTTAAGGTTAGGGAGGGGTTAGGGTTAGAGCTAGGTTAGCTTTAGGCTTATGTTTAGGTTTAAGGTAGGGGCAAGTTTAAGGTTTCTGTTGGGTTAGAGTGAAGTTTCAGTTTTGTTTAGGGTTACGGTTAGGGTTGGATCTAGGTATCTGTTTTTGTTAGGATTAGGGTTAAGCTTTGGGGTAGAGTTAGGTTTAGGATTTTGTTTAGGGTTAGGATTATGTTTAGGGTTAGGTTTAGGGTTAGGGAAAAGACTAACAATAACAGTAGGTATAGGGTTATGTTCAGGGTTAGGGTTGGGATAGAGTAAGGGTTAAGGTTATTGTTAAGGCTAGGGTCATGGTTAGGTTTAGGGTGAGGGGTGTGTTTAGGGTTAGAATTATAATTAAGGTCAGGTTTAGTGCTAGACTTAGGGTTAGGGTCAGGACTAGGGCTATGTTTAAGGTTAGAGTTAGGGATAGGGTTAGGGTTACAGCTAGGGCTACTGTTAGAGTTAACTGTAGGGTTAGGTTTACTTTTAGAATTATGGCTGGTTTTGGGCTAAAAGTTAGGTAGAAGGTTACGGTTATGGTTAGGGATAAGTGCAGGGTTAGACATAGATTTAGGAATAGGCTTAGTGTTAGGGCTTG
>NW_008349780.1:0-698 GCF_000622305.1 Nannospalax galili | reverse complement strand
GGTGCACTTACATACATGCAGGCAATGCACTCATACACATAAAATAAAAAACAAAATAAAATATTAAAAAATATATATATATAGTCATAACTCAAAAAAGCATAAGTACAACTTTCTTTGTTTCTATCACTGAACTCCACCAAGCCCCAAAGTACTGTTTCCAGGGCAAGAAACATGCTTGCTCCAAATATCCAGGGCCCAGGGCAAGAGTTCAAATGAAGACCCAGGTGGCCCATGTCTACATATCTAGACCTTATAAACCAAGCCAGCAAACCACTGAATTTTATTCTATCTTCCTATCTTGATAAATATCCATAACAACACACAGGGCCAGAACATTTTTTAATTTTTTTTATTATTTTTGTTTTTATGTGTATGAATGCATTGCCTGCCTGCATGTGAGTGCACCCATGTCATGCGATGCTGCGGAGGTCAGAAGAGGGCTTCGGATTCCCCTGGAACTGGAGTTAAGGACTGTTCGTAGCTGCCATGTGGGTGCTGGGAATCAAACCCGGGTCCTCTACAAGAACAGTCAGTGTTTTTAACTGCTGAGCCATGTCTTCAGCCCCAGAGGACCAGGTCTTTATATAGAAGCTTTCCTTAGAGCTCTGTAGTTGCTTAGGGCAAGCGGGGGCGGGGGGGAGTAACTCACTCCCCTTTTGTTCCCATATGTCCTGCCTGCACCTCAGCAGCCCAAA
>NW_008349779.1:0-1152 GCF_000622305.1 Nannospalax galili | reverse complement strand
CCAGTGATGGGACACTGGTCCATTGTGATAAAATGATGGAGAATTGCAATGTCACAGTGAAGCCATGTGATGGGACATTGTACCATTGTGATGCAACAATACAACATAGTGATAGGACAGTTGTCCATTGTGATGCAAAAATTGAGTTCTACGTTAGGACAGTGGACCATTTTGGTGTAACAATGGTGCATTGTGATCAGACAGTGGAGCATGTGATAGAACAGTGGACCTTTGTGATGAAAAATGTAGCATTGTGATGAGACAAAGTATCACTGTGATTGAACAATGGACCCTTTTGATGTAACAATAGAGAATTATTATGAGAAAGGGGAATATTCTGATAGGCTAGTGAAGTATTCTTATAATAAATGAGCAATGTGATCAGAGAACGTATAATTCTGTTGAGAAAGTGGACCATTTTGATAGGACAACAAACCAATATTATACAAGAAAGGAGCACTGTCATGAGAGAGTGGAGCATGGTGATGGGAGAGTAAGCCAATGTGATGCAACAGCAGAGCATTGTCATGAGATTGCGGTGCACATGATTATACCATGGACCATTGTGCTGCAGCTATGGAAGACTGTGATAAGATAGTGAACATTTGTGAAGCAACAAAGGAGCATTGTGATGAGACAGTGGAGCACTGTAGTAAGACAGGTAATCATTGTCATGACATAGTTTAGCATGTGTTGGGACAATGTATCACTGTTATGGAACACTGGTGCATTGTGATGAGACAGTGGAGAATTGTGATGGGTCTGTGGATCATTATGATAAGGTAGCGGAGCATTGTGATGGGACAGTATACCACTGTTATGAGACTTGTAACATATATTAGGACAGGGGAACTTTGTGAGTTAACAATGAAGCATTTTGATAGGAGAATGAACCACTGTGGTATAAAAAAAACATTGTAATGAGATAACAAAGCTTTGTTGTGAAAGGAGGCTACTGTGATGCAATACTGGAGCATTGTGATGAGATAGGGAAGCATTGTAATGATACAGTGGACCACCATGATTCATCAACGGAATATTGTACTAAGACAAGGGTGCAATCCTATATAACACAATAATGTCAATGGTGCATTGTGATAAGACAATGGATCAATGGATGCAACAATGGAGTATTGTGATGAGACACTGAGG
>NW_008349778.1:0-455 GCF_000622305.1 Nannospalax galili | reverse complement strand
ATGTGACCTAACTGTTGCCACCACTCATCCTGGGCTTCAGGTTGGTACCACGGTTGATGAAGAAAGCGTGAGGTCTCTACATTTGCAGGCTCATGATGCTGATTTCCCATTCCCAGTGAGATCAGGGAAAAGAGGGGCGTGAAGGAATGGGGGGGCAGCAATTTTCCCACCCTCCAAGCTTTCCCTGAAGCTTCCACACCCACAATCTCTAATCCTAAACCTGTAATTACCTCTTAAATATCTCCCTTGGAAAATGTACCTTATGAATAATTTCTCTTTGGGACATTAGTGGAATGCCTGGAATGCAACACGGGTACACTGACAGCCCTCGGGATGCAGCTCTCCTAAGAAGAGACTCTACATCTGTTTCCTACAGAAAAGTTCCGTGACAATTAAAGAAAGCAATGCTGAGATTAGTTTTAATCCAAGGGGAAAAACATAAAGCTTGCTGTTTC
>NW_008349777.1:0-683 GCF_000622305.1 Nannospalax galili | reverse complement strand
GCTAAAGCTGGCTTCACCATCTCTTTCATCTGCTTTGCAAGTCAAATGAGGGCACCTAAATGCCTTCTAGATTTCAATAGTGGCTAATGGTCCAACTTCAAATCCTCTGAGCTAACTCTTCCATGTCTGCCCAGACGAATCTCCAGGAGGCCCAGGCTGGAAGACAAACTGGTACCCAAGAAACCACAGGTCTCCCTCAAGCCAGCCTTGCCTATCTGCTGGCCAGAGCCTAGGACAGGGCACAGGAAGACTCTTTGGGAGCTTCTCCATCCAGCCTGAGACTCTCCGGGAGAGGAGAAGCTAGCACAGACCTGCCTGTGATATGGGGGACACCACATAGGCACTGACTTTTCAGGACTGGATTGACCCCCTCTAGGCAGAGATGCTGAGTTCACCCTTCACCATCCATCATTCTTTTCCAGCTGGTGCATATGTATAAGGTACCTGTTTGGCCCCTGTACATGCTGAAATCTGTGACCCTGAGCTGGATGGTTTGAAGGATCCTTTTTACTCCTAGATGCCATGGTTCTCAGAAACAAAAATATGCTGCACTGAAAAGCTATGAAGCAACAGGTCTGGGCTCTTCTGACCTGCCACCAACAAATAGGGAGGGCCTGTCAAGTCCCTGCCTCCATTCATTAAGTTCACCTGGAACTCACTATGCAAACCAGGCTGGCACTGAT
>NW_008349776.1:0-623 GCF_000622305.1 Nannospalax galili | reverse complement strand
AAAAAAACTGTATTCTAACAGGAAGCAAAACTGTTAAATTTACTTAATAATGTTTTGTACCTTTTAATTGTCTGTTGTACTCTTTAAACATGTATCATTGGGGTATAACTTTCTTTCTTTATGATCCTAAATGTAAGATGGACACGGAAAGATGGAAATGCATAGGAAGGACGTTTTTAGCTTCTCTTTGTGACTATTTCCTTAGAAAACTGCCTCCATAATTGTGCTATATATGTATACCTTGACAGGAAAGCTGTTGAGAGATGAAGAACAAGCATGACTTTGGCCCTGGAGAAAAGAAGACAGGAAAATAGTAGATATGGACAAAGACTGGAAACAGTGAACTGCTTCCTGTTCACAAGATTCTGGAGCAAGGCTCAGCCCATCCTATAGAGAGGCCATGCTTGGCTTAATTACCAGACAAGGAGTGCCGCTCACTAGCATGATTTTCATGATATTACTCTCAAATAGAGTATGAGTTATTTAATCCAACACGTTGAAAAGCACTAGAGTCCCTGTCCCTTCCTCATTAATAGTAGATGATTTTTGCATCATTTTGTTTTTCAGTGTTCTGTTGTTTGTGAGCTGGGAATGCCCTTGGAAAGCAGAGCATAGAGGAGACA
>NW_008349775.1:0-380 GCF_000622305.1 Nannospalax galili | reverse complement strand
TATGGGGCTGTCAGAAGACAACTTGGGGAAGTAGTGCTTTATCTATATCATGGTCTCAAAGATTATTATTCACAAGTCAGGCATGCCTTTAGTCCCAGCATGCAGGAGGCGGATGCAGGTGGATCCCTGTGAGATCAAGGCCAGCCTGGTTTGCATAGGGAGTGCCAGGCCACCTGGGACTGCAGGGAGACCCTGTCTCTAAAAGATGATTGTTCGCAATTCAACTTGGTAGTTTACAGTACGGTTATATATTTTGTGTCTATTTGAACAGATGTTACTTTTTCTTCTTTTTGGATATACATATGTTGTGCCCCCTGACCGTTGACTAATTTGTGGCCACTTGTTATCCCTTGAATTATGCTACAGCACTTACCTTCATG
>NW_008349774.1:0-364 GCF_000622305.1 Nannospalax galili | reverse complement strand
GCATAATATTGTGGTCCTTGTATTAGGGCTGCTGTCCCAGTTCCTACTCCTGCAGCCACCCCTACTCCCGAAGTATTGCTAGGGTCAGGGACTCCTGGTCCCAACAGGCGCTCTCAACAGGAGCTCAATAATACATTCAGGACTCAGTGACAGCTCTGCTGAGCTGTCAACCCAAGGCTGAATATTTTCTCTATATGTTCCCTGGTGTCGAGGACAGGTAACAGTAATCTTTACTTTCAACCTAAAGGTCATGGAATTCAATGGAGTGGATAAAAAAAGGACCTTGCCCAGGACAAACTGGTGAGTAAGAAGTGCAAATTGTTCAGAAGTGCAGGGAAAGGGAGATCCTTGAGTGTAGAAGATA
>NW_008349773.1:0-504 GCF_000622305.1 Nannospalax galili | reverse complement strand
TTTTTTAGATATATGCCTTTAAAAGCTGTGTGTGAGTTCATGTTGGTGAGTACGGTGTGTACGGTGGTCAGAGGACAACACTGGGTCTCGTCTGGCTTCCACCCTGTTTGAGACAGGGTCTTTTCATTGTTCTCTACCATATAAGCCAGGCTGGCTTGTCTTGAGCTTAAGGGATTCTCCTGATCTGTCTCCCGTGTCATCACAGGAATGCTGGGATTGCAGATGTGCTGTGTGTGACAGCCGCTGGCTTTTACAAGGCTGGTTTTTGTCAGCTTGACACAAACTGGAGACAGTTGGGAAGAGGTAACCTTAATTGAGGAACTTGCTTCATCCGACGGGCCGATCTGTGGGGTATTTTCTTGACGGCTAACTGATTAGGAGAACCTAGATCACTATAGGCAGTGCCATCCCAGGGCAGGTGGGCCTGGGCTGTGTAAGAAATGTATCTGAGCAAGCCAGGGGAAGCCAGCCAGTGAGCAGTGCTCCTCATGGTCTCTGCTTCAG
>NW_008349772.1:0-388 GCF_000622305.1 Nannospalax galili | reverse complement strand
TAACCTCTGTGGCATTACAATACAAGGTGCACTCACATAGGCCAGGGGTTCGAACCAGCGACCCCCACACAATGATGATTGGGGATGAGTAAGCACGCTGTTCGCCAGCCCACGCTGCCCCCAGTACCAGGGACAATCCAACGCAATGGGGAGCCTAGTCAAGCAGGGACTCATTTATTACAGGTGTTACAGAGATCATAAAGGCACCTGGAAATCCCCCCTCACCCCCGAGGGTGTATCTTATGGATAGTCATGCACTGAACATGCACTCCTCAGCAGTGCGGAAGTATCCTTCATACCTTTAAAACAAGTCAGGCCATGCCCCAGTAACTTCTCGGACCCCTGCAAGGTGGGGCCTTGAGGTCCCCACATCTCCCCCTTTTTATTT
>NW_008349771.1:4320-7515 GCF_000622305.1 Nannospalax galili | reverse complement strand
GAACATTGTTGTGGTACATTGGGGCATTGTGATGGCACATAGGGACATTGTAATGACACACTTCTGCACTGTGATGGCATACTGAGCAATGTGATGTCACATTGGAGCATTATGATGTCACATTGGAGGACTGTAATGGCAATCTGGAGCATTAGGAAGGATCATTGAGCATTGTGATGACTCATTGTTGCATTGTTATGGCACACTTAGGATTGTGATGTCAAAATGGAGCATTGTTAATACTTATTGGAGCCTTGTGATGACATACTGAGTGTTGTGATGTCACAGGAAACATTGTTATAGCACATTAGAGCATTGTGATGACACATTTGGACATTGTGATGGCATATTGCACTTGGAGATGACATATTGGAGCATTGTGATGACACACTGCTGCACTGATATCTCACACTGAGGCTTTTGATTTAAAAATGGAGCAGTTTGAAGACACACTGGAGCATTGTGATGGCACATTGAGCATGCTGATGACAAAATGGAGCATTTTGATTACACATTGGTGCATTGTTTTGGCACCCTGCAGACTGTAAGGTCAAAAGGGAACATTTTGAAATCATATTGGAGCACTGTGATGGCATATCAGGGCACTATAATGGCACATTGAAGCATTGTGATGCTACATTAAACTTTGTAATAGCACATTAGAGCATTGTGATGACACATAGAGCATGGTGCTGACACACTGGAGAATTGTGATGACAAATTGTTGCACTGTGATGGCACAATAAGTATTTTGATGTCAAAATGGAGCATTTTGAAGACATATTGGAGGATTGTGATGGCACATGGTGGCATTGTGATGGCACATTGGGGCATTATTATGACACATTGGAGCATTATGATGTCTCACAAAGAATTTTGACATCACATTGGAACATTGTGATGACATACTGGAGCATTGTGATCACACATTAGGGCACTGGGAAGGTACATTGAATATTTATGACACATTGAAGCATTATGATGTCACATTAGAGCATTGTGATTGCATTTTGGTGAATTGTGAAGGAACATTGGGCATTGTGATGACTCATTGGTTCATTGTTATGGCACACTGAAGATTGTAATATCAAAATGGAGCATTTTGAAGACATATTGGAGCATTGTGATGGCACATTGAGCATGGTGATGCCACAATGGAGCATTGTGATGACACATTGGTGCATTGTGATGGCACACTGAACATTTTGATGGCACAATGAAGCATTGTGAATTCATGTTCGAGCCTTTTGATGGCACATTGGGGCATTTTGATGGCACATAGGCGCATTGTGATGTCTCATGAAACAATAGCACAGTAGAACATTGTGATGAAACATTGGGCCATTGTGATTGCAAACTGACCACGGTGATGACACACTGGAGCATTGTGATGACACACTCCTGCACTGTACTGTCACCCTGAGGATGGTGAAATCAAAATAGAGCATTTATAAGACATATTGGAGCATTGTGATGACACATTGCTGCACTGTGATGGCACACTGAGGACTGTGATGTCAAAATGGAGCATTAGAAGACATATTTGAGCCTTGTGATAGCACATTGGAGCATTGTGATGTCACATGAAACATTGTAATATCACATCAGAGCATCGTGATAACACATTGGAGCATTGTGATGGCACATGGAGCATTGTGATGACACATTGGAGCATTGTGATGACACATTTCTGATCTGTGATGGCACACTGAGGATTGTGATGTCAAAATGGAGCAATTTGAAGAAATATTGGTGCATTTTGATGGCAAATTGGGGCATTGTGATGACACACTGTGGTATTTTGAGTGCAAATTAAGCACTGTGATGGCACATTGAACATTGTTATGACACATAGCATCATTGTGATGGGATCTGAGTGCTGTGATGCTATTTTGGAGCATTGTGATGACACATTGGACAACTGGGATGTTAAAGTGGAGCATACCCTTAACACCTTGGAGCATTGTGAAGTCACATTGGAGCATTATGATGACTCATTGCTTCACTGTTATGCACACTGAACATTGTAATGTCACAACGGAGAATTGTGAATTCATATTTGAGGATTTTGATGGCATATTGGGAAATGTGATGGCATATTGGAGCACTGTGATGTCACATGAAACATTTTAATAACACATTAGAGCATTTTGATGATGTATTGAGGCATTGTGATCACACATTGATGCACTGTGATGGCACACTGAAGGTTGTGAAGACATATTGAAGCATTGTGTTTGCACATTGGAGCATTCTGATGTCACTTGAAACACTGTAACAGGAAATTGGAGCACTGTGATGACACATTGGGGGCATTGTGATGACACATTGGAATATTTTGTTGGCACACTGAGCTTTGTAATGACACATTGGGGAATTGAGATGGCACATTGGAGTATTGTGATGTGACATGAAATATTGTCATAGCACATTTGAGCATTGTGCTGTCACATTGGAGCCTTTTGATGACACATTGGTGCATTGTGATGGCACACTGGGCCTTGTAATGCTCCAGTCCTTCATCAGAATGCTCAATATGCACTCAAATTTCCAGAATGTGCCATCACAAAGCCCTAAACTCTCATCAGAATTACAGTTCTCAGTGTGCCATCACACTGCCCTGGTGTGTCATGACAGTTCTCAATTTGGCACCACAATGCTCAATTTGCCCTGACAATGTAACAGCATGTCACGATCATGCTCAATTTTCCATCACAGTGCTCAATTTCCTTCACAATGCCCCAAAGTGTCATCAAAATGCTCCAATGTGACAGCACAATGCTGAAATGTGCTATGACAATGTTTCATGTGACATCACAGTCTTCGAATGTGCCATCACAATGCCCCAATATGTCGTTATAATGCTAAATGTGCCAACAAAATGCTTCAGTTTGCTATCACAATGCTAAATGTGATGACACAATTTTCAGTGTGACATCACAATGCACCAGTGTGTCAGTAAAATGTTCTATGTGAAAATAAAATGCTCCAATGTGTCATCACAATGCTACAATGTGACGTTACAACTTTAATTGTGACATCAGAATGCAGCAATGTGTCATCACAATGCTCCAATGTGTCATTAACGTGCTTAATGTGCCACCACAATGCCCCAATGGGTCATCACAATGCTCCGATTTGCTGATACAATGTTTCATGTGACATCAGAATGCTCCAATGTGCCATCACAATGCT
>NW_008349771.1:0-859 GCF_000622305.1 Nannospalax galili | reverse complement strand
GACGGGATTGTGAAAAGAAGTTGCAAAAGGAAGGCAGTGATACCTTCCCAATAGCTACATTTTCTTTGTGGCGCTTGGTTAGAGATGCTTTATTAAAAGACAAAGTGAAAGTAAGACAAGAACTTGAGGCGGCAAGGGAAGTTTTGTAAGAAATACAGGAGGTGGGAACCCGCCGCTCTTTGGGATCTGCTGATGATCTAGACCAGGAAAGAGGGGCATGTGGAGGTTCAGGAGTCTTAAGCTCTGCCACATCAAGACCACATAAACTGGGTCCCTATGACCCGAAATCTCCTGAAAGTAGTAGGGAAGCTCAGAGGAAGAGCAGGAGGAGATGCTTCACAAGGAAATAGAGGAACTAAAAACAAAATTAAAACATATCAGGTTAAAGGAAAAGACACATCATCCTCCTCCCTTGGCTCCACCCATGGAAGAGTGGTGGTGGAGGTCGCCAGACTATAAAAATGATGAAGAGCCAAGGGTCGGGGTGCGTTTCGGGCTGTGTATTGTAGCACCAGTAATAGAAGTTCCCGACCCTAACCAACAAGGTCAGGTACAATGACAACATCTTGCACTGCAGTTTAAAGATCTAAAAAGCCTTAAAGAGGCTGTCACCCTTATTAGCCAGGGTGAGAGGGGCTGTTTGTGTTTATCCTCCAGGGGAGTGTAAACCCATTTGGGTTCCTGAAAGATATGTTCATCCAGTGGAGGCCAACCTTGATGAGACCAACACTGAGTCTACAGGCTCCAGCAGCAATCGTCTTGATGAATCCTGCCCTGAGTGAACAAATGGTCTGGAGCCAGGCCCTCACTGTTGGCCTTCGACTACTAACTTCGATCTTCCAGATGCTTTGATGTGGGG
>NW_008349770.1:1596575-1616996 GCF_000622305.1 Nannospalax galili | reverse complement strand
AACACTACCAATCCTCCCAGATATGACAAATCCATGTCAAAGCTATTCTTCCTTGATTTGTTTTTAACCATTCTAGAAATTCTTAGTAAAAAAATTTAATAGAAAACAATCACTTTTGAGCTGTAGCATTTTATAAGTTAAAATTAAACTCTCTTTCTGTGGGTGTGCATGCATGTGTGGTGTGTATGCACACATGTACAAGGGTGCACATGCACATATGGGCCCATGAAGAAGTCAGAGGAGGATGTTCTGTGTCCTGTCTATTGCTCTCTCCCTGGTTTCCTCAAGGCAGGGTTTCTCACTGGCCTTGGATCTAGGCTGAGAGCCAACTAGCCAACTGCAGCCATCTTCCTCGTCCCACCCACACAGTGCTGGGGTTACAGGAAGGCACGTAGCTACTCTGGACTTTTCCTGGGTGCTGGAGATCTAAATTAGGTCCTCATGCTGGTGCAGCAAGTGTTCTTAACCACAGACCCATCTCCCCAACATCTCAACATAAAATTTCTATTAAAAGGGTTAGGCTAGAATAGTTTTTAGACAGGGCTCTCCTGTTTACTTACAGATAAATAGCTACAGTTCTTATGTAAGAAGAAATCTCTCATCTGCGTTTTGTCTTCTGGTATGCATGGCCTGTTAAGGATGAACTTCCATCTCCTGATATCGCCCAAGTCCAGAGTTTTATAAGAACAAGCCTGTGTTCTTACATTACATTCTCAGGATGCATGTTAATGCATGTCAGTGGGAATTTCCCCTCCAGTGTCACAACCCCCAAATTTCCTTTATGTGAAATAATTGTTCACGTAAAACAATTTGCTTTGGTTATTTTTATTTTATTTATTATTTTTATTTTCTATGTGCAAGTGCATTGCCTGCATTAAGTAAGTGTACCTGTATTGTGCAATGCCCACGGGGGTCAGAAGAGGGTGTCAGATTCCCCTGGAATTGGAGGTTTGGATGGTTGTTTGCTGCCTTGTGGATGCTGGGAATCAAACCCAGGTTCTTTGCAAGAGCAGTCAGTGCTCATAACCACTGAGCCATCTCTCCAGCCCCTACTTTAGTGGGCTCAAGATCCGTTTCCCGTTCTATAATTCTTTACTGCATAGCTCATGTCATTTCTACATGGTCCTCTGCTTATTGATCACAGGTTTATACGATCACAGATTCACAGATTTCTTTTGTAGTCTCTATTCAATCATATACTTTTATAATCTGCTTTTCTCCAATGTTTTTTGTTTTTTGTTTTTTAAGCCAAGGGAGACCTATATCAAGGATATGGGCCTGTCACAGCTCAACTGCAGTTTTACTCCCTAATGTTGTCCAAAGCCATAAGTTCACTAGATATCTTGATGTGTTGACAAATAGATGTTAGCTAAGTTTTATTTATATTAAAAATGAGTTTTACTATTATGAATATCTTCTTTGTCCAACCTCAGTTTTATTCAGTTTATTTGTAAATAACATAAAAATGACAGTACCCAACTCATCCCAGACTTCCACAGTCCAACACCTTCTGTTACAGCTTCAGTTAATAACATTTAACTTTTATCCTTTAATAAAATCTTCCAAACAAACCTCTCAACAGCTTGTGGATCCCTCACTTCCTATTTGCCAACTTTAAACTACATTTTAAATAAGAACAACTGAGTTTGTAGAGATTAACTGGACTATAATCCAAACATTACAAAATCCTACCATTTCATTGCACTTTCGGGGACTGGCCATAGTGACCCATGCCTGTAATCCCAGCTCTTGGGAAAATGAGGCAGAAATACTATAAATTTGAGACTAGCCTTGGCTATGCAGTAATGACCTCAAAAACAGAAACATCATTAAAACAAAACAAAGAACTACAAAGTTCATCTGAATCGTTCTTTCAAATGTTCATGATGAGCAGGGTAAGGTAGCTTGTTTATAATAATACTAGCACCTGGTAGATGCAGGACAGAAGGTCAGGAGTTCCAGGCCAGCCTTAGATATAATAGCAGGTTTGAGGACAGCCTGGGCTACATGAGACCCTGCTTACAGTGAAGATAATTCAACCTGATTAACTTACTTTGCTTCTGGTTCCCACAAAACTTACCTATTTGTTAAGGGTATTTCTCTGTTCGTTTGTTCAGGCGTCCAGGCTCCACTCCACGCTGTTGAGCATAGATGACCAGCTTAAACCGTGATGCCAGCTGTAATTTGCTTTGGAACAACATAATGTGTGACTTTTAGTCCCCTATATTTAGTTAAGCCTAATCATAAAGACCTGCCAGGCTGAGACCTAACAGGAATCTTGTGTTATTCCAGATGGCAGCCCTTATCCAGATTATTCTCCTTCCTGTGGGGTATATGCCATAGACTGACTGCTGTCTTATTCAGGCAGTGCAAGGCGTAAGGTCTTGGTTTTGCCTCCCAGGGCAAGGACAATGGCTCGCTCAAGTAGAAAGTAAAAGAACCAGAATTCCGAGCTGCTGACCAGCTTCCACAACAGATTTTGGATCAGGTGTGCTAATTCGAATGCTTTACTTGATCAAAACCCCATAGAAGATAGTCAATCAAACATTTATATATCTATCACTGTTTAGTTATTTATAAAGACTACAAACAGGCAAACCAAATATTACCATGCCATCACAATTGCTTTTTAAACCAGTCCTCATAAAAAATGTCAGAGGTGTTAGTTCCTACCTTCAGAAAGATCAGTTTTAGTCCATCAAGACCAAAGACACAGGACTGGAAAGGGGCTTAGCAGTTAAGGCCATTGGCTGCTCTTGCAGAGGACCTGAGCTCAAATCCCAGCACCCACATGGCAGCTAACAACCATCCATATCTCCAGTTCCAAGGGATCCAATGCCTTCCTCTGTCCCCCTCAGGTACTGCACGACACAGGCGCACTTACATACCTGCAGGCATAACATTCATACACATAAAATAATGAAAATAAATTGTCAAAAAGACCAAGGACACACACTGAGTTCAGACCTGTGGCTGCTTCACGGTTGTATTTTTGTGTACTTTGAATGAACATGTTTATCTTCCATCAAACTCTGATGCTGAAATAAGAAAAAGAAAGTAGCAAAATTAAAATCCGTATCTTTTTAAAGAGACTTTGAACTAATACATCAGTAAATCGTAGCCTGAAGGGATCTCACCATTTTTTTTCCCTTCACTCTCAATTGGCTCTTTACACCTGTGTAAACGACAGACTGCAAACGGTGGCCAGCAATGGTCCCACAGGCAGCACACATCTTAGGATTTATCTTCTCTGAGCTCCTTGAGGCTGAATAAACAGAGCAATGGAATATTTCTCAGCTTACATTTGACTGAAACTAGTGACTCAAACAAATTAGCAAAACTCCATAAATGATCATTTCTAGGAACTTTTGACACCTCTTTAGGAAAACAGCAGCCGTTAACCAAATACATCACTTAGAACCTATCTTTAAGGACAGCATTTGACACTGAAAATCAGCTTCAATTTTCAATGCAGTGCTTTCTCGTTTAAAGCGTAAGCTAAAGTTTGAAGAGGAAAAGGAGTTCAGCGTCCTGTGGAATAGCTGTTCAGTTGGTTCTCATGATGGCTGTGACCTTTACTACACACCCAGAGAAATTTATCTCTTTCTTCTGCCATTGCTTGGCTATTTGTACAAGGGAAATATGTGAATTTCCAAATGATGAAAACATAGCTCAGCCTTCCAGTGACTTCAACATGAAGATGAATTAATTTGATAGTCATGTTTTATTTCACTGCATACAAAAGTCAAATGAAAAGGAATCTTACAAAGCAAAAAAACTCAGACAACAAAATCAGGGTAAAATGGGATGCATCTTGGGGTTTGCAATATGGGACCAACGTAGTCTCTCAGTAGCCAGCAAAAATCAAAAATCAAAAAAAGCCAATAAATGGCTTAGCTAAAAGGAATGAAGAAATGAATAGGGAAAGAACAAATGAGTTAATAAATACAGTGTTTCAGGGTTTGGGGCACACCTTTAATCCCAGCACTTGGGAGGCAGAGGCAGGTGGATCTCTGTGAGTTCTAGACCAGCCTGGTCTACATAGTGAGTTCCAGGACAGCTGGGGCTACCAGGAGACCCTGTCTCAAAAAGACCAAAAAAATATATATATATTTTAGGGAACAGAGAGAACTGGAGGAAACCTCCGTGATGGATATAGTGAAGTGAACTTGGATTAAGTATTGCACACACGCTGTGTACTAGGATCCAATAACCCTTTCTTTCATGATTATGACCCATTGATTCAGCAATGGCTGGTTACAGGTGTAACCCAACTTCTTGGGTGTCAAGGAAACAATGGTGATGGAGACACAATGGCCCTTCTGTCATGGTGCTGAAGCCAAGTAAAGATTTGAAAATAAAGATAGTCTTCTGATTGGAGAAGCCAATCAAAGAGTGTTGGGAGCAAAGGCCACACAGGTCTTCAGGGCACTGAGGCAATGCCTGTGGAGGCCCTGAAGAGAGAAGGTGATGGCTGTTCCTGGTGAGGCTTTGCACAGTTCCTGAAAGGGCCTGGGACCTGCAAATGAGGGAGGGTCAACATTCCATCACGGGTTGGGGAGGAGCTCACAAGGCCCCACCCCTTCGGAAGAGCTATTGTCAATTAATGGCTACCCAGGGATAGAAGTGGGAGTGTCATTTCCTCAGGGGTGTGACCACTGTTAGGGCTCTCATGCTCTGGTAAATAGCTCCCTCTCCCATGCTAATGCAAACAACACTAAATAATCTCAGTGGGTCACAGAAATGAGTAAATAATTAAAAGACGTGGACATAGGAGGGGGATATTTGGTGAAGACAGGCTTGAGCAGGAGTAGGAGAGGATAGGAGGAAAATCAGGGCAGCATGACCAAGATTCATTAGATACATGTATGAAATTCATGTTAATAAACAAAAGGACACATGTAAGTTCTTTTTAGGACTCTTTCCTCATGAAGATGATGAATCAAAATCGGAAAACAAAATTTACAACTCCCCTCAAAAAGATCCAAAACCTGCCTCCCAAGGTTCAGGGGTCATTACAGAACAGGAGGAGGAAAGATTATGAGAGCCAGAGGAGCGGATGACCAAAGGAAACAGTCTTCCAGGAAGCTGGTCAATTACTCATGTGAACTCACAGCAATGGTGTCAGCATGCACAAGTCCTATGCAAGCTCAAATCAGACAAAATCCCAGCATAGACTTGGGGAAGTGGGTAAGAAATCTGAACCCAACCTAAAGAACTTTTGGTAATTGATAGTTTCTGAGAAGGGGAAAGAGAGTATCTCACAGGATAAGACCCTTGGAGGGCCCGGTGGATGGACCCACACTGAAGGACATCTGGGGACAGAAATCAAACTCTTGCATGGGGAAGAGGAGGGAGGGACAGATATGGTAGGGAATCTAAATACCAGCAAACTATATGGTATGAAAATTGTGAAAATTCAATAGAAACCTAAAACCAAATAAAGAACAAGATCCTGAGTTCAGTTCTGCTCCTGGCATTCGGATGACCCATCATAAAGCAAGGGCTTCCAGAGCGCCAGGTCGACAGGCAAACGTGGTACCTGCTGCACAGCGTCTGCGTCTTGTTCCTGACTTAGCCATTATTTCCTACTCCAGGAGGGAGCGCATTACAGGGAACACGACAAATGAATCCCCTTACAGTCCTGAGTCTCTCACAACACCTGACCGTGTTAGCCGACACAGCTCAGTAGCTATGCCAAGGCGGTACACCTGTCGTAACCGCCTGCATCTATGACAGCACTGAAGGATCAGGGACAAGGGGAATGTGTGCATCTCTCTGTCTCCTGATGAAGTCTACTGCCTTGCAATTCTGCCTTCCAAGGAGGGAGTGCGGCTTCACCTATGAGCATCCCAATAGTAGCTCTGCAAACCGTCAGGTCTTTGTTACATTATGTCTTCAGTGATCTGAACACAGACAGCTTTGCAGTCCTTAGATGGGATGAAGATGATAGCTTTCTCTCATGTCCCGAGAGAGGAAACATACCTGACTGTCTCTTGCAAACCTCTCCTTTTCCAAGGGTGTTACCCAAGTCTTCTGCTTTCAGACCTACCCATGAGCAAACCATCTACTTATCCCAAGCAGCTAGATTTCATTCCTGTAACCAATTCAAAAAATAAAATATACAGGAGAATTTATCTGCTAGCACTTAAAATAGAGTAATTGTGGCTGATGACACCATCTCAAACTTCAGGTATGGTCTTACAACATCCTTGCCTGAACCTAGATGCATTGTTATAATTATCAGTCACAAAGAAGGCAGAGTGTAGGGATGAGGGAGATAGTTTTAATTACTGTCTGACTCTATAACAATAGGACCTTAAGATTCTGTTGCTCCAGCTTCACATCCACCAACAATGTGGTACATTTTGTACCGTGGTATCTCTCTGCATGCATTCTAATTGAGCCTGAGAGACTGTATAGCTCCCTACCTCAAATGAGGAGGGGTTTAGGGGAAACCAACATCAAGGATGTATTCAGAGGACAAAGAAGACGTGAACGGACTAGAGAGAAGACTGAGAATCTGGGTGCTGGATCTGCATCCAGGACTGCGAGGCTTCAGTTATTAGATCATATCAGCAGCCCTCTTGTCTAGGTTTGGCTCCTCACAGCTCAGCTCTTAATTTCTCTCTTAGTTGATAGTATTTGAGGATAGGGCTCTCCTTAATAAATTGGCTGTACGCTCTGACGAGAACATGAAATGGGGTAAGAGCCATTGTCTCAGAACCAACAGGCATGGATCAGTGCTAACTAGACTCCTTCCATGAGCACATGTCTCAAACGATCTCTGAGTATTTCTCCAGGACACTGAGCTTCCAAACCCCAGCTGATCCACAGATATGTGAGGTTAGGCTGCTTGGCTCACACAAAACAATGTGGAGCATCAAAGTTGTGTGTGTGACTCTAAGAAGCGGTGCATCTAAAAAAGCAGTTGTTGCACTCCATCATCTGCAGGTCTGTCAAGAGGAAATTGGGGTTTGATTAACTGATTTTCTGTGCTCTGATGTGCAAAACGGCTCTAGAGGGAAACCAAGCAGAATAGCAAAATTTCACCATTTCAACAATTCTTGTTCCTTTTTATTTTAACATTAGTCTGTGATGCCCATTTGTCAAAATTGTTTGGTAGGTTGATTTTCTGTCCTGGGTGGATGGAAAGAAAACCTCTGGGACTCCACCCCAACCTACACAATCCAAGTTGAATAGAATTGATTGGGAATGAAGACAGGCTAGCATTCGAATCTGCTAGTATACTTAAGTGTATTCCATGAAATGAGTCTCTGATGGATAGAAACTTCACATCCCACATTTGTGCCCCACCCCCCCCTCCATGGCACGCCCTAGGAATGGTTTCCAGTGGCCAAAGTCCAAATGTAGTAATTCTGTTTGGATGGTGACTAAATATCTTTTTATGCCTGAAGGACCAACTATAACAGTCAGACAAACTGAATTAGTGTCTAATGCAGAAACCAGAGCACTCTCTGGACTTTAAAGAGTGGTTTAAGTCATCAATATTTCCAGCCTGATTAGTGTTTCCCTAGAGGAGAAATCACTGTGTGTCACTTCAGTTGATTATGACAAACTTTGGGGGATGTAATGGAACAGAAGGGCACTGAACTTAAGATGCATGTTGCTCCTCCTGGAGGCTAGAGATCTATGCCAGTTTACATGGAGACCATAACTGATGTATGTTTTTTAATTCCTAAAAAGCAAATGTTTTAGTGGTCTGACTTAGTTTGAAGATGAAACAGAGAATTACATAAGCTTTTTTGAAAAATATGAACCTATATCTGACCAGAAGATTAGTTAATATAATCTGTGCATTTTAGGGAGAATGACTGTATGCTTGTCTGACGTTTTGGGCAATGAAGGTCACATAGATTAACTTTACGCCATTGTGGTTCTTAATAGAGGAAGACCTTTTTAAAACTCTTTCTTTTTGGATTTATTTATTTTTATTTTACATGTATAATTGGTTTGCATGTATGTAGGTACATCATCTTTGTGCACTACCCACAGAGACCACCGCACATCAGGAACTGGAGTTACAGGCTCCTGGAACAGGAGTTACCTGTAAGTCACCATGTGGATGCTGGGAAAGAATCCCAGTCTGCTGCAAGAGCAGCAAATGCTCTTAATCACTGACCCATCACTCTAGCCCTAATCAATGCATTTTAAAATTAATACATAGGTTACACACAAGGTAGTGGGCTTTATCTTGGGGGTTCCTGCTTATGTGACATCATGCTTGGTTCTCATCTGCCCCCTCCCTCACGGTACTCCTGAAGGCTTCCTGACCCCTTCTGGCTGGTCCTCACTCCCTGTCCTCCCCCAGGCTTTACTCCCATTTCTACTAGGTGTCCTTCAGATAGTCCACCCCTACATTGTTTCCATGTCACCTATTCCATACTTACATGAAGGACAAATATTGACGTGAACAATTTAATCTCACATGTCTGGTTTTATTTTTCTCCATAAGATGGAATGCCAACAGTTACAAGATTACTGTCTCTAAGGTGTAGCAAATGTTTTTCTAAGTACATACAATTTTTAAACAATTATAGATATAACTTATTTATCACTGTAGATAAGCTAAACTGTAGAAGCCAAACTCTGAAGGATATAATTATTCTCTGATTTATATAACCTGTCTGTTTTCTTAAAGACAGCTGTATTTAGGTGTGTGTATACAGGTAAAAATGAATTCCCACCCATTCCAAACCAAGGTTTAGTGAATTAAAAAGATAAGTTCTCTTTTATTTCTTTAAAGCAATATACTTCATAGTGTGAACATCTATATTTTCTTTCTTAGGAAGTAGTATTAACATTCTAACCCATCAAAAATATGCCTTAATTATATCTCTCAATTCTAACTCAGTTATCAGGATTATAGTAGTAAATCTGTTGTTCATCTTTGACCTGCAAATTCAATTTCATTTTGGTTATCACACAGTCCTAAGTTAGTGTACATCTGCACAGCTGAAGTTTCAAACAAACATCTTCTAGATAACTGATCTGTTTACGAAAGAGAGACAGAGAAAGAGACCGAGACCGAGACAGAGAGAAGGAAAGAGGGGGGGGACAAAGAAGGAGAGGAGAGGGTTAGGGAGGAGAGAGAGGAAGAGGGGAGGGAGGGGGGAGGAAAGAGGATGCCTTGCTTACCAAGAGGCTCTGGACTCACTAGTTCTCACTGATGTGCGTCACTGTTGAGCCTCATCTCGCACCCTGCTGGCCCCACACCTTCATTCCCACTTCTGCAGAGGAGAAGAAAAGAATAGAAACCTAAAAGTGTCAAGAGCAAGCTCGTAAGCTCTTCTGAAAAAGTGGAGGTGAAGAACATGAGCTTCGGCGTGGAGGGCTCCCCTCCACAGCTCTGTGCTCTCTGTGCAGCAAACGTGTGGTCTACTGAGAACCACAAGGCACATATGATGTGTGGGGAAACTGGAGTGTTGGGCAAGAAAACTTAGGGTACTGTCATACTCTGCAACCTCCCTTTGTAATCACTGAAGAGGCTCAAGAATGTTGATTATTTTCCAATTATTCTAATGTTAGGCAATGTTTATTAAATGTGATGCAGGGATAAAATAATAGAATTTCATTTATTACTATAAAAATTGTTAAAAATCCTAATAATTCTAGCACAGTAATACTTATTCTCTGTGTGCAAACGTCTTGTTTTAATAGAAAGCTGTCTATTATATGTTGCATGACAGTTTTGCTTTCAAGTTGTTATATATTTATGCTTGTGAAGATCTAGAATGCCATCTTGCATGTAACACCCCCACTAATTACATGCCATGCCATACTTAACTCATATTATGTGAAGGTCTAAAAAATACATACTCATGGGTGAATCTTTTGTTTTTCCATTAAAATATTAAAAATAAGTTGAATCAGCTCACAGCACCATATAAAATAAAACATAATGGCTTATCTACTTTGGCTTCTCTTTCAGCCAAGTTTTTGTTGTGTTTGTTGTTGTTTTTAAGCCATGAATAAACTTTAAGAAACAGACTGGTGTTCATACTGGCCTTTAATCCCATCACTCCCAGGCAGATCCCTGGGAGTTTAAGGCCAACCTGGTCTACAAAGAGAGTTCCAGGCCAGCCAGAGTTACCTAGTAAGAAAATTAAATAATAAAAACAAGAAGCAGAATAAAATCTGTAATTTAACAGTGTGTTATTGTTCAAATAAAATTAGGTAAAAAAGTAAACACTGAGTATTTAAAATGCACGCAACAATAACAAATGTCGTTACTAATAAAATAAATTAATTCTCTTAGAAAATACTGTCAAAAAAAAAACCCCACTAAAAACAAAGGGGTTATGGATTCTTTGTGCTGTACAGAACATTACAGCATCTGTGTCTATGACTGGTACATGTGTGATAATTATGAATTATATTGGGATATGCATATATGCACACGTGTTTACTCATATACATGTGTGCATATGTATGTAATTTAATATGATATTGAAATACTTCTCAGTCTTTCGAAGCAATTAAGTGAAATGTTTTGAGAATCTGTGCTGTAAAACTGTTATTGGCTTACCAGGCGTTCATCGGCATAAATTAGGATGAAGCAAACGTGCACATCTGGCTCTCTGCTTTCCTCCTGCGGTCTAACAAGACAGCTGTGACAGGCTACAAGCCTTTGGTCTCCTCCTCCCTTTGTGTTCTTCATAGTTTGACACTGTCCTTCAAATGAAGGAGAGTTCATTAAAATTATTTTTCTTTTAAAATAACCTGGCATCTTAGAAAATTTTTGATTGCTATTTTTCAATGTCAACAACTACATAAAAATACCTTTGGGCGAGTGAAATGCATTAGGTCATAATTGCCCTTAGTTTACATGTGCTGGTAAAACCATGAAATTAAATGTTGGAGATTTGCTCAGACCTAGGTTTGTGTTTCTCTCACTTTAAGCATCTCAAGTTAAAAGAACAACAGCAAAATAAGCCAAGGGCAAATGGAGAAAACAACGCAGAGGGCTGGAAGAGCCTCCTGGCAGCCAGCAGGCAGTGCGGATCTCCAGCGAGTTTGTGTGCATAATTCTAAATATCGATAAACTTGTCATAAACTGGAGTGGAAATCAATTCTCACTGAGCATTAATTAAGTTCTGACTTGATTGTCTAAAACATGCACATATTTGTTAATGCATAAACGTGCGATGTGCTTTCCACCTGAGTAGGTTGGAATTCAGCAATTTTTTATTGTATTGCCACACTTCCCAGTAGTTTGACTACATTAAATATGAAATGTTTTAGTGCCATTGATCTAAGAGCATCTCAGCGCTACACTGTGCAATTTCAAATTTATTCCAGGGGACTTTTAAAGTGGCTCTTAAACTAATGAAGTCCATGTCCATACATGGTAGCTCTTAGTGTCTTCATAAATCCTCCCTGGCACGTGGATTAACCTGCCAGGTCTTGATACCCACAGAGGTGAGGCTCTGATGATGACATCAGCTAGCTTCCTGTCTCTACTGCCACGTGGACATACCAAGTTGTTTAAGTGAAAACATTGTGAGAACAGAGCAAGATGGCCACCGACTCCGGGGATAGTGTCCTCAGGGGAACCCAAGCGCATCTCCACCTTGACATCAGACTTCAGCCTGTGGAACTGTGAGACAGTGATTTTCCATTCTTAATCCTCCCAATCTGTGGAACACTGCAAAGCAGCACAGTACAAATCATACAGCTAAAGCAAGGCAGGCAGGACTGGGCTGGGGAAGGATAACTGTCAAAAGACTGCTTTGACACACTGTGCACATACAAGATTTGGGAGAGGAAGGGGGAACCCCAGCCCACTGCTGTCAGGAGCATGAATCGGTAAAGTTATCACAGAAAACCATGGAAGGTTCACTCAAAACACTAATTAAATAAAATTAGAGATACCAGGGCTGCAGAGATGACTCGGTAGTTAAGAGCACTGGCTATTCTTATAGAGGACCTGGGTTCGGTTCCCAGCACCCATACTGTGACTAACAACTGTCCTTAAGTCCAGATCCAGCCAATCCAATGCCCTCTTCTGGCCTCCGTGGACATTGCATGCATGAGATACAATAACATATGTGTAGGCAAAACACTCCTACACATAAAATAAAAGTAATACTTTTTAAATTTTTTAATTAGAGCTACAATGGGGTCCAGCAACCAAATTACTGGGCACAGATCCAAAGGAAATGAAATCAGTATATCAAAGAGATGTGTGCACGCCTATGACCACAAAGTGCCACCCCAACCACAACAAAGAAGCAACTTAGGGGAGCAGCAGCTAAGAAGTGAAATTTTAAAAGTGGCACAAATATACAATGGAATACTATTTATCCCCGAAAAGAAATAAATCATGTCATTTTAATAATTAATGAAGCCAAAGATTTTTAGGCTAGGTGAAATAATCCAGACATGGAAAGGTAAGTAAAAGGTTATTTTTTGGTTTTATTTATTTAATTTAAAATTATGGGAGGGTGCATGCAGTCCACGGAGGCCAAGGGCATCAGATCCTCTGGAGTTGGCATTACAGCTGGTTGTGAGCCACCTGATGGGTGCTGGGAACTGAAACTTGGTCTTCTGCAAGAGCAGTATGTGCTCTTAACTGCAGAACCATCTCTCCAGCCCTGAAGTCTGATCGATCAACTCATGTATGGAATCAACATCACATTCAGCTGAGTACAAGGGTCGTTACCAGAGGCCAGTGGGAGCAGAGGGTGGGATGGAGATATTCTGACCTGTGAGCCCTGAGCTACAGTTAGGCAAGAGCATGAAGCTTGGCTTGATGTCACGGAGCAGGGTGACCTCAGACAGCCGCGGTTCACTGTAGAGCTCAGAAAGTCAGAAAAAAGAGTTTGAATATTTTTGTCATAGAAATGATAAATATTTGGAGGAACAAATATGCTTAACGAATTTAAAAATTATTCAAATATAACATGGTATCGCACTTCTTTGTTGGTTAATAAGCACATCTTAATAAAATTCTCATTATGGCCTAAGTTGTCCTATGAGTTAAAGGATATTTTTCCTCAATTTAGTCTATCTTAGGTCCACAATGCTGGCAGGAGATAGCAGGTAGACTGAAACAGTGTTCACCATTACCTAATGTTCACCTGCTTCTGTTTTAAGGTTTTGATATTTTCCATAGAGATTGAAACACTCGGATATTACTTGATCGCTCTGTACAATAGCTTCATAATGATGCTTTGGACAATAATTTACTTCCTTTGGCTTCCTACAATATAAAGGCGCAGAATACCTGTCAGGACATAAAGAAAGACACTGAGACAAGCTCTGGGGGGATTAATTGAAAATTGAATAAAGACAAGAGGAAATAAAATTTCCTAAACCCCCAAAAATGGAACTTGATTTAATTTACTGAGAAGAAGCTCCTCTTAGGGTGGGGGGCTAACGTATGAAGGTTCTGTTTGATACCAGGAAAGGACAAATTAGAACTAAGAGAATCTTTGTTTACTTGGACTTCAATTTACTATAGTAGTTTTCCGGTAAATTTCCCATTTTACATAAAACATTATATAACATTTCAGGGAATCATGATTTTTTTCCAACAGTAAAATGTAACACTATTAAAACATCTCCCTTGCCCCTTAAAGAAAGATTCAATTATAGTCCATCTTCTAGGCACAAACCACATGAATTTTTTACAGTGGTGTTTGAAACACATAGTCATTTGATTGGTTTATGATTTTCCTAATAAATACACTTTGGTTCCAGAGACATGGATTGGAACGGTAAGAAACAGAGCTGATCACGTATTAGAGGATAGATTTCTTTCTGTATAAAACCAACTCTAATCAATACTCTGACTGATGACATGAATGAGATAAAACAACCGGACAGTTAAAAAAAATTAACCAGTATTCAAATAGTATCTTTGCTGAAAAGCCGTAAGAAAATCAGAGTACAAGTGTCGTACCTAAAATCCTGATTGTATAAACGTATTTTAATCTTACCACGCAAGACTCTTTCTCAAAGAAACTGCACAGGATTTAGCACAGCGCAAACAGACCCGAGAAGCCAGCTTCTTATGAGTGGCGAAACAAGACAGAACAGGGCAGATCGTTAGAATATGGATGCGTTCTTATTTGATACATTTCCACGTTTGGGGGGAGTGTGATGCACCCTGAGGGAAGAGCTCCTTCCTAACCATCTTGGGTCTGGGAAGTCAGAGGCTTGAAGTAGTGAATGGAGGGCTTGCTTGTGCCCCTAGCTACAGTCACAGGCACTCTCCCGGGTTTGTTTTGTCGTTTCCCAGCAGCCTTTGACACTGTGCTGCAGGAACCTAGTGGAAGATTTGCTCCAGGACTTTGAGGAACTAGTTATGACCATACTTTGGCCAAAGCAGTTTCTCCTAGAACAGCCGGAAGGACCATGGAGAAGCCTCCTGGAAATGACTTGACAGATTAGGGGCTAAAATGACAGCTAACCACTATCAGGGACATTCTGAGTTCATAATAATTACTTCCCAAGAGGGCATAGAAGCTAGGGTTTCTGAAATCTATAGCACAGAGGCTTTGTCGTCAACTTTAGGCCTTTCGTGGAGAGCTTTCTAAAGACCATGGGAAACCGACGATCATTAACTAAGGTGGCTTGTCACCACCTGAAGATTACTCTGTTCCATGAACACAGAAAACGGAAATCAACATTTTATTTTCAAGATAATTAGGTCTTGTGGTTTTACTCTCTGTGGTGCCTGAGTCTGAGTTACATATTGTAAATGAAAGAGTCCACAGAACTCACATTTCTGGAGAGCCCAGGGCCCACATCTCATGGTGGCCCTTCTGCTGACTGAACTCCAGGGTAGGACAGGGCATCATAAAACAAGTCAAGAGAGTGCATGTCTGTGTGTCTGTCCTGATTTCTCTCTTCCTAAAGGCATTGGTATTCAACCATTAAGACTCCACCCTGCTGACCTACACAGTCCTGATGATCATTCCAAAGGCTTCCTCCAACCTTCCTTCAATAAAGTTTCTACTCTTTTGATAACTTCCATCAGGGATTACATTTCAACATAAGAACCCATGAGGAACACATGAACATCTTATCTGAAAGATGAAACTCACTTGAAATGTAAAAGCAAAGCACACTCAGATGCACATGTCCTGGACCAACAGAGAAAATGCAATAATGTTAATAAAACCATTACATGTCAACAGAGGGGGAGGGTTAATCAAACCAAGGTGGTCAACCAGGGGAAGCCATAAGAAAAATCTCAGACACAGAAAACCTCAATTAAGATGAATATTTTTCTGACGTCAAAGACAATTATTCTTAGGATAAAAAATCATATACTGATTCAATTGCTAGCTATTCCATTCACTTGGCTCCTTTTATACCAAATACATGTCCATGACAGGCAACAATTTTGATTATGTATTGGCTCCTCGTCTGCATTTACTTTATCCACAGTGATATTTCAGCAGGTTACAGGGCCAGTGTGACAGCTGACCACCAGCGTCAACTTCAGGGATTCGTGATAATTATTTCTCAGAAAGACATTGTAGAAGCAAAAGTGCCAGTAAGGAGGCTTGAAGCTCAAGAGGAGCTGCATGGCTGAGCCGATAAAATATGAAGATTAAAGAGAGATGCACGGATAATGGGGAAAGTTTGCTGTGAGAGAAATAAAATCATTGCTTAATCTAAACTCAGGCATCCTGTCCTGACACGTGGAGTTTCTTAGAACTGCAGTGATTTTACTTAGAAGGAGTAAATGATCGGCCCCTGTACAAACAAAACCTTGTCTTTCCTGTGGAGTTATGCTTTATAGTCGACAGCTAACAGATTAGTATAAATCTATTCGTTTGATAGATAAGCAATAACAGCTTCAAAAGATAAACGTCTCCTTATATAACAAGACTTGACTCAGAGAACAGGAAATGGAAGATAAACTTCTTAAAGATTGCCTTGTCAGATCCTTCATGGAGGCTGTATTCATTCTGTGATTAGGAGAAGCCCATAGACACATGTGCGCCAAGCACTTTTATGGACCAGCACAGGGACGGCATATTTTCTTTCCACTGCTCAGCACCTCACACAGCCATAAAGAGATGAGCCACAGACTCTTATGAGAATAAAAATGGCCTTGCTCATGCATGTCTTCCACAGTAGAGTTCTCATATTGATAAAATCCGTTTTCTGTGACTGTAAGACTCACAGACAACCTTTGAATGTACAGTAAATTCAAGAAGGAAATAGGTGTCATCACAAAACTCGTGGGGGACTGATTGACAGCTGTACACATAGATTGAGAATACAGACGGACTATCCCAGAATGCTAATATTAATTTATATTTCCTGGGTACATTTTTTCTTTAGGTATGCATATGGAAAACTTTCTCATCAGATACCTAGTTTAAAGCCTGAAGCAGACCTAAAGAAATTCCTCAGTGCTTAAGATTGCACACTGTTCATCCAGAGGACCAAAGTTCAATTCTCTGCAACCGAGTTAGGTGGAAGGCTCACAAATGCCTGTAACTCCAGCTCCTGGGGGATTTGCCATGTCTGGTTTCTGTGGGCACTTCACTGGCATGCACATACCCGCTCACACACACACATACACATAAACACAATTAAAAGTAAAAATAAATCTTTTAAAATGAAAGCATGGAGCAGTGACTTATGCCTCTAATCCAGCACATAGGAGGCTAAGGTGGGGGGACTCTCACAAATTTGAGGCTAACTTTGGATACAGCAAAAGTGCCAGGTCAGCCTGGACTATAGCGTAAGACTCTGTCTCAAAACAACGTTTTAGAGAGCTAGTTTATCTTCAGAGACTTGTAAATATGATATCTACATGACAGTACTAAGATTAATATAATGCATGTGTGCATATAAAAGCATGCTTCTGTATATATGAATACACACATACAACTCTTGAAAAATAGTCTATCTTTAGCTAAGTATGCAAATATCAGTAAAATATTTATAACACTAATAAGAATACATATGCATATGTACATATAAAACCATGAATGTACATACATGAATATGCACATGTATGCTGTGACTGGTTATATTTTTACTAAAATATAGAAAATGATGAAATCTTTTTTATTTCATTAATGCTTTTGCATTTATTTTTCAATTATTTATTTAATAATCACATGATTAGAAGAAGCATTTCACTGCAGCATTAACATATTCAATAACAATTTCCAGAACGGTGCTGGGACTTGAACCTGGGTCCTCTGCAAGAGCAACCAGTGCTCTTAACCGTGCTGGACCATCTCTCTAACCCCAAGTATCAGATGCATCTCGACCAAAATTGGCTGTAAATTTTTAGGTTCACAGTTGAATTAACAGTTATACAATATTGAACTCAGTAAAAACCCTATAAGACATAAAAGTGAATGAGATTTTAACCTTTAAAAAATATCTCCATTTGATTTGAAAATATACTGTTTCATACAAGAAAACTCATTTTTAATGCTACTAACACTTAGATATTTGCACATATGTCTCTAATCTCTATGTATAGGATTATTACTAGTCACAGTCCGATACTTTTTGAGAACCTTGGCACCTGAGCATGGATATAAAGTCATCAGGTAGATTTCAATGGTCACGTTTTTCACCTCTACTAATTAACATGAAGCAAATTTTTGTGTAAATGAACCATCGTATAAATGCACCACATTTTCATTATCCACTCATCAGTTGAGGGATGCTTAGGTTGCTTCCATCTCTTAGCTATTGTGAAAAGAGCAGTAGCAAACATGGATGTACAAGTGTCTCTGCAAAAGGATGAGCCCTTTGGGTGTATGCCGAGGAGTAGTATAACCGCGTCAAATGGTAGGTTCATTTTTAGTGTTTTAAGAGTTCTCCACACTGCTTTCCATACGGGTTTCATGAGTTTGCAACCCCACTAGCAGTAGATGAGTGTTCCCCTTTCCCCACATCCTCTCCAGCATTTGATACCATTTGTTTTCTTGATCTTAGCCAGTCTGACTGGAGTATGTTCAGCTCCTTAGCCCATCTTTTAATTGTGTTATTCCTTTCTTGATTCTTTGTTTTTTGAGTTCCTTATACATTCTGGATGTTAAACATCTGTCAGACGTGGTTTAGTTTTGGTGATTTTAGATACCTATTCATTTATTTTAGGTTTTCAAATTTAGTGCAGTATACGTTTTTTAAAAAGTATTCCTGGGGCTGGAGAGATGGCTCAGCAATTAAAAACACTGGTTGTTCTTGCAGAAGATTTGGGTTCGCATCCCAGCACCCACATGGCAACTAACAATGGTCTGTAACTCCAGTCCCAGGAGATCCAACAACTTCTTCTGTCCTCCGCAGGCACTGCACCACATGGGTACACTTACCTATATGCAGGCAGTACATACACATAAAAATATTAAAATAATAAATAAAATATTTTTAAAAGTATTCCCTTATCATTTTCTGGATCTTTTTGGTGTCTGTTGTGATGTTTCCCCTTTCACCTCTGATTTTGTTGATTTGGAGGTGCTCTTTCTTTCTTTTGGTTAACTGGGCTAAGGGTCTGTCAATCTTCTTTATCTTTTCCAAAGAATCAGTTCTTGGATTCATTCTTTCTTTGTATTGTTTCCTTTGTTTCTATTTCATTAATTTCTGCTCTGATTTTTGTTATTTCTTCTTGTCTGGTGGGTTTGGGTTTCATTTGCCGTTGCTTTTCACGTGTTTTGAGTTACAATGAAAAGTCATTTATTTGTGTTCTTTCTGATTTTTTAAATGTAGGCCCTATAAAACTTAGGACTGTAAACTTCCCTCTAAGGACTGCTTCACAGTGTCCCAGAGGTTTTGTTGTGCTGTATTGTCCTTTTCATTTAGTTCCAGAAATACTTTTGTTTCTTTCTTAATTTCTCCTTTGACACATTCATCATTCAGGAGCATGTTGTTTAATCTACATGTGTTCAGTAGTTACTAGGGTTTCTTACACACTTGATTTTAAGCGTTATTGCATTGTGGTCTGATAGAACGCATGGAATTATTTCAATCTTTTTGTATTTGTTGAGATTTATTTTGTGCCCCAGTATACAGTCAATTTTGAAGAAGATTCCATGGGATGCTGAATAGAAAGTATATTCTTTGGTGTGTGGGTGGAATATTCGGTAGATGTCTGTTAGATCCATTTAATATATGGTATTGTTTAATTCAGATGTCTCTCTGTGAATTCTATGTCCTGTTGGACTATCTAATGGAGACAATAGGGTATTGAAATCCCCTACTATCATGAGTTGGGATTAATCTGGATCTTAAAATCTTGTGGTACTGTTTTTATGAAGTTGGGTGCTCCAGAGTTTGGTAAATATATGCTCTTGATTGTAATAGCTTCTTGCTTTATTGTTCCTTTGATCAGAACAAAGTAGCCCTCTTTATCGCTTTTGATTAGTTTTAGATTAAAGTCTCTTTTGTCAGATATTAGAATTGCAATGCCTGCTTTTTTCTTAATACCATCACTTGTTTGTTTGTTTGTTTTTTCTATCCGTTCACCTTAAGATAGTGTCTGTCCTTAAAAGTGAGATGGGTTTCTTGCAGACAACAAAAAGTTAGGTTTTATTTCTTAATACATTCAACTAGTCTGTATCTTTTGACTGGGGAGTTCAGTCCATTGATATTTAAAGTTATTAATGAACAATATGTATTGATTCTTGTCATTTTTATTTATGTTTACATTCTTGGTGGAGCTGTGCATTCCATAGTTTTACCTTCATTAAGTTTCTTTCTGTAACCCCTTGGGTATAGTCGTTCCTTTCTTCAGCTCTTTGTATTGCTTCAAGAACTCTCTGAAGGCCTGGTTTTGTGAACATGAATTCTTTCAGCCTATTTATGTCATGGAAGATTTTTCTTTCCCCTTTGACTAGAATAGACATTTTGGCTGGGTAGAGAATCTGGGTCAGCATCTGTGGTCATGTAGAACTGGAAATTCTTTGGTACAGGCTCTTCTGGCTTTCATAGTTTGCACTGAAAAGTCAGCTGTAATTCTGATGAGTTTTCCTTTATATGTGGCTTGTTTTTCTTTTGCAGCTTTCAGAATTGTCTCTTTGTTCTGTATGTTTAGTGTTTTTACTATGATGTGCTGTGGAGATTTTCTTTTCTGGTCCTGTCTGTTTGGTGTTCTATATGCCTCTTCTATTTGTAAGGGCATGTCTTTCTTTAATTTTGGGAAATTTTCTTCTACAATCCTGTTGAAGATCTGGTCCATACCATTATCCTGAGATTTTTCTCCTCCCTGTATGCCTATGATTCATAAGTTTGGTGTTTTTGTGGTATCACATAAATTCCTGCATATTCCATTCTGTTTTCTTAAATTTTTCATAATCTTTGCTTGAGTGGTCTAATTAGTCCACTTTATCCTCCAATCTTGATACTCTGTTTTCCATTTCGTTCATCCTATTGGTGAGGCTTTCTCCTGTCATTTCTAATTGGCTTATGGAG
>NW_008349770.1:1515091-1596374 GCF_000622305.1 Nannospalax galili | reverse complement strand
TTCTCATTGTACTCCTCTAGAGGACTGTTGGTACTTGGTGGGAATATATTATTTTGGTTTTTCATGTTATTATTTGTTCTCTGTGACTTTGACATGTGAATTTCTTTTGTAGTTTCTGATTCTTGTGTGAGACTCAAGCCTTCCTTTGTTGAGTTTAGATCTGCTTCTTTTTGTAAACTTTATGTGCCTTTGTGGTTTACTTGTTGGGCATGAAACCTGGTTGATCTAGTCTTCAGGTTCTCTCTTTTGATTTTATATTGGAGGGGCCAAATGCTCTCATCCTGCTGCTAAGGAGTTCCCACAGAGGCCCAAGTCAGATGAGGATCAGATGAGCTCAGGCTTTTTCCTAAGGTCTAGATTCCTCCAGGAAAGATGCTAGCTTCAGCAATTTGGGGGCTGGCCTGGAACCAGGGCACAGGAATGATGCTTGCCCCAGGAAGGTAGTGGCTCTGCCACCCAGGGATCCAAAGGGAGGTGGGGTAAGAACAGGCACAGAGGGCTCCTGGGACTACAGGGAGGAATTGGGTTGGTCTAGATGCAAAGGATCAGGAAGCAGTGGGGATGCTGGGCCAAGAGGTCATTCCAGAGATCTGCTGCACCAAGAAAAGAAATGGGCCAGCACCCAGGCTAGTAGGAGAGATGGGTTCTGGGAGCTGGGAGGGTGAACAAGACTATGGGATTCAAGGTGCAGTGGGCACTGCTGAACTTACCCAGGAAAGATGCTGACCCCAGTGTGCCACCTAGTTTTGCAAAGGGAGATGGAGGCAGGAAGAGGCCCCAAGTGCTCCTGGGACTACAGGGTTGGTCTGGATGCAAGGGATCAGGACACAGTGGGGATTCTGGGCCAAGAGGTCATTCCAGGGGTCTGGGGTGCCAAGACAAGAAATGGGCCAGTACCCAGGCTAGGAAGAGAGATGGGGGTGGAGGAGTTGGGAGGGTGAATGAGGCTGGGGGAGTCAAGGCATGGTGGGCACCAAGGAACTTATCCAGGAAAGATGCTTGCCCCAGAAAGATGCTGGCTGTGCTGCCCAGGGATGCAAAGGGAGATGGGGGTGGGAACAGGCCCAGAGGGCTCCTGGGGACCAGGAAAGATGCTGACCCCAGGAAGCTGGTGGCTGTCAGAAAATGATGAAATCTTTTGACTTAGTTTAGATTTGTCTTCCAAATTGGTAAAGGAGTTTTATGCAGTGATATCTCCACTCCGAAGTCTGAGTCAATCCCCGTCTGTATGTGGATAAGTCTTACAAGTTATTTTTAGTCTAGCTAACCTCCCTATTTCAGACTCACTTATTCAACTCTCTGTTTTGCACCTCCAGTTGAAGATCTGATCTAGCACCCCAATCTTGACTTCTCAAATGTAGATTCAGAATTTGACCTCTCCACCCCCTTCCCATCCTGGCTCAGGTCTCCCAAGCTACCCTGTTACATCGATTCTCTGACAACTTATATACAACTCTCCGCTAACGTTGTCTGTTCTGTTCTAAATGTATCAGCAGTTCAGTCCCTTTCACGCACATTCACAGTTGCATTCCTGGACTAGACAGGACGCCAGCATCTGTGTGGAGTACTGCGTCTACATTACGGTTATTGTTTAAGGTTTACCCTTCAGCGTCATTGTCTTAACCCTGTGGCTAGAAGAATCTGTATTGGTCACTTTTCTCATCACTCTGATGAAGCGCGAGGCAAGGAGCAGCTCGGAGGAGGGAAGGTCCATTTGACTCACAGTTTGAGGAATACAGTTTGAGGGACTAGCTCTTGTCTGTGGTGGTGGTAGGGGGCTGTTTGCTCAAATCTATGTAGATTGAGAACCAGAGAAAGGAGGTTCCAACATCCATAGGGCTTCCTCCTTTCACCATTCTTAGTCTAGAACCCCAGCCCATAGGGTGGTACAGCCCACATTCAGGGTGAATTTTTCCATCTCAGTTAATCCTGTCTGAAAAAGATGTCTAAACAAAAGGTATTTTGTGTCAGCTTCAAAAGACTTTACTAATTCATAAAAATTATTATTGAGGATTTTATTATTTATGGCAGAATGAGACTATTTCTTACAAAGCGTAGAAAGCTTGTTCTCTGGGTCAGAAAAAAACCTTAAGGGTGTTGAATATACTCTTATTCCATCTCAGTTAATCCTGTCTGAAAAAGATGTCTAAACAAAAGGTATTTTGTGTCAGCTTCAAAAGACTTTACTAATTCATAAAAATTATTATTGAGGATTTTATTATTTATGGCAGAATGAGACTATTTCTTACAAAGTGTAGAAAGCTTGTTCTCTGGGTCAGAAAAAAACCTTAAGGGTGTTGAATATTCTCTTATACCTTCCAATAAATGTTCAGCCTGTGCCTCACGTCCTGGAAAACTGACACATCCATGTGGCCTCCACTACCACCTGCAGAAAGTAGTCCTAAGTAGTGAGGAGTTGGTCTCATCCCCAGACAGTTGGAAGGTCTGGACAGGTGGTCCTTGATACACAAATATGCTCTGGCTCCTAGTCCTGATTTCTCAAGCTGCTACAGTCCAACTCCTGCCCTTCCTGTCTCTCTAAATTGACCATCCAATGGCAATGGACACAGTGGATGCTCAGGCCTGCCGTCTGCCTGCAGCCACATGTGACTCAGCTGACGGCTGAGACTTCGGAGTCTCCCTCCATTCTTCAATGTCCACTCACTCCCTTCCTCCTGGAAGTCAGTCTGCGTCCCTTGTCCCCAGGCACGGCTTCTTGGTTTTCTTTGCCAGTATCTCCAACTCAATTCCAAAAATCTTCATGACTTCAGGAAATGCTTTGTCCATCCCAAAATATGTACTGAAATGTGAAAGCTTTATAAAAACTGAGAGGTTATTTACTTGGAAAAACATGTGGGTTTGTTCATGGGAATAAAATGATTCTGAATGACTGGAGAGATTGCTCAGTGGGTAAAGGTCCTTTCTGCCAAGCCTGCAACTGACCTCAGTTCATTCCCTGGTTATCAGAGTGGAAGGATAGAATCGATTGCTGAAAGTTGTCTCTGACATCCACAGTTGTGTGAGTACTCAGAGAGAGCGAGAGAGAGATAGAGAGACAGAGAGAGAGACAGAGACAGAGATAGACAGAGACAGAGAGAGACAGAGAGACAGAGAGAGAATAAATAAATACATATAATAAAATAATAAAAATGAATTTTAAAAAAATTGGGAAATAGAAATTACCTTTCTATTTTAGGTAGTATCATTAATTAGAATAACTGTTCCCTTTCTAACTAAAAACTGACATATAAGCCATAACAGTTGACTATAATAAGAAATTTCTATATTTGGGGGGGAACAATTTATTTATATTAAGTATCTTAAAATATCAAAGTATTGCTGGGTTGGGTGGCACACACCTTTAATCTCATCACTCAGGAGGCAGTGGCTGGCAGATCTCTTGCGATCTAGGCCAGCTTGGTCTACATAGGGAATTTCAGGCCAGCTGTGGCTACAGGGAGACCTGTCTCATAAACAAAACCAAAAAATATGTACCATGCAATAAAGTATTCATGTTGACTGCTAATTCAAGCAGCATACCAACAATGATTAACAATTTCGATAAAATCAAGATACATTTACATAAATATGTTTTTCTCAAGTTTTTGTACACACTTCTTGATTAAATTCATACTAATTAAAAAAGACACAAGGGTGGAGATTTAGCCCACTGGTAAAGTGTTTGCCTAGCATACATTAGACCATGGGTTCAAGCCCCAGTCCTGAAGAGTTTGAGAGAGAGAGACAGAGACAGAGACAGAGACAGAGAGACAGAGAGAGACAGAGACAGAGAGGGAGAGAGGAATCCTTTTGAGCTTGGCATTGGGGAGCAGCCTTTATAATATTGTGTGGCGGCTGAACTAAATTTTATGTTGATGAGGTGTTAAGGGTGTACGATTCCACTAGACCAGTCTGAATATATCTAACTTATGGCCAAGGAATGATGCTTTTACAAAGAAACTTCAAGCCGACTTTAATCTGCATGTATATGATTTGTAACATCAAGGTTCTCCTACCAGTACCAAGAGCTGTTCCCTTTGCTGGCCTATGGAGGGTTGAAGACAGTGAAGATAGTGGCTTCCGGTGCCCTCGGGAGGCTGCACGTGCCTAGGGTCCCTATTTGCTGATTCAGAATGATCCAGACTCTTACAGAGCTGTGGGGATTGAGTGTCTTTGATTTGATCTCAACAGTCTTCCTCTGTTCTAGTGTCATTCAGCCTGTGAGAATGTCCAACCAGATCTCTCCCTATCAAGGAGAGTCGTATTGATTGTCCTAGTCTTCCAAGCACCTTTGGAAGTCAGCCCCGAGTGAAGAGGTACATGTTTATAGATGATCTAAAATAATTCAGTGTGCTCTTAATTATAAATAGCTTGCTAAATTTACTGCCACCGCAAACATCATACACTGACATGCACATGTATAGCTCCTCTCCGCTCTGTAAGTGTATATTTATATTCAGACTTTTAGCATCTCATATGCCACGGATATCACTCCCAGATGTCTCATTGTGATATCTGTCCTGTACTCACCCTCTAAACAAACTCGGGACATTAACAGATACCTGCCTACAGATGAATTGTGACACCTTATCCTGGATAGCCCTAGGAGGAGAGGACATGTTTCCATGGGCTAGCTCTTGATCTTGTAGTTGAAGTCTAAGGGATCCTTCAGTTTCTATTGATTCAAACAGATTTGTGATATAGGCCCCCAGCCCCTGTGTCCTTTGCTCTGTCCCTTGTTCCATGGACTCTGGGCTCTGTCCTCTATGGCCTGTCCCTTGTCCCTTCTTTCTGTCCCCTGTGTTCTGGCTCATCTCCTGAAGTCTGTCCCCTATGCCATACCCTCATACTAAGTCCTTGTTCCCATGACCTCTGTGTTCTGCCCCTCACACTCGGTCCCTGGCCCCTGGTCCCTGTCCCTTGTATTCTATCTGCTGCATCTTGTCCCTTGAACTCTGTCTCCTGGCCCCTGTGCCCTGTTTCCTGTTTTCTGTACTCTGTCCCCTGTGTTCTGTGTCCTGTGCCCTCTGCACTCTGCCTTGCTGTACTCTGTCCCTTGTCCCCTTCAGATAGCAAAGCTGACATACGATCACCATGTGTGAAAGGAACCTATGGTTTTGTATTTTTGAGATATCGGGTCTGAATCTAAAGTGCCAAACCTTCACATAGAAATCCCATTTCAGGAGGTTTGCCCGGGTTTACGTATGATGAATAGTCTGCATGCATTCAGTGCTGTTCTTACTTTTACCTTTAAATCCCAGAGTTTTCTTTCAAAGCTTTTCACATGCACAGAAGAGTTTAAGTTCACCATAAGGAGTAATTAGAAAGTAGACATCTGTACAGCTGCTGTAAGGCACTGCTAACAAAGCAAAAAAAAAGAAAACAAACAAAAAACGCAAAGCTCACCTGACTTGGATCTTTTAAATTTCTGGCTTTCTCGAGGGCTTTCCAGATTGCTTCTCTGTTATCTGGAGAGAAAAGGAGAGCACTAGGGGTGCACAGTGGCAGCATGATCTCAGACTTCCCCTCTCTCTCTCACTGTTATCTCTCTGGAAGACTCACTTGAAGTTACCCCCAAGCTTTCCTTCAAAGCATAAGTGCAGTTCTCACACAGCTGTGACCAGCTGCTGCAGGAATGTGGCCCAGGGTGTGTATCTGCAGAAACATCATGTTTCCCTATTTTACATTTTTTTACATAACAATTAGAAGTCAAAATGTCTAAAAGGAGAACCTAAAAAAAAATTATACTAGAAAAGGTAAGTCATATTCTGAAGGAAGTCTAGCCGTTCCCTGGTCAGAAGCCTCAGAGAGGAAAGTGGAATTTCATCTACTATGTGAAGGACTAAGTGGAAATTCAGCAGTACGGGCAGCAGCAGAGGTAGACAAGTCTGGGAACCGTTGATGAGCTAAGACTACAGAGAAGAGACCTTGGACATTGACAGCAATTTACAGAGTTGCAACACAGGTTGCTGTTCAAAGACTCTCAATCTCAAAATGCAAATGTGAGAACGCTTGCATAAGTCAATAGGTGGTGCATTCAAATCTCAGGGTAGAATAGAGATAGGAATAACCTAACCCCTATGAAAAACTGCCATTGGCAATTTTCTCTGAAATTTGTCTATTCTTACCAATGGATTCCTTGAAAAAATTACAGTGTGGCAAAAAATATAAAATCCCTTTTCCTTCTGTGTTTTTTTAATATTTTATTTATTATTTATTTTTTTCCTACGTGTATGTGTGTATTGCCTGCATGTAGGTGAGTGCACCCGTGTTGCACAGTGCCCACAGAGCACAGAAAAGGCTGTCGGATCCCCTGGAACTGGAGTTATGGATAGTTGTCAGCTGCCATGTGGGTGCTGGGATTCGAACCCGGGTCTTCTGCAAGAACAGTGTTCTTAACCGCTGAGCCATCTCTCCAGCCCCCCCCTCCTGTGTTTTATACCATGAAATTTCTCATGACTTGTCCTGGAATTCAGGGATCACCTGAGTGAGAAGTTTCAGCCTGAATAGTTTGGGATTCAGTGGATGAACTGGGTTAACAGCAACTGGGGTACCATGAAGTCTGCTCAAAGCCAGGCTTCCGTTCTCTTAGCACTGTTAATAAGTTAATGTTGTGTGATGGAAAACGCCTAGTATCCCCACAGTTCCTCAGGCCCACCGGAGGGAAAGGCGTGTTTGCCGAAATCCGTGTCTTTTCCCTTCTGACTCTTCACTTACATGACTCACAAAACACAAAAACAAACAGAGGTCTTTGCACCAAGGTTCTACTTATGCCTCACTAAGGTGAAAATGACAAGTCTTCCGGGCACTGTGCGTTACCTTGGTTTACTGAATAATTTTCTCAGTAAAATACACTCTTGTTCTAAGACAATGAATCACATACTTCCACAAATATAGCCATTTTTCCCAGTCTACGGTAAGACTTTGAAGTTCACTAAAATTGTATCTATTCCTAAAGACTAAGGTGTTTTTATGCAGACCACGTCTCTGCCCACCTAGACACTGTGGGTTTTTTCCAAGGAAAAAGGACAGAAATTTCTCTGCACACTTCATCAGACAAGACTGGGCCACTTGGCAGCCGTCATCTGAAATGGATGCTCTGTCACCTTTCCATGAACGGATGGAAACAAATCCCCTAAATAAATGATAGACAGGAGCACACAGCCCCAGAGCAACTGGGCTCTGTGTGAGAGGCAGGCGTAAAGAAGACAGATAAACAAACAAATAAACAAACAAACAAACAAACAAAAGGCTTTGCAAGGTGCAGAGGTGAACGGATGGAAACAAATCCCCTAAATAAATGATAGACAGGAGCACACAGCTGCAGAGCGACTGGGCTCTGTGTGAGAGGCAGGCATAAAGAAAACAGATAAACAAACAAATAAACAAACAAACAAACAAAAGGCTTTGCAAGGTGCAGAGATAAATCTCTCTGGGCTGCTGTTCCGTTTATCTGAAAGACAGGAAGCACTATTCGGCTGATCCTTGAACCATTTTATCTTTACCTGTGCAGAGTTTGACAATTGCGCTTTTACTTCAGGGACGAGAGTGGAGGATAGCAAAGAAAAATCAGACAAAAGGGGCACTGAAGGGAGAGAAGGGGGTCCCAGGCTTCGGGCATTGATGGTATCATAACATAACCCTTCCAGCTTCATTGTTCACCAGGTGGGATCCAGCAGTAAGAAACCTCGTGGGAATTTTGTATATCTCGTTGCTTCGGCTTTTAAAACAATGCAGTCTCACTAGGTTACTGATGAGATAGCAGGAAAACTTAAAAACAGCATAAAATGGTAAAGCTGATAAGTTGTACCGTATCTTTGTCACGTGTTCCATCACAATAAACTCTATAAAAAATCTATATAGTGGTTTAAAGACGTTAAGAGGATGAAAATATTTATCGATAATGTGGTAGAATCCATAAGGAAATTATGCCCTATCAACTGAGATGGCAAGAATGTCAAAATATAATGTGTAGAGAGTGAGTTCGAAAATGAATGCTACAAAATAGGTTTTGAAATAGCTGATTTCTGTGTTTCCAAGTAATTCTTACAGTGACCAGGGCTGCAAATCCTCTTAAACTTCAGTGACTTAAAAAAATATTTCTATGCTCAGGGATATTGTGGTTCAAGTGTTTGGAGAAGGTGCAGCAAAAGTGTGTTCCTCTGTGGGAAGAGGAAGTCTGGAGCTCATCCCTGAGGTTTGGCGTTGATGATAACTTTGGGTGGTATTCTCAGTTTTTCTCCCAGAGCCCCTATGTGAGTTCATCCAGGCTTCTTTGCCATGGTGGCTGCATTCCAAGAACAGACGCCTCAAGACAAAGAAAGTATCTGGAGGAAGCCATCTTGTCTTTCTCAGTGCAGATGTGGAAGTAACCCAATTTGATCTGTGACACTGTCCATCACTAAAGCCAGAAGTCTTCCCAGCTCCCAAAGGAAGGGGTGAGGAGAGGGGTGTCCCCTCTTGATAGAAAGTGGCCAGACCCTAAATGAGCACAAGGGCCATTACAGAACGCTAAACACTTGGAAGGGTAAACAAGCATTTCGAATGAGGAAAGGTGCACACCGTGGGAGTGAGTCAGTCCCCAGCTCCACAGCTGGCAGCTCCTGGGGTCGAACGCCAAATCTTGCATTTCTCCTCCCAGTTCCTTCTTTCAGTCACACAACAGTGAAGAGGTTTAGAAATAAGGACCCCAACAAACGGGTACACCCTGTGGGAAGGGAATAAAGTCTCACAGACACGAAATGGAGCACTTCTGGAGACTTAAAGTGGAGCCCTACCGCCCTGAGCCATGGACCTTAAATACTATAGAAATATTATTTTGTAAGTGTATCACCAGTGTAGGAATGAAAAGATCACACAACATAACACAGCTGACAACACTTGATAACTCATATGTTTGACTTCTGCACTTTGAATTGGGGGTTTAACTTCTATTTATCTGTTCTAATATGATATAGATGTAACCGGACACATGTTCTCTCTTGTCCGTGACTTCTTTCCCTTAGGGTAGCACTACACAGAGCACCACTCTGTTGGAACACACTGCTTAGTCCTTAGTTCTTCATCAGCCCACTGTGGTTCCCAACTGAGGGTCACTGCCAGTGACTGGGCACGGAAATTTCTGCATTGATTCACGTGTGTATGTGCATGCATGTGTGTATGTGTATCTGTGTATCTATACATATGCATGTGTGGCTTTATATGGGTGTGTCATTATGTGTGTGAATGATTTTATGTATATGTATGTAAAATCTTGTGTGTATATGTATATGTGTATGAACCTGTGTGTATGTATATTTATATATGTGTGTGTATTTATATGTGTATGTGTTTGTATATATGCATTTGTGTTTGTATATATGTTTATATGTATACACACATATATACATATTTATACATGTATGTGTTTGTATATGTGTTTATGTGTATGTTGTATATGTGTATATTTGTTCATATGTTTATGTTTTGGGTTTTTTATATGTAAATATTCATATGCATGTATGTGTGCATGCATATATGCATCTGTGTGTGTATGTGTGTATACGTGTACGTATGTGTATTTCTGTTTTTGCATGTTTGTCAATGTATATTTGTGTATTTTGTGTATTTGTTTATGTTTTCATATATGCATAGGTGTGTATGCATGCATGCATGTATGTGTGGATACCCAGCATGAATGTATGTATATATGTGTGTGTAAAATTTCTCAGACTCAGGATGGAGAGTTTGCTCAGTGGTTAGAGTTCTTGCTGTGCAGGTGAGGACTGGGGCTCAGATCCCTAGAATATACAAAAATGCCATGTGGGCAAGGCAACCAGCCTTGCTCTAGAGGCACAGAGAATTCCCGCACAGCAAGTTTCTAGGCTAGACCTGTTGAATCCACAAGCTCTGGGTTCACTAGAGGGCCAGTCCTTCCATTAATAAGCTAAGGAGAGATCAAGGAAGACTCCTGGCCTTGGATCTCCACATGCACACTCAAACATGTGGGTCCATGTATATGCAAACCTGCACATATACATGCACACGCACACGCACCACACACACATACACATGAGGAAAATTAATCTGTCAGATTCATATAACTGCTATGGCCAGAGTCATGCATGTTCATGTCAAACCAATCACGGACATGGCTGCTTTTACAGTTTATGCAGGAACGTTTGCCTCGGCAATTATATTTGAGACCTCATTTTTCAGTGGTCTGACTGTAGGTAAAACTCAAATGGCACCACGAAAACTACATTTTAAAACTAGGGCTGATGTTTAATGACCTTCACTGACTGCTTTCCTTACTTAGCAGAAGCAACTAACTCCGCAGCCTCCTATGGAGGGATACTCTTGGGGTACTGAAAAAGCTGCTGGTTAGCACAGAGCCCGCGCTGCTCAAACCTGGGGACTTGGTGAAGCACACTGCTGTGCCGCACTCCTAGAGCTCCATTCTGCAGGCTGAGTGAGGCTGGGACCTTGCCTTCGCCACTGGATCTCAGGGAGTTAGGGTGCTGCTCCTTCCAGAGCAGGGGTTTGGGGGCCACGGGAGGCTGTGCACGCTTCCCCTCAACACTCCACAGGTGAGACCATCTGTAATTCAGTTGTTGTCCAGGGACGCCTTCAAAGTCTTATTAACTGTACCACAGCACTGCGAAAGGAAGAAAGTCATCCAGGCCAGTTTCTGCACACAGCTGGTCCAAAGTGAGTCCGTGCACACTGATGTGTCTTTGTTCATTTCTAGCCAAGCCTTAGATCAAAGCTTCTTGAACTGTGTGTCTTGATCCCATACATATTACACTAAAGGCGGAGTTAGCAAAAAATATGGCAACCTGACAAGGTTTCTGAATGCATGGTGACAAAAATTAATTGAGAATCAAACGCACAGTGTGGCGGTGTTTCTGAAAATGCTCACCCAGCTTCACCCTGCTGTATAACACAGCCACACTGCAGCCCTGGTGAACACACAGCACACATGTTTCCCTGTGCATACCAACACAACACACACAATGAGCACAGCCTGAATCTCTTCAGCTGGTGACCCGAGACTCTTGTATGTTATTAATTGCAGCATTTTTACTCTGCACAGAAGGTTTTCTGTTCTTACTATAGAAACACTGTGGTTTCATCATGGGAAACAAAGATTTAAATATTTCCTTACCATCATTCCTTAGCAGGTAAGTGTCCAATTAGTATATTGTCGGATTGTACTGTTAGGCAAATAAGCCCACACATCTCATTAGTATGGAAATTTGCATTCATTTGTAAAGTCATGTTGGTAAAAAAAATACAATTAAAGCATATATCATAGGAAAAATATAGGCGAAAAATTGTGATCAATAATCTGTGGAAACAACTGCTCACCACCTTAAGGAATCATATTTTTTTCTGGTTAGCTTATTTAAAATTTTAAGCAATTTATCACTAATCATTTCTTTTTTAACTTAAAATTTTAGTCACCTTGTAATACTAAGTGAATTGTGTACATGTTTACTCATTCATTCTCCATTATGCAATGAAAATATTGATAAGAAATTATTTCTATGACTGGTGAAAATGCCTAAATAAATTCCCAAGATCTTTCTCCCCTAGCTTTCCCAAACATGAACATGGTTGTGACTGGAAGATGGTTTGTTCCCTCCAAAACTCATGCTGAAATCTGACCACCACTGTGGTATGATGTGGTGGTTAGGTTATGAAGAGGGATAGATGCTTTTCTCACAGGAGATCTTCCTCTCCTTGGATTGGATTAGTTACTGTGAGAGTGGATTGTTATAAAGCAAATCCACCTCTTCTGTTTTCTCTCTTCCACATGAGCCCACTGTTCCCTCTAGAACGTTCCATCATGAATTGAAGCAACTCAAAGTTCTGACACATCACCTTGTACTTCCAAGCTTCCAGACTGTGAACCTAGATAAACCTCCTTCATTATAAAGTATCTGAACTCTGGTATTTTGTAATGGCAGAAAAAAAAATGAGCAGAACAGTTTTAAGTTTGAGTTAGTCTGCAGTGAAAGAGCTACAGCTATTCTTAAACTTCACTACATAAACATCTTCAACCACAATCATCCAAAGTAATATTAATTTTCAAAACAGTAAATGTTGAACCTTGATTTACTGAGTTAATGTGACTAATGTACCATCGGTAAGATGAGAGACAGGAAAAGCATTTCTAGCCCAGCACTTGCTATTTTATGTGTATATTATGTTTATGCTATACTATGAATTCACTCTCTAGAACCTAGAATCAAGCTTGCTATTTAGGAAGAACTCTTCAAATGTTAAGAATTTCTACCATGCACCCTCAAAGTAAAACACACAACAACAACAACAAAGCTAGAATACGTTCCTATCTCTAGTGATCTAATCAACTGGCCCCTAGATATGCTGAACCTATCCCCATGGCAGTATATGCCCTTTTTTAGCCAGTTAAGAATTTCATCAAAAAGCCACTCACATTAATTTGCTGATGTAGTTATCGACTATTTCAGTAGGTGACAGAATACCTAGTTATGTGGTCTAATTATCAGAGTTAATTCCATCCTCATGGAGCGCATGGCCTGGTACAGGTGGAACGTTAATTTTGAGACAACAGAGATGTGGGCAAAGGAATAAACACATGATGATGGGGGATTCATGAAAGCAACAATCTAGTCCAGCAAGGGCATCAAGGGCAAGTGTTAACAAACGTGGTATATAAGGTGAATCGTGGAAAATGATTTAACAATCAGATCAATGGGTGAGATGGGGAAAGAAGAAAAGAGCTTTCCAATCAGAGGCAGAATTAATCAAAGATACACAAATAGTTAATTCCCTAGGAGAAATGACAAGTGGTTTGTTTGCCTGGAACCCAAGGTATGACGCAGGAGTATTGTTGATTCAACTACAGAGCCATAAGGGGGATCACTCCCTTCTGGGGAGCTTGGATTTTATCTATAGGTAAAGGACCTGTCTTAAAAACATGAAGTATCTTCATGACTTGTTTACAGTAACAGCAGCATCTGCAAAGATATGTAAACCATGAATATAAACGTTTAGGCTTCTAATTATAACATCCATAGAACATGCAATGTAGTAACCCATAGTCCTAAGTTCTAGATCTGACACTGACACTGAATAAGAGCTTAAAGTTATCCTTTGACTTCTTAGTTCATCAGTTGCTACTAAAAACTAAACCATCTTATTAGGTTTCCAAGGATTGTTGGATATTTTCAATGGAATAATAGAAAAAAAAAGAAATGTCTAAATTTCTACATGGGCCATGTATTCACAAAATCTAATGATATTACTTCAAGTTCTTCACAGGTATGATTTTATGTCTGGACACACAAAAACATCACGCTGCCATGCAAAACTTCATTCATATTTATGTAATTTGCAAACGTGTACCAACAAGACAGCAAGGATGGCCTGACCCAAATCCTGTGCCTGACTTCAGGAAATAAAGAATATTTGTGTGTTTTGCCTCTTTTATGCAACTCAGGTGAATATCAATCCTGCGTTTCTAGCAGACTGGCCCTCGTGCATCATATGTGTGATCGTGAACTTACACATTTATGTTTTTTATTTATTACATATTCTCAGGAAATACCCCCAACTAGTAAACGTAACTGATATTTAATGCTATCTTTGAGGAAGCTGTATCTTAAATGAGTATTTGGAATAAGCTGCCCTCTGACTAGATGAGTGGAAAGAATGCTCTAGAAAGTTCGCTCCGTGTGGAAACCAATTCCTCCTTTCTTTGGCTCCCTGACTTTCAGCCTGTCCTTCACCACTGTTCCAAGTTCATTTCCCATGTGTGTTTATACTGTGAAGGGAAAGACAGTGACTCTAGGAGGTTTGCCATTATTTTCAAATCTCTTCCTTGACCTCTGTGGAGTGGTGCCTTTGGACTGCAGCTACCAGGTCCTGTTGATGGAGGTGCCAGGTTATGACACCATGGCCTTACAAAGGTCACATTTGTAGGAGGGAGGCTGCTGGCATAGGCTTCTTCTCACCTTCCACTCTCTGTCCTTCCCTACATAGCCCTTGGCTTCCTTGGAGCTTTATGAGTGCTCTTAACTTTTATGGGAAATATGGCAGATTCAGGGAAAATAGACACCACAAAAAAATGCACAGATGAGGTAGCACAGTGGCCACATTCTGTGTATTCAAGTGAACCGTTCCATCCCGCAGTAAAGAGGAAAAAGACCTAGTAATAAATTTGCAGCAACCACTCTTCCACAGCAGGATGATGAGTAAGTCTCAGCACGTACAATTTGGCTGCCTCTGCCAAGGTTTGCACCGTGGCATTTCAGGCCTTACGTTGTGGTCATCAACACTTGATTCATACTGGAAGGAAAGTTTAGATAACACAAGGGATGTGTTTCCTTGGGGAGGACAACCCAGCAATAGAGTCATATTTCATCTGGGTTTAGATATTGTTCATTGTTACAAGGATAGACATTTTTATGTATAATTAGTACCTATAATGTCCCAACCATCTTCATAAAGTAAATGTTTTGACCAACCTAGAGACATATTGGGTCTATTTCTTTCTGACTGCTGACTCATCTGACTCATTGTTTTGAAGGTGCCACAAAAACTACACAGCACTACATTTTCTATGCTGAATTCATTCCATCATACATTCATAAATATAATATATATTGTACACATATGCATATGCATGTTTATATAAATTATGTATATACTACAGTTGCATTTTATACATATTTATACCACATTCACTTAACCTCAATCCATCAATAAATTCAGTTATATTTGTATAACATTAAGGGAGATGGACAAGCAGGATATAACCTTTCTCGCTAGACTATTGTCAGAAATAAATCTGTATTTACTCAGTGTATCCCGGGCATCTTTATTCTCCAATGGGAAACAAGCAAACATATAGAATATTGAAGATGTCTCTTCCACATTAGTTATGGCGGAGAAGAATGCTCAGGTAAATCATAATAAACGTGATTTGACGGACCAGCAGAGTTGGATAAAGAAAGAAAGAATAAATAATTTGTTCTTCTTGTCTGAGGAATGGTTGCCTAGTTAATTCTAAGACGCTGAAGGAGGCATAGTCATTGTCTAAGTGTTTGTTTGTTGCAGTACCTCTCCTCCAATGCCCTGCACATGGAATGCGTTTAGGGCTTGCTTTGCTTTTCTGGGGATGATTCTGTGTAGACACAAACAATTGAGCTGTATGTCTGCATGTACAGGCAGAGAGACTAATAACAGTATCTAAAATATGCCAGGTACTGTTCTAGGGTTTTTTTGGTTTTTTGTTTGTTTGTTTGTTTTACTTTTTATGTACGAGTGTATTGACTGCATGTATTTTAAGTATGCTCGTCTTGTGCAATGGCCTGAGGGGGTCAGAGGAGGTTAGATTCCCCTGGCACTAGAGTTATGAACAGTTGTTAGCTGCCATGTGAGTGCTGGGAACTGAACCTGTGTCCTCTGCAAGAGTAGCCAGTGCTCTTAACTGGTGAACCAGCACTCCAGCCCCTGTTCTAGGGTTTTTATGATTTTTATTGCATTTAATTTGTAAAGGATCACACTCACCAGCTTGTACATAGCTGTGTGTGGGCTGTAGAGTTGGTAATGATGTTTGAGCTTTACAAAGTTACCCCGTTGATAAACCGTGGTAACTGAAATATCAACATATTATTGAGGAACTAATGTTGTTTAATTAAACCAGATTAACTAGAAATCTGTGCATATTGAACCTGGCAAAGAAAGGGCTGTGTGTTTGGAAATGTCACTAGTGAATGCAGAGAGAATTCAATTAATGAAAATGATCAGTTTTAAAGGAAAAAGACAGAGAAGGGGGAGGGGGAACTAGAGGGAGGGGGGAGAAAGAGGAGAATATGTAACACCAGAAAAAGAAAGTTTTTAAAAGACACATTAAAAGAAGTGAAATAAATGTTTTTGAGTACATCTTAAACAATTTCATGCACTATGAAATTGAGTGCTAGAAAATAAGGAGGTGCTGTGAAAGAAATATTCTACTTATCCTGAATCTAAGTGACAAAGAGAGACCCTTAAAAGAAATCAGTCCAGAAGGCTAGAGAGGAGGACTGGGGGAGCCAGCAGAAACACATAGAATACAAAGACAGCTTTATAAAGGCAAATCAAGCAGAATTTCTTCTCATAAAGCCCCAGAATTATGACAAATGTGAGTTCCGCATGTATATATTTGGAAAACCAACTGTCCAACTGTGCCGGCTGTCTTGGTTGCCTTTTTTGCACCAACAATTTCTTGAACAGTATTCTATTTCCACGGCATAACTGTCAGCCTAGGGTAGTCATGATTCTCCTGACAAATCAAATACTAAATAATTCAGTGTTGCTCCAAGGAGAAAATACCAAGCTCAGGCAGCTTAGAGTTCCCCGTCTCCATGATAGAGCAGCTTTAGCGCACGCGCACAGAAGTCAGCCCTCTGTGGGCAGATGTCTTTCAAATGGATGAGGACCTGGGCTCACATTAGGAAGGTACTGGACTCATTGGTCATGCTAACCTATGTAGGAGAGTATTTTGTTGTTATTCTTTAACTGAGGTCAATGGCATGATATTAGCTAGGCATGAAGTATATACTTTGACTAAAGAAATATAATTGTAGCTACATAAATAGTCACAGTAACCTGTAAAGGACCTTAAAAATGCACATCCAGGGCTGGGATGAGGCTTGTGTGATGATTACTGTTAATTGTCAACTTGAAAAAATCTAGAATCATCTGGGTGATGGGTCTCTGGAGAGGTCTATGGGAAAATTCTCTTGATTATGTTAATTGATATGGGAATACCTATGTCAGGTGTCAGGGGTGGGAGGTGGGACCATTCCCTGACTGGAATCCTGGAATGAATTATGAGGAGAAAGTGAGCTTAGCACGAGTCGTCCTTCCTCTCCTCTTTTGACTGTGGACATAATGTGACCAGCAGCTTCAAATTTCTGCTGTACCGATGTCCCCAGCATGATGGACTGTTCATTGAACCAACAGCTCAAGCAGAGGCTCACCCCTCCCTTTTCTCAGGAGAGTACTTCATTCATAGCCGAGACACTCAATTGATAGAGTGCTGGTTAGCATGCACAAAGCCCCGGGTTCAGTCCCCGGGACCACCACGCGTGTAACAGATCCTGGTGACTCACACTTGTAATCCCAGTGCTGTGGAGCTGGAAGTCAAAGGACCAGGTTCAGGGTTATCAGAGACACAGTGAGTTTGAGGCCAGCTTGGGTTACATGAGACCCTATCTCAAAGTATTTGTTAATGAAATTTAAAAAAAAAAAAAAAAGCCAAATGAGATGGTTCAGCAGGGAAAGTCACTTGCTACCAAGACTGACAACCTGAGTTCAATCTCCAGAGCCCATAAGGTATAGTTAGATAAATTGTACTCTGTACCTGAAAATTGTCCTCTGACTGCCAGACATGCACAGTGGCACATGTGCAACACGTTACACACACACACACACACACACACACACACATTAAATAAATGTAAAAAAAATTTAAGGTATCCCCTTTTATAGATAGGTTTCTTGCATAGTCTTAAAAAGTTGGGAGAATCCCAGGATGGTAGATAACCACCATATTTGAGATAATAATAATAATAACTATAATTAGCAGTATTGAGATTGAATGATTTGATGGTCATTTACAAGAATTAAAATATCTTGGATATGGAGCTTTGTAGTAATAAAATGGCTATCATATGAATCAAAGCTATTTATTTTTTAATTGTATTTTTGCAAAATAAGATTAAAATTTGATTTTATTTTAGTAGTAATATCGGTAAGTTTGCTGGATGAATGCCTCTGTTTGTACTTAAGAGGCAAAAACAAGCTGAAGGAATAATGCACACAGTCATAAGATATTTATGTTGCATATCTCTGGAGGTTTTGAAGGGTTTGCAAGATTCATACCATTAATTCTTACTCTCTCCCTAGGAGATAGGAAGCAAGCAGATATTATTAGATAATCGTATAAATAATTCATACAAATGGAAGAAGGGTTGACGAGTCTTGAGCTGAGCCTGGTCTCAGCCTTTACCAGGAGAGAATGCTACAGGGAAGTCACATTCCTCCGTAATCCACAGGGCCCTCCCCAGCACTTGGAGAGTCTATTTTTTAACCCTGCAGCCTTTTAGTAGCTAAATGTATCTATGTAAATCCCTAAGTCAAATACAAGACTCTGAGCAGTCTGGCTGTCCGCTTCCCACTTTTTCTGACTACATGATAGCAGATTGTCCTGTAATTTGAGTCTCTTTGTCCAAAACCAATTTTCCAAGCGAAAGCCGTTTCTACATGGGTCATTTCCAGCTGTTCCCAAAGGCGATGAAGAAATCCAGACCCTCATAATTTTGTCTCCAGTATTTATGCAAATCCACAGCGGTTATTCTTTGCATGTGGATCCCGTGCAAATTCGAGCCCTTTGGAGGTTCTTTAGGAGAACTCTGACAGCCAATGAATTCCCCAGGTACTCTCCGGGTGGATGGTGGAAGTTGGATCAGGACAAAGGAACATCCTCATGCCAAACAGGACGTATGTATTCAAACCATCCCCGCTGTGACGCTGCCCTTTAAAGGCATCAGTTATTTCAGCAGCTAGATGCCTGTGATAGCGACAATCTAAATATTGTTTACTGTAATGCGTATTTTGCATTTCACGAAACACTACTGAATCACTTCACACAAAGCACTTATGATACGGAGTGGACATTTCTATTATATGTGTTTTTAGTTTGTTGTGTAACCATTCCTTCTGAATCAAAACATTCCTTCCTAGAGGAAAAGAGAGGCTCTAGCAGCTCAGCAGTCTCAGGGAGCTCAGAAAATTAAAAGATTCACAAGGCCCCTCCCCAAAGCTATGTCAGCACTAAGCAGTGGGTGGGAAGGGAGATGCTTAAGTGGAGCCTCTTGCAAGCTGGGAAGAGAGCTCTAGGGATGCCTCTTTCTTGAGCCAAGGTCACCCAGGATGAAGGGGGATTTTCACTAATACATCTGCCTTTGGGTCCGTGCTCCTGAAAGAGGCCCCAGTAAGCTCAGTTCGCTAAGCTAGACTCAGATGGACTTTTCCTTGGTGCATTGTTGGTGCCCTAGATGGGGTGATTAGACATTTGTCCATACGTGCTTATCGAAAGTCACACAACATGGCTTCCAGAACATAAGCCCATGCTTTATTTTTCCTTTGTCTATGTTTTAAAACAGTACCTTTGGGTGCTGCTACGTGTCCTGAGAACAAAACATTGGGTGTACTAAGCACTGTCTGTGTTAAGCAATACTGAGCCATACATTTTTGTTTTTAACAAGTACTTTAAAAGGAAGGGTTAAGAGTTCATAGAATTATGGAAATGGGCAGCAGGCCCCAAGCTTAGCTGGAGGGCAGCTGATTACTGCTGGGTGTGAAAGAACTGATCTCCTTCAAGGCAGACACTCTAGATAGGCTGACTAGACTCCAGTGGATGAACTTTCACTGAAGGACATCATAGGATGCTAACTTGACTTGCTAAGCCTTAATATAAATAACAGAACACATGAAAACCAGTGAGAGGGCTATGGGAGGGGGCCAGTGGGGAATGGGTCATAAAGGTGATTAAGATGTTGTATATGAAATACATAAAAATTCAATTAGAACATTTTAAATTTTTTTCATGCACTAAAATTAGTTGAGTGAGATTTTAAAACTCATATAGTTTTTCTTCCTGACCCTTATGGAAAAGGACAGCTTTGTGCTTTACCAGAATGGACTTGATCTCCTTCTGCAGAGCTCCTTGCCTACATTTTGATAGCTCTTGTCATATTCCCAGAAAAGATATCTGCCACCCCCAACCAGCAACTTCAGACTATGAGCAATTGGAGGCTGCTACAGGAGGGAGCGTTGTTTTTATTTAGGAGTGTGGCAGTTGGGGAGTTTTTCAAACTCTGTTGGGTGAGCCCACATCCATGTGCATGCAGCCAGCACTAAATGGACACAGTGAATTGTTAAAAGAAGAGGTCATGGCGGGAGGGGGAGCAGGAAGAATTGGAGCATCCAGGGAGAGTGGGAGGGGGATGTGCATTGGATATGATCAGGACACATTGTATACATGCATAAATTGTCAGAGTAAACTTTAAATATTGTAAAATTGGGCGGTGGAGAGATGGCTCAGCGGTGAAGAGCACTGGCTGCTCCTGCAGAGGACCTGGGTTCGATTCCCAGCACCCACATGCCCACTAATAACTGTCCTTAACTCCAGTTCCAGGGTATCCAACACCCTCTTCTGACCTCTGTGGGCATTGCACGACGCAAATGAGCCTCCACACATTCAGGCAATACACAAAAATGAAAATAATAAATAAAAATAATCTTTAAAAAATTGTACCTAGCTTATTCCTTAATTCCTGTTTTCTGCCACTCTGTGCTCCTTAGTATGACAAGGGAAGAATTTAAGTGATGTTTGCAGTCAAAACTGCCTCTACAAGTGCAACAGCCATCCCAAGTGGTCAAGGTAATTTTCAGAAATCATTCCACAAGTTTATTTTAAAATATTTTATACTATCTACCAGATAAAAGTAATAGATATTAGGAAACTAACTCTAAAGGAGGTTAATGAGATCTGGCTAATTTACTAATTACTAATTAATGTCTGCTGATAAGTAATTACACATGTAAACAAATAATAAGGCAAGATCTTACAGCTAAATCAGGATTTATTCAAATAATATTGCTGATTAGTTACTAGGTATTCTTTGCAAGCACTGGAAATATAAATTGTCAGAAATTGTAGTCATTGGTTTTGGAAGCTTAAGTTGATGCTCGAATCAAAGTAGATATCTACATCGAATACTTTTCTGTTGCTGTGATAAAACAGCATGATCAATAGAGACTTACAGAAGAGTTTACTTTGGCGTGTGGTTCCAGAAGGGGAGTCCTTAATGGCAAAGAAGACAGGACAGTAGGAGGATGGGGGCACCCTATGCCTCCCCCAGTGACATACTTCCTTACACATCCTAAAGATTGAAAGACACCCCCCCCCAAACAATGCCACCAACTGGAGACCAATAATTCAACTACTGGAACCTATGGGGCAGTTCTCACTCAAATCACCACAGTATTCAAAGGAGTCAGTCACCAATAATGCTTAGATGACATTCGTGGAAGGAAAGCAGACTTGTACAAATGAATCTTAAAACATGAAGAATATATTATCAAATGAAAGAGGGACTGTCAGGGAAGAGGTTTCTAGACCAACCATGAAGGTATGACAGAATTAGAAGCTGGTGTAATCGAAACGACTCAGAGCTGTCAAGGAAGGGATAGGGCAACCACAACACAGACTGTGAAGGAAGAGGCTGGTGGGTGTGATAGACTTACTTTTCTAAGACCTGCTAAGGAAACGGGACTTACTCTGCAGTGATTAAAAGGCACTGAAAAATTAAAAGAGTATATATGTTAAAATTTTTGTCTTGAAAATGAAATTGTAGAAATATTAAGGAAGGTTATTATGGGAAAAGGTCAGGTTTATGAGCTACCCAGGTGATCCTTGCAGCAGTCGAAGTAAAAGACAAAGGCTCGAATCAAAGGAGCAAGTGGAGATGTAGAGAGGAGAAAAGCAAGAGCCACACGGGAGAGTAGCTTAAGGGACGTAGGGGGAACAAGAAACCCATTAAGGTGAAAGAGGAAACAAATAATAGCTAATTTCATAGTTTAGGGTACTTACTGTGTGTATCAGTATTTGCTGAAAAAGTACAGACTATAAACAGGCCACGGAAACAATAATGAATTCTGTCTTAGGGATACTGAATTGGGTGAAAAACTGGATTCATGATTTAAAAGTCAAGCATGTCATTAGAGTGAGATGTAAGAAAGAGTAGGAGGCACATGGTATCCAAACTATTGGAATGGTTACAATATCACAAGTGGTCACTTGGCAAACGGCCGCAGAGAACCAAGGACGAGCCACCGCTTCAGGAATCCCAGAGAAGTGAGACGAGCCAGACGGAGCAAGAGCAGAGGAAGGACTGAGGGACAGGAGCTATGAAGTACGGGAAAGTGTCTGAAAACCCCAAGCTTTACGGAAGCCGAATAAGACAGACATTAAAACTTGTGCATTGACTTAACAACAAAGGCACGCTAGTCCGTCAGCTTAGCAGCACTGATACAGGACAGAAACCAGACAAGATGATACAAGACTTTTATGAGACTCAAACGTGTTCAGAGAACAAGAGACACTTAGGAAAATCTTGTCCATATAAGAAGAAAGATTTCAAGAAGAAAAATAACATCTGCACAAAACAGCATGGCATTAACTCAGAACAATACAACACACCACAGTAAACACATCCTACAATACAGAATAACATAGCAGGGCACAAGATAACACAACAGAACATATGCAACACGGCATGGCATAGAACTTCAGAGACTGCATGTTTGGAGCAAACATCTATCTTTTCATGCATTTATCATTTATTTGTAAAGAAAGCTTTCACAATCCTTTCTTCTAGGTCTTCTGAATAATACAATCGATTATCATGATTATCATTATCTTGTCTCCCCTCACTGCCCAATGATAAGCACTTTTTAAATGATCAGGGTTCCAGGGCTAGAGAGATGGCTCAGCAGTTAAGAACACTGGCTTTTCTTGCAGAAGACCCACGTTTGAATCCCAACACCCATACGGCAGCTAACAACTTTCTGTAACTACAGTCCAGAGGATCCAACATCCTCTTCTGTCCTCCGCAGGCATTGCACAACACGGGTGGGCTTACCTACATGCAGGCAATATACACATACACATACACATAAAAAATATTAAAAAATAGAGTATTTTAAATGATCAGGGTTCCACAAGTGATGAGTGATGACCTTCATCTTGAAACCAAATGTGGTAGCTCACATGTAGACAGCATAACTACCAGGAAAAAAAATGGAAAGGAAAAATGAATTGAAACGCAGCATAAGAATTTATCAAACACCAATAATGAATGAACGTCAGTATCAATGCTACGCTTTCTAGATGTTTTTAAGTTTTACGTGTGCCTAAAAGATACAGGGCTAAAGCTCTGCTGTTAGTTGAAGGAAGATCAGCATCTAGGCAGGAAGTTACACATCTAGCTGCTTGTAATACAGTGCGGTCCTGCTGTGATAGGAATCAGGAGAAGGTGCTGTAAGTCACAGGAAGGACTGTCCTGCCTAGCAAATCCACGGAATGTCTTACTAGATAAGGGAACTAAGGCTGATTTTGAGCATGAGAATAACTCCACAAAGAAGTAAATAGAGGAATCACCAACAGCAATTCTCACTCCTTATTTCCATAGTGACTGTTTTATGCAAAGGGATGATAAAAAAAAATCCTGAATAATGAAACTGATAATTCTTGCAATAATTTCCCACTAAAAGAGAATATTGTTCAGTGGTGAATGCTTAATGCATCAAAAACACCTCAGGCACCAGAGGGGTTAGTCCTCTGCATAGAATAGAGAAGGCTACATAAAACCATCCTTCAAAGCACAGCTCTGTCATCGGGACAATTTGTGATTGAATTTCCTCGGCAAACTAGCCAGGGTTTCATGTCCATCAAGGTATTTCATTTAAATTATCATTAATGTGAAATTAAGTTGCTATTAACCTTGTCTATTCAAATGATACCAATGAAGGTAAACACACCACTCTGCCAGGCACGGAAATGACATGATGAATTGATACCACAGTTTGGGGGTGGATGGAGTCCTTCTAATGAGTGATTACCTGTGGCATAACTGTATCGATTGTGTTTGTACATGTCAAATGGGGCTGGCAAGGATGGACTTGGAGAAATCAATCTTGAAATCTTCTCAGACAGCAAACTCCCCACATACCCACTTTCACAGGCAGCAAATCGTAAATTTAATGTTTCTAAGGAAAACTGAAAGTTTTGGGGTGCCAATCTCTGCCACAAACTGTTTGGCTTGGTAAAGTGTTTCCTGTTCCCTCCACAGGCAAACTTGCACTCCAATTGTGATTTCTAGCGGACAGCTAAGCATTCAGTTAGAGACACACTTCTCCATCTACTCACAGTAAAACTACTTCTGTGCAATCATTTTTCCTATAAGTAGGAAAACATATTTAGAGGTAAATACTCTTCTGTCCCTTATTTTTCCTCCAATGAATATTACTTATTTCATTGCCTTTTTCTGTATTTGGGACTTATGATTTCATAGAAGAATTGGGTGAAAGAAAGGGAACAAGGTTTATATTTTTTGTAAGATGAGTTAGCAGAATGGTGCACAGACACACACATGTACATGCATTTTCCCTGACACTGTAGCACACACTTGAGTGGAACACAACATGTCACCTGACTTGGTACCTTGGTTGGCAGAATGAAGTGGCCCCCCTTGCCCGCCCTCTTAGAAGATCAGGCCTCACCCAACAGGGAGTAAGGACTTAGGAAATCCCATTTACATGAAGTCCCATTTATCTGGAGGAAAGATTCTGCAGGCATCTTTGGGCCAAGGACTGCTCTGAGTGGACCGAATGCTGCAAACCCCACCTCAGGAACTCAGCCTGTCATTGCCGCATCTGCAAGATGTGCCTCTGGTGTTTGAACAATGGCCTGTGAATTAGAACGCCCAAGGAGAAAGCTGCTCACCAAAACCTTTCCTTGATAGCGTGTGATTCCTCTAAAGGTCCATGGAGTGTGGCTACTGAGAGACAGAGGAACCTTTAAGAGGTAATGCCACATGGGACAGCTTTAGGTTGTTGAGGGCATGTCCTGGAAGAGGATGGTGGGACCCCAGCCTCTTCATCGTCTCTTCTGGCCCCTGACCACGCAGCGAAGAGTTTTGCTCTGTCAACTGTCTCAGGCTGTGATGTGCTACCTTGCCACAGACCCAAAGGTAAACAGGGTCATTAGTCACAAACTGGGATCTCCGATACTGTGAGCCTAAATAAACCTTTTCTCTCTATAAACTGATTTGTTTCTGATAGCTGATACTAATGGAAAGCATGCTATATAATAGAAATGATATTTCACATTTTTTAAGGGAGAAAATAAAGGTGAAATATCTAGAGCAGGTCTGCAGCCTTGAACAGAAGTTCATTTCTTAACAGGCCTGGCGATATTTCTTCCACATAGTGATGTAAAGGGACACACGGGATTTCCAGTAGGAGCAGATCCCTGTGGCTTCATTGCTTTTAACTCAACACTCTCCAGCAAAAATAAGTGTTCCCCTTTGCTTAATGTAACTGAAGCAGTAGTTTGATCACTTACAAAAGAGGGGGATCACTCTGTAGCAAAGCTGTTGGTTATCTGTTTCTGAGCATTGTGTCATCCTAAGTATCCTTAAAGAGAGAAATCACAGAACAGAAGTTCTTCTGTGCCTGTCGGGGAGAGGAGTCTAAGCTGTTGGTTATCTGTTTCTGAGCATTGTGTCATCCTAAGTATCCTTAAATTAAAAAGAGAAATCACAGAACAGAAGTTCTTCTGTGCCTGTCGGGGAGAGGAGTCCCCTCTGAAGAGGCTGCCACCACAAGGTAACTGCTGTGTGGTCACCTGCTCTTCGGAACTCTGGGTTGAGTACAGGACATTAGAACACACCTCTGCTCATCTGCAGTGTCGTCCAAAGGCCCTGTGTGCGGAGAGCTAGGTATCCAGGCTGGGAGGCTCTGGGAAAATGGTAGAACCCTCAGGAAGGAAGTTGGTCATGTGGGCGGGCCACTGAGGGAGTACTGGACCCTGAGACCTTTGCTCTTTTTCCTTTTAAACACTCAGGAAGCAAACAGCTCCCTCTCCTTGCTCCTTCCCTCATGATGTACCACCGGAGACAGACCACATGCTTTTGTGGGACAGAAAACTCTGAACCTGCGAGTCAGAGTGAAGCCTTCCCCTTTCACAGATGATGCTGTTGCTGACTGGACAACAACTGCAGAAAGCAGACACAACTTTGATGGTTGTAGGCTTCACTTTCTTTCATGATTTTACACTGTTCACTTTCTTGATACCTACACTTTTAAATGGGGAGGGATGGCTTACCATGGTGTGGACACGTTTGTTAGGAAGGGTACTCTAAGGTGCAAAGGTGGCATTCAACTCAATATAAAAACATTTGTTTATTTTTTATTATTAATTTTATGTGTATGTGCGTGTAGTTATTATATGGGTGCTGGGGACCAAACTTGGACCCTCTGAAAGAGCAGCCAGTGCTCCTAATTTTTTAGCATCTCTCTAGCCCCTTGTTGGGTAGGCGCGTCCTCTGAGAGAACTAGAGCTGAAACCCAAGAGACTGTAGGGAGAGGGGGAGACAGTCACTCCTCCCACCCAATCTATCAGCTTCAAGTACATGAGGGGAAGGTCTAAGGGCAGACACTGAGGAAACCGGGAAGCGGCAGAGAGTCACCATCCTGGTGGGGCATGGACCGGGTGCTGGGGACGGCGCACATCTCAAAAGCTCAGCTGAGATGTAGGGAAAGAGCCCAGGGGTACACACCTTTGTAAGAAACTTTCTTTTGGATTTCATAAGCCTTATACAAAAACCAAAATGGAATGCATGGTTTTGCCAGTTGGCGCTAAGACCACATGAGCCTGGGAGCTGAGAAAGCGTGTGTGGGTCTCCCAGGGGAGAATTTGGTACTCTACCCCTCAACTCAGTTTTCAGACACATGACTTTTAGCTAAGGATATTCTGAAGGAAATCATGTTCTTTGCATGCCTCTTTACTCTCTCAAATACCATCTATTCATATGAAACTGAAAAGAAATTGAGGATCATCCTTATAGAAAGTCAATTCCCCAAAGTATTCTCCACTGAATGTGTGAGGACAGAGAAATGTTACATAGCATAACATGGGAAGTTGAGTTCTCAGATGCTCAGACTTTCTTCCATTTCTTTTTCATTTTAATGAATTTTATCAATCTTTAAATACGGTAACCGCTTTTCTAATGAAGAATGCCTTTAATCCCAGCACTCAGGAGGTAGAGGCAGGTGGATCCCTGTGAGTTCAAGGCCAGCCTGGTCTACATAGTGAGTTCCAGGACAACTGGGACTACAGGGAGGCCCTGTCTCAAAAAGACCAAAAAAAAAGGAAATGAATCAAAATTTCAACTTCAAATTTTATATCAATAAAGGAACAAAGTTACAAAGTTATACGGCCACACGTCTTCCGTGGGCAGCATGACCACATGCTTCTTTCTTTTTGGTTTTAAGATTTATGTTTAGTTTATGTTTAGTGTTAATCATGTGTATGTGTCTGTGCCTGTGTGGGGGTACATGCATGTGAATTCAAGTACCTTTAGAGGCCAGAGTCATTAGGCCCCCTATAGCTGGAGTTACAGGAGGTTGTGAGCTGCCTGACATGGGTGCTGGGAACTGAACTCTGGTCCTCTGGAAGACCAATAAGTACTCTTCACCACTGAGCTATCTCTGCAGCCTGAGGTTGGCTTATCTCTTACAGTCTGCTACAACAGGAGCTATTAGAAGGTGGAATAGTGTGTGCAGGTCTGTGCTACTACATTTTCTGCTGCTGTTGATCATGTGATTGTTGCCGTTTTGAGGGCAGCCGAAAATATGCTGTGTTGCTCAGGCTGGACTTGATCTCCTGATTCTCCAACCTCCACCTCCTAATTACTGGAGATGCAGGTGTGGGCCCAGTCATTGCTTCACAGGTGAATGAAATTATTACTGAACTATGACAGCCCTTAAAGCCTCTATTCCAACAGCACTTATCAGCCTTGTATCTGTTGTTGGGTCAGCTAAGGCCAACTTGAAGGCTTAGGTAAGAGCTGTAAAATGAAAATGAGGATCTATATTGATGTTTAAAGTTCCAGAGACCCCTAGGTGCCATGGCTAGAGTCCCTCCATCACGACATTCGGGTTTCTCTCTCCTTTCCACTTAGATGACAATAACACCAGCTATTGCTTCACAGGTGAATGAAATTATTACTGAACTATGACAGCCCTTAAAGCCTCTATTCCAACAGCACTTATCAGCCTTGTGTCTGTTGTTGGGTCAGCTAAGGCCAACTTGAAGGCTTAGGTAAGAGCTGGAAAATGAAAATGAGGATCTATATTGATGTTTAAAGTTCCAGAGACTCCTAGGTGCCATGGCTAGAGTCCCTCCATCATGACATTCGGGTTTCTCTCTCCTTTCCACTTAGATGACAATAACACCAGCTATATATTCTTACTAAATAATGACACAGTAGACAAGTAAAATGTTCATTTTAGAACATTTGAAAAATGCATGGAAGCATTAAGGAAAGAAAAACCCCTGCAATCCATTGTCCACCTGACACCCCATGTCAGTCCACTGTCCGCCTTGTCAGTCCACTGTCCACCCGACAGCCCATGTCAGTCCACTGTCCACCCGACAGCCCATGTCAGTCCACTGTCCACCCGACAGCCCATGTCAGTCCACTGTCCACCTGACAGCCCATGTCAGTCCATTGTCCACCTGACAGCCCATGTCAGTCCACTGTCCGCCTGACAGCCCATGTCAATCCACTGTCCACCTGATAGCCCATGTCAGTCCATTGTCCACCCGACAGCCCATGTCAGTCCACTGTCCACCCGACAGCCCATGTCAGTCCACTGTCCACCTGACAGCCCACGTCAATCCACTGTCCACCTGACGGCCCATGTCAGCATAGCATTCCTGTCTGTCTCCAGCATCCCTCTGAATTGTTTTGACACAATCCTAAACACTGTAGAGATCTCTATTCTAAATTAGTTAATGCAATTTGATTAGATAATTTCATTTAAAGTATTAGGGTAGCATTCCCTATGCCACTGAAACTTATATCACACATTGTTGACTCTGAAGGAAAGAGAGAGGTGATTCTGGACAGTCTGCTTCAGTGAGTAATGAGTTGTGTGTGTGTACTCTCATGAGTGAGTGTATGTGTGAGTGTGTGTATTTTATGCATGTGTGTATATGTGAGGTGCATGCATGGCATGTGTGTTTGTGTGTACTTGTGTAAATGTGTGGTATATCTATGTGTGCATGTATGTAGCATGTGTATGTGTGTATGTGTGTAAATGTGGGGTATATGTATATATGTTTAATTTATATATTTTGTGTGTGTTCTATGTGTGTTGTATGTGTATGCGTGCATGTGTTGTGTGTTGTGTGTATTGTCTCTGTTTTGTGCATAGTGTGTTTATGTTTGCTTGAGTGTGTGTATCTGTGTGTAGTATGTGTGTTGTATATGCATCTGTGTATATGTATGTGAGTATATGTGTATGTGCAGTGTATTTTCTATGTGTGTGTTATATGTGCTGAGTGCATTGTGTGCATATGTGTGTGAATGTGTGTGTGGTGTGCATGTGCTCTGTGTGTGTTGTTTGTGTATGTTGTGTGTGTTGTGTGTGTAATATTTAGGAGAATATCACATTGGAGAGCTTCCTTGGTAGGTCCCGTATTCATAGGCTGTAGAATGTGAATGCATTTATAGGTAGATAATCTACAGTAATTTGGTCTATGATTATATAGTGTCACATCCTTGGTGCTCCCAGCAGTGTGTCAAAGTGCTTCAGGGTGCCATCTGTGACCTGGCTCTCCACATTAAGGTCTTTCTGCCTGTGAGTTCCTGCTTGGTCACTTGACCCCTTTGCCTCTTGCTGTTCATTATTCCACTCCATATTTTAAATTACAGAAAAGAACTTTACAGATTTTTCTTATAGACAAAAGCAATAAGTGGTTGTCCTAAAGTCTGACGTGAGTGAGTGATTGTTACCGACTTCCTAGCCCCATCTTTTCTGATGGCCTGATTCTAACACCTCTTACCTCTGAAATTCTCAGCTCTGTGGTCAGGGCACCTGTAGCTGAACCTGAGGATTCGCAGCTCTGCTCTGTTTTTCCACCATCCCCTCTGCTTCTCTCCGTCCTTTCCTCCTCCTCCTTTGCAGTTTCTCTGCGACAAGGTCTCCCGGCCGCCCCAGCTCTCCTGACCTCGGGGACCTGCTGCCTGTTGCTCTTTCCACCAACCTTCTTCTTTTCTTCATTTCCTCATCCTGACTTTCACACCTGACATCAGCAAACGTATTTGAAACCCTGAGATGAGCTGGACATGACCTGTCCTTCCGGGCATGGCGTGTGTGTCTTCCACAGCAACCTGGAGGCCTCTGTATAGTTCATCAGTTTCCAGAAATGACTCTGGTCTACAAATGAGCACTAATGTCTCCGCAATAAGCATAACGTAGACAGAGGGAGAACTGAGCTGAAAAGCTCAGCAATCTCGCTGAGCCCTGAAGGTGCTCGTGTTTGATAGTGGAGATTCCAGGCGGGCTGCCTGGCAAAGCAATAAAACCCTTAAATGGTTCGGGGACCACCAGTCCCCGCTCTGTGAAGTATTCATGAAGCGGAATTCTGATGACCTGCTGCCTTGATATGATTTCAGGCGCCCACGGCTCTTTTTACATCCGGCTTGACCTCCTTTGCTACCGTTGACATTGATAGATTCTTGAGATTTTAGCTATAGGCTCTGTGTTTGAACCTAAGATTAAAGTTGGAAATAAAAGTCACCCTAATGCCTTTGCTGATAAGTTGATGGCCTGGTGTTGTGTCCTCTGCACTGATCAAGGCGGCTCTTGAAGAGTCTGTTTGGAAAACAAGATCTTCAGGGACAGGAGGCACAATGAAGTTTCTGCAGAAGGTTGAGAGGAGAGGAGGGAGGAAAGGAATTGTGGTGCTGAAGACCCCTCCTGAGTTATGGAGGGAATCAGAGGGAGCTGATAAAAGAGCCACAAGTGCTTGGTACTTGACGCTGGCTCATCCAATACCTTCAACCAGAAACAATGAAGTCATGCTTTCTCTTCGTCCTCACGGACCTGCGGAGATGTCTCCCTGGTTTCTTTTGGTTACTCTTTCCTGTCTGCTTTCACTATCAGCAGGTTTTCACCCTGTGACCCACCTCCAATGTAGTCCAAAGAATTTTTATTTATCTATGTTGTCAGCTATGATTTTTGTTCCTTTACCCACCATCAACTGTCTGCAAAAAGTGGTGCGTTTCCGGTGGGCTTTCTCCTCTCTTCCTTCCCTCTTTCTTCTTGAGCAATCCCCAGATATTCTTAACAAAGGGAGACTGCACGCTTAAGAGTGTAATGTCAATAGTAAAAAGGAATTGCTCCTTCCAGAGAGGAGGGCAGTGGGCGAAGGGACAGTCACACAGCAGGTCTGGCAGGTGGGTGCTCTGCCTTCCAGGCAAAGCGGCTCCTTTCTCTAGCTAATTTCTACTTAGAAACAAAGGGATTTTCAGAGCATGAGGGAAGAGAGGGGCGAGAATGATGCTCCGATTTGCATTTCTGTTCACATAATACTCGTGTTCAATTGACTAGAGAAAGGTTCTCTTTTTTTCGTTACAAATGGAAGCACCTGTTTAAAAATACTTGAATCAAATTTTATTCACAATTACTATTTTTCTCAAAGTTGCCTAAGATAGTCAAAGGAATAAATGTTAAAATCTACTGGGTTTTCTAAAACTCTGTGCTAAATAACTTGAGAGTATGGCATATTAAGAAAGAACATTATTTCAAGTACCTGAAGGGGTAAATTCTAATCTAAGCTCTGTCATTAACTGGGTGTTATTAAGCAAAGCCTTTAAATGCCTTTGTCTCCATTTCTTTCTTTTAAAATTAGGGCTTTGTATTGGATCACTTGAAATTTCCCTTCCAGATTTTTTTCTTTGTTTCTGTCTCTTTCCTTCCTTTTTTCCTCCTTCCCTCTCTTCCCTCCTCCCCTCCTCCTCCTCCCCCATCTTCCTCCCCCATCCTCCTCCTCCTCCTCCCCCCTCCCTCCTCCTCCCCCTGTTCTTGCTCAGTTTCCTTTCACATTTACCATTCAGAGCCTCCATTCCTGAAGTGGGCAGTGTGTGTAGGCAGCTGGGGTGGGAAAGCTGGTCCGCCACTCCAGACGGAAGAAGCTCAGAACAGCTCCACCTGTCCAGCTGCTTCATGGGTGTTACTGATGCTTTCAGTGACTCGGACTAGAGAAACCCTGACTTCCCTAGAAATTCTAAGGGAATTGATGACACTTCTTATCACTATGATTGAACAACTCCCTTTTCAAATTGTGCCCCATTTCTATGGCAGACAGATTCCTTTTTGTGAGAACATCTGGTCCTACTGCTGGGTACACAACTGGAAATGAGAGCTCTGTCCATGACCAATCTTTAGAAAAGGGAATGCATCAAAAATTGAGATCGACGAAGCAGAAATTTGAATCCCTATGCATTTTCCTAAAACAGCACCAACCTGTTTCCAGCTACAGGAACCCAATCTTCCTTTTCTAGACACTCAGGCCCCTGCTCTCCTTTCAAGACAACCATATAATTAAGGATGTGCATTTTAAGGCGCTTTCAAGCTCAGAACCAAACAATCTTTCTGCAGCCTCACTCAATCTGAGGAGGTAATTCACTACGAGTGGGAAAAACAACTCTGAAAATGCAGAGCCCTGATATACCGGGAGACCGAGACAGTGTTTTTACTCCAGCTCATGCCATGAACTTGCACTAATGAAGGAAAATTTCCATTAAGTAATCATTTCAGGTCGACGCTTGAGTGGACCACAGGACAAAGTATGTGTTCTTTATGTCTCTTACTTGGTTTTCACCTTTGAAAGTTGTTCCTATTTTCTTTTTGAATTCACTGATCACCTAGATGCATTATCATTTCTAATTCCACCTCAGTAAAGAACTCAGCTGGGATAAAACATTTATGTTACTGGAAGATTTCTGCTAACTCAATTTGTGGGGTGCATACTGATTCATTTCCAAGTGCAACAGTAATGTCTAAGGAAATGCATCTGTAATGCAAATTAAAACACTTATGATAAGATATACATTGCATGGACTCTGACATTGCATAAATAAATAATTGGCACATATTTTTGAGGTTTTTTTAAAAAAATTTATTTTATGTGCATGCCTGTATTGACTGCATATATGTAAGTGCATCCATGTTGTGCAATGCCTGAGGAGGTCAGAAGAGGGCATCAAATTCCCCTGGAAATGGAGTTACAGGTGGTTGTTAGCTGTCATGTGGGTGCTAGCAATCAAACCCAGGTCCTCTACAAGAGCAGCCAGTGCTCTTAACCACTGAGCCAACTCTCCAGCCCCTATTTTTGAGGATTTTAACAAGCAGGAGCACATACACAAATTACTGCACTATGAATAGACAGTAATTGATTATAAGAATTTTACAGATGTTGACTCTGTACAAACACATGATCATCTCCAATTATTATCACTTAAAGAATAGAACAAATGAAGAAATGTACTCTCTATGATGCACCAAAAGGATGTGGTGGTTGTGTGTCTACTAGGACTATAACCGATGATATAAGAATCTAATGTTGAAAACTGCCTTTAATCCACAAACACGCTAGTTATGGAAATACGGTACCATTAATAAAGCTGTTTTAGTTTGCTTTCTGTCGCTGTGATAAAGCACTTACCTAAGGAAGCTTGGGACAGGAAAGGTTTTATTTCATCTTACAGGTTGCAGTCCATCATCCAGGGAGACTGAGGCAGGAACTCAGGGCAGGAACTGAAGCAGAAACCTTGAAGACAGTTACTCCTGGTTCACTCCCCTGGCTTGCTCAACTGTATTTCTTATTCAACCCAAGCCCTGCCTTGGGATGGCACCTCCCCCAGTGGGCTGTGTCCTCCTACATCAATTAACAATGAAGAAAATGCCCCACAGACATACCAACAATGCCAGTTTGATGGAAATAATTTCTCAGTTGAGGTCCCTTCTTCCCAGGTGCATCAAGTGGACAAAATTACGACAAGAGAGAAGTTGCTATATCTATGTAGTGCCAAAAGTGACAGCTTTGAAATTTATGAAGGAGCCATAAAATTATTGTGTGAAATTAAATATGTACATTGACTATGAAAAATTATTAATAATTACTTTTAATATTTTATTTGACCTGTTAGGGTATTTTAGACTGATCTAGCTATAGGATTACATAAAGGAAAGAAGAGATATTTATTTATTGGTCACTCTATGTGTGGTGTATGTACATGTTCATGCAAATGTGTGCAATGTCCATGTGAGTGTGCATGTGTATGTGTGAGCACATGCATATGTATGTATGTGCACATGCATGTGGAGGCCAGAGGCTTACACTGCGTACCCTCAGGGAATCTGCAGTTCATCATTGTGATAAAATGTACTTTTTGTTGACCCCTTGGCATTGCAAATTTTACAAAAGCTACATATTGGTGACGATCTTAAAAAATGAGCACAATCAGATACATTTTCAACATATGTGCTAATTACTGAGCTAGGTAGAGCCAGTCATCAGGTCAGCGCCTCTGCCTGGCCAAGGGACCCCAGGATCCACCTGTCTCTGTCTCCTGAGCACCGGAGTTATAGGCATGTTCTGCCATAAGTGGCTTTTATGTGAGTGCAAGGAATCAAAACGCAGGTTCTAATGCTTATACAGCAAGCACTTTACTGACTGAGCCTCCCTCCCAACCTTATTGAACACTTCAGATCCCAAATGTTACCACACAGTAGGTGATTTCTAATAGCGTATCACCCATCCGTTCATGCATTCGTCCACCCATGCATTCATCCAGACAGCCAGCCAACCAGCCAGCCATGTATCTAATCTCTGTTCTCTCGTGTCTGTGAGGCAGGTGCTAGTCCATCAATATTACAGAAAGGCACAGCAGCGAGAATCTATCAAACCTTGTTCAAGGTCTCCAAAACAAATCAAGAACCTGAATCCACGTCAGCCAATCCACAGACCAGTATTTCATGAGGAATCTTGGATGATGAGGGCTTCATTTGCAGTGATTAGCATGATGCCTCACAGTGGTCTTTGAGCTGGGTTATTCTTCATTCAACCACAGGTTTCCTTTGTAAGAGCATCAGTGCTTTTAGGACCTAGACCCATGAGCAGTACACTTGACACAGGACATGCGTGCTATAAATTGTATTGCCAACAAACTCTGCTCCCTGGTATCTTACAAAATCCAGTAAACCAGAGATGAGAACTCATAGGAACTGACATAAAGCTACATGGCTAATTCTTTTCCCATGCCCTCATTGTTGAAGTGAGCATCATCTGATATTAAATCAGCTCCCTTGACAAAGGGAACTTCTACCTCATCTTGGCACGTATAATTTCCATGTTCCTTTGTTTCCACCCAAATATTTATTTCTCCAGCACTCAGGAAAATTTTATTCCATTTTCAAAACAATGGTAGATTCTGGATGATCTTGTTACAAAGTTCTGTCTTCACAGTGCACAATGTCTGATATTTAGCCTCAAGTAAATAAATTCTGTTAGCAACAGGCTATTTTTATCTTCCTAGTCATACATGTAAGAAAATGTTAGAAATCACAGTAAATGTTACTGGCCTGCAGAGTACAAGTGAAAGAGAGATGTAACGTCACAAGGGCTTTACACTATAACATTAGCAGGACATGAGGGAGGGGTTTATACCAGAGTTCATATATAAGGGGGCTCCCATTTACACCAGACTTTATACACAACTGTGGTCCCCTATTTACCAGAGTTCATTGCCCTGATCTGTCCAGTAATCACCTTCCCTGTAGCTACCCACTACAGGCCACTAAACTAAAAATCAGCTAAAGAAAAAACTGATCACCAAGGCCTACCTGGAGCATTTGAATCCTGTACCCCTTGTTCCCTCTGGGCACATGTCCAGTTAGAGGCTAACATGACAGTGGGAACCACAGGATGATACCACGCGGTAAGCCGATGCCTTCTCCTTCACAAACAACCTCATCTTGTAACAGAAGGTGTGACAGCTAGGTCTTTAGTGTTCCTACTTGGTAATAAAAATATCTACTGTCTGCTGGGATTGAAGGCGAGAAAATGACCTCACATCCGCAGTGAGTAAATGGCTGAGTTGTCAAACATGGCTTCGGGCCAAGCTGGCCTCACCTCTCTTTTCATGAGGCTGGTAAACTAGGAACGTTTCTTCTTTATTTTTATTTATTTTGTAAAGGAATTGTGGAGAAAAGCAGATAAAATTATGTGACTCGAAGCATTTGCAAGATTACATTAATCTGCTTCTGAGCCTTAAACAGGAATTGCCGCTCTTTTTGCACAAAACAGATATTACATAGTATCATGTTTTATTTTTATTTATTTTATTTATTTGGTTTTCTAAGACAGGATCTGCCTGTAGCCTCAGCTGGCTTGGAATTTGCTGTGTAGACCAGACTTGCTTATATCTCACAGAGATCTTCCTGCCTCTGCCTCCTGAGTGCAGGGATTAAAAGTGTGTGCCACCACACCTGACTTAGTTTTTATCTTATTTTAAAAATTTTGAGACATACACATTTCTATATTTTGCTGTTTCTCCATTAGCACTTCAATTCTGTAAAAGATAAAGTAAATTTTCTATGCTGCTATATACAAACAGGCAAGGCACCCGTGGACCACTTTTTACCAGCCAGCCAAAGTTTGCTGGTTGAGCCCTAGGAGACAGTTTATCCACAAGGTTAGAAAAAACTGAGTTCCTGCATAAAAAAAAAAAAAAATACCCCACCAACTGATAACCATTGTCTCCAGTATCACCTGCAAGGAATTGTGTGGACTGAAAATAAACTCTGTGACTGTCTGTGTCAGAGAGCACAGTGATGTGGGTCCGCACCTCCCAGTCACTAGAGAATTCATGGAGATGAGACAGCCAAGGTGGGGCTTTCTGAAAGGAGGCAGATCAAGATGGATCTGAAGAAGGGAGTGCATTCTGTCCTTGAGCTGCTGGGAGATGCTGCGCGTTCCCCACGCCACAGGCTGCCCCTGGCTGTGGCTTCTGTCCCCCGAATGCTCCCAGCAGCCCCTAGGTAGTCCACCTTCCACGGCAGGCCCTGCCCCTGGGAGGAACTAGCCAATTGGGAGACAAAGACGCATGAGGGACTCCATGATGGAGACTCTCACCATCACTAAAGATGATGAACCCTTGAAATCCACAAAACCACAGCTAGAACCCACAGAGCCTGCTGAAGGATGGGAATGTGTCATCAACGCAGACCTTTACGATGGCATCACTAACAAGTCTGTCAGGGGAAGGTAGCATAGGGGAACCAAAGAAGACACACAGTAGTTTCATTTCCACCTGTGGACCACGGTAGGTCTGTGAAACTTCACACAGGCAGTCACACTGTGGTTGATGAACAAGAGTGCGGTTCCGGCGGAAGGTATTGATGTTTCCATCACTCATATTACTGTCTGTACCCAGCTTAGGATAATTCTTGCAGCCTGCTGTGCTGTCTTTGTTGCATTTTTTTCCTCTCCCAAGCTGTTGACTCACCCAAGAAAAGGTAAATGTAAAATTAATTTTGTGTTCTATATAGCACGTAGTGTAATTACTGAAAGATTAATAGAATGAACAAATTAGTATATTTGTATATTTGGTAAAGTTCCCAGACCTGTGAAATATACTGAGGGCCCAACGTGTATTTACACTGAAATACAAATCTTAGGGGGTTTGAATTAAAATTGAAACTGGGGTGTGTGTGCCACAGTGGGTATGTGGAGGTCAGAGGACATCGCAGAACTGCGTTCTCGCCTTCTGCCATCCAAGATGGGGGATAGAGCACGGTTTTAACTTAGGTTGTTTTCATGTTTCCTTTTTGAACCTTAGTTTTTAGAGTAAAATAAATGGAGTATTTTACTCCGTTTTATTTTAAATATTCTGGAGTATTTACAGAAAACTACAGTGTAAAGAATTTTATGATCTAAAATATAAGATCTTTAGACAATAGTGAAAAACATTATCTAAAATCTTCACAATGTACACAATTTAATATTGTCTAGTATTTAAGATCATTGCTGTGTAATTGAGATGCATACCATGTAGTTTTCCTGCAATATCACCATCCGCAATATCCACTTCTGAAGGTTATGTGAACTTGCATGTTGAAAAACAGGTACAATTCTGTTATTTTCCAAGGTGAAAAACAAAAAACACTGAAAAGGGATCATGCCCACCCTGTAACGTACAGAGGGTATGAAGGTAACGTCAGTCAGGGTAACATGCGATGTGTTTATGTCACTATCAGGGACACAGTCAATGGTGGGCTTCACAGATAAATTACAGGTCATGCCTCTCCTCGGGAAAATAAAATTTTAAAGATGTTAAACAATACTCCGATGCTGTGCCACACTTCCTGGCAGCTTCCTAGGACCCAGCCAGGCCTTCCAGCAGTGGCTGCTTGCTACATCCATGCCTGACAGTGGTGTAGGGGTGTAAAGGCAGCATCTTGTTTTACAGAGATTAAGGAGCATGGAGGATCTTTAGCAGGTGAACTGATTGTAATAGATTTTCATTGTCTCAGAACATAACCGTCCCTGTGAAAAGGAGGTGTGAGTTTATGTGTTTTCCAACCAAAGTGAGAGACTCACTTTTTCCCATCGTCCCTTCCCACCAATCAGACAGACACGAACACCCACCCGCTCCCCAACACCCGCCTTTCACATGGTCTGGGCAGCCCACATATGTGTATGCTTTACACTACAACCGATAGACTTGTTCAACAGAGTAAGGTGTTCTCCAAAGTATGTGTTTATGACTTGTTTTATAGCAAAACACATTTAATTCAACTTGTAGAAAGATTATGCAGGAGGAACCAGGCAGGTGTTTGTCTGCATGGCTTCCAGGACTCAAGCAAGTTCTGGGTGAAGGAAACATGGACTCTTTGCCACAGAAACTTTTCAACCCTACATTGGACACCTGCCCTCCAGAGAGGATGAAAGGAGAACACAAAACAGTAATGAATCATCTTGACTGTCCCCAACCCACTACTGCTTTGATGTCACTGTTCCATTTAGATTTAGGAAGGTGGGCTACATTATCATGATAAAGGAAATTTTCTACGCTTATGTTATTGGATAAAAGAGGGTGACCTGTGGAGATAAATGTCTCATGTCAAATATAGGTTAAATGCAAATAAACACATAAGACCTCAGGTGAAACAGACGAACAAAAAATAGCAAGTAATTCAACATCTCCTTCTAAAACTGCCACCTGCACAGTTGTGGATCTGTGGAGGTTGCGTTATGGAAGGCCTCTGAAACAGTCTCTTGAATTTGTACTCTATTACATGACTCAGAGGAGACAAGATACTTGGTGTAAAATGTATGCAGCATTAAAATTGAATTTTAAAGATCTGAATCTCAGTGAAATGTCAAATGTTAATCAAATAAAACACATTTCTTTGGATGCTGCCGGCATTTAGAAATGCCTTATAAACTTGAAAATATACCTGGCATTTCTCAATGGGGCATACTGTGTAAAACTGCAAACAGCTTTTTTTCTATATACAGTAGGAACCACTTTCTCATGTTATAGAAGACATCCAAACATTGAGAAGAAGCCGTTTGCAGACTCTGTTCCCCAAGGATTGGACTGAACAACCAACACTAATGTTACTGAAATCAAAACCAGAGTAGAAGTGCTGGGTTCAGAAGAAAACACGTTGCCCTAATGGTTTATTTCTATATCTGATTCCTAAAGTGAATGATTATAAGTAAATTGTTAAATAGATGTTCAAGTATAGTAAAAACAGTTTACTAATACTACAACTAATCAAAACCACTGAAATGCATTGATTTTAAGGGCTACCTATTTCATCATAAAGGATTTAAAAACTTGCATAAAGATTTTACAATGCAATGGCCAATCTTTAAATGTAAGGTAAATCTAAAAGGGCCTTGTTATAACTGGGATATGCCCTAAATAAATCATTTCCAGTCTTGTTATGCACAACTGACTTCTACTAGCATCAACCCTATAAATGTGTTATTATGTCCTCATAACTCAGTTCATGCCAAGGGTAAAATAAATAACACAGCCACCTCAAAGAAAGTGAAAACTGGGAGGCTGGAGATGCTCAGCAGTTCAATCACTTGCTATGAAAGCAAGAGGCCAGGGCTTGGATTCCCAGAACCCAGCCAAATGCCAGCTGAGGATGCAGCAGGCCTCCTGAGGCAGAGACAGGGAGTCCCTGGCATACGCTGGCCAAGGAGACTAGCTGGCTTTGATTGAGAGGACCTGCCTCCAAGAACAAGGTGGTAGAGTGATCAAGGGCAATTCCTGACATCAACCCAGGGCTTCCGCAGCACCCGTAAATATGAACACATGCACATGCACATATGCATGTGCCCACACCTACAGGAACACATATTCACATTGCATGCACACCATGTATACATGTGCATGAAAAGGAGAAAATACAAAAAACAGAGAAAATAAGAACTAGAATCGAAATTGGCATCGACTTCTAAGGGAATCTTGGCGATGGGCTGAGTGTCTGCAAGCATGTGCAGGAGTGTGTGTGTGTGTGTGTGTGTGTGTGTGTGTGTGTGTGTGCCTATCTGCATGCTTTTATCTCACATATACTTCTTTTTAGAGATTACAGACACAGCTTCTCGGGAAAGACTGATGTGATTCCCAGTCCACTGATATAAAGTATATTGAAAAATCAAACGTGGCCAAAAGATTACAGTGTCTGAAAATGACTTCTCCACCCAAAGGACTGTAATGAAAGCAGGGATATCTTGCTTTAAATTTTCCTTCAGGGCCTGATTCAAAATTCCACTGCAAATATCTATGGCTACTGGGTACTCATCCTTATAATATTTACTAAATTCATCATAACAGCATCATTCTAAAGAGACAGTGGAGAGGAGGAGAGGCCACCGTCCTTGGAGGCTGGTTCTTGCTTTCCCTCTTCCCTCACGTCCATGATGTGAACTGCCCCGTCTGAGCTTGCCTTCTGATTCTTCATCCTTGTGAACGGCCTGCTGCCCTGGGCAGTCCCCCTGTATCCGCACACACCCATATCACCCACATTCCTTCTCAATCAAATCTTAACAGAAAGAGATCTGGCAATCTCTCAGAAACCACCCAGTATCCCAGTAACCAGTGAGTACCCAAGTAACCAGTGGCAGGGATCCATCCTGAGTCCATTTCGGTGTTTCGCTGTCCTTCCACATAAGGTTCCCAAGGATGCAAACTTTTTCGTTTAATTCCTTTTGCATTGCATTTAAGTCAGTGACAAACTCAGCCCCATGCTCATTCTTAACTGTGAATGACACAAAACGCACTAGAGCTCTGTTTCCCACAGTGTCTCTATTAGGATCTGCTTTCTCAGTGGTAATACATTTTAATAGCAATTCAATAGTGAACTAAAGAATTCCTTTGAGCTCAGAAGCATCCCGTTTGTCAACTCAGAGCAGCAAAACCTGTGTTTTGTTTTTCTAAGAGCTCATATATTTTTTCCGGCATGGTGTTTGCTACCTGGCCTGTGAAAAGACCACATTCCTATTTCTGAACACATCCAAAGATTGGAACAGAAGATATTCCTGGTTGACAAAACGCCTCTGTCTGGGTCAAAATGTGGGCACTGCTCCACACAAGCCTGCACAGCTGATAAAGGTGAAAATTTAATGCCTGCCTAAAAGGAGCGTCAGTGGGCAAACAGCCTTCTCTGAAAACTCACAAAGCCACTGCTGCTGATTTTGCCCAGGTGGCCTTTATTTTCACATCTCTGTATCCCCAAATAATATAGAGCAAAATGAACTAAATGGGCTTTCTCCTCATGGGTGTTCCAAGAAACCATGGTCCTGCTTCTCCCACGTAGATCTGAATCATGGAACAGAATGCCCAGCTCGTAAAATTACCCTTTTCTACAACTTGACAAGATAAAGCCAAGAAAAGGAGGTTATGAAAAGAGAGAAGGGAATTGGTCAGACTTTACTCTTCAGAGCACACGGCTACTCTGTTTTAATCCTTTTTAAATTTTGTGTATGCGTGTATGGCCTACATGGAGACAAGTGCACCCATGCCATGTAATGCCCGTGGAGGTCAGAAGAGGCTGTCGGATCCTCTGGGACTGGAGTTATGGACAGTTGTTAGCTGCCATGTGGGTGCTGGGGCTACCCTTTTAATACTGGGTGGCCAATTTTTATTCTTTGAATCAAGGTGTAAGATATTGGAATGGGGGGAAGAAGAGATGGCTCAGTGGTTAAGAGCACAGGCTGTTCTTGCAGAGGACCTGGGTTTGGCTCCTGGCACCCACAGGGCAGCTCACAACCATGTGTAACTCCAATATCAGGGAATCTGATGCCCTCTTCTGACCTCTTCGGGCATTGCATAACATGGTGTATACATATACATGCAGCCAAACACTCATACATATAAAAAAATTAAAAAATAAAAAAATATTGGAAGAAGAAACAGACAGGGAGGTGTGAGAACTTCATTTTTATTCTGTCCTTTGGAAAAATTCTTTTGCAGCTTAATTGGAGGTTATTTCACTCAACAGAAACAACTTTTCTATGATGTGTTTGTACACTAAAAATGGGCTCAAATAGCGCCCATAATGAAGGAACAGGAGTAGGTAAACAGATGGGATTGAAAGACCTGGGAAGTCCATGCTGAGCTTAACTATTTCTCTGTGCACAGTGTGAAATTATGAAGATACTTTAGGTGGCCAGGATTTCTATTAGTTTAAAATTCTGTAATGTAAGTAAGTGCACAAGAGCGTGTTTTAAAACACTATTACTGGAATCCATATCTTGGATCTTCAGGAAATAAATTCAGATTTATTTGCTCATTAATGAGAAAACTAATTTCATTTGCGGCTGTACAAAGTGCATGGGGATAAGGAGCGTATGGCAGTTTTGCTCAGCAAAAGTTTAATTCTACCTCTTAAAAGGAACAATACTTAAAATGCAATCATCTTAAAATTTCTTGGCAAACACTTCCCTAAGCATGACCCAATTTCTTCAGCTCTGTATTTAAGTAAGTCCTCTGCTTTATTAAGACTCCAAGCTCTTTGTTGCCAAGAAAGAAAAGAAAGAAAAAAAAAAAAACACTGAAAAGCAAACAATAAGAATGAGAGTCTGGCTTTTAGACAAGTTTGGATTAACTTAGGCTGTCTAAAATTTGGAAGAAATCAAATATTATTAAAGCTTTCAGCGAGAGGGTTTGTGTCACAATAATCTTTTTACGAGAACTTTCTTTTTCCTTTGAGACCAGATTTCACTCTGTAACCCAGGCTGTCCTGGGATTCAGGACAATCCTCCTGCCTCAGCATCTCAAGTACTGGCATTCTAACGCCGTGACTACCATGCCTGCCCCACACCCAACCTTTAAGGAGTGTGACCAGATTCTTCAATTCTTCTCCATAAAATCTTCTGAAGATTCTAGATGTTGAGTGACTAGTAACCCGGAGGCAGTAATTTTCAGTCTGGTTTCACACACCAGAGGCCAGCCCACCATCTGGTGATGAACAATGAAACACTCCCTATGGAATATCAGCATCCCAGTCCTCTGTGGTGTTTCATTGGACTATTTATAGTTATGCATGAGTACCAAGCAGTGAGCACCCAAAATTTCATTACATGGAGATAGTTAGCGTCACATAAAAATTGAGTATGAGATGACTGGATGCAGGTTTCCCACTCAGAGGAGACACCAACTCATTGCTAAATTCAGCAAATGCTGCTGGAGAACCCAGGACCACGTGGGGAACGTCACTGAGAGAAGTCGTCTGGGTTTCTGCCTTCAGCCTGAAGAGATCTCTCACTTTCCTCTCAGTCTTTGCACCTCAACCATATCAATTCCTTCTCTATAATTAAATGTTAAAGGACACAGAATGAAACCCCAACCCCAGACTGTACGTGCTCCCTTCGGCTTCTGCAGATACCCCGCCCCCAAGATGTTTGGTTCACTCTCTGCAGGCAGTGAGCATGGCCCATTTCTCCTCCTGGGCATTGCTCTCAGTCAGCCAACAATCTGTATGCTCTTTTTTCTTTCTTTTTCTTCCTTTCTTGGGGGCGTCATTATGAAACCACTGTTTAGTCCTTTTCCATTGTAACCCAGAGGCTCCATTCTGCAGCTCCGTCATCATCCCGTGGGTCTTCCCTGCAAGTTGCCAATATTCCCAAGAGGCTTTGAAGTCCAATTTTCAGTAATAATTTCTCCCACCTGTTGTCCTGTGGCGGCTGCTGTGGGTTTGGCTTCTTGGCTTCTCCTGTGACCCAGACTGCAGGCGAGTTAAGGATAAATTTTATGTTTCTTTCTGTAGGAAGCAGTCGGATGATCAAAATTTCCAGCTGACGTAGGTATCTCATGGGTGCTGTTTTCCTGCTTTGGTTTATTCGTCATCTGCGCTCTCACTACGACTGAGCATAAAGTACCTCGTGGTCACAGGTAAAATAAAGTTGCTCATATGTAGTGTTCGGTTTGTATTTTGATCCTTCCTACCTGTCTACTCTGTTTAGGAGAATTTGAACACAATTTCTACAAAATGTAAGTCTTCAGTCATGACTTTAAATTTTGTGTTAGTCTTTGAATTAACTAAAAAGGAGAAAATTTATTTGCTAGTAAATATTAGCCAACTTTTCAAACTAGAAACACATAATAGTGTCTGTCCAAACCACGACAAAGACAGGAAGAGACAAATATGGAAGACTCTTAATTAGATGCACCTGTATCACAAGCACCTAATTGGTGCTCAGGACAGGAAGGATGCTGGGAAAAGAGCTAGGGAAGAAATAGCTAACCCATTATGCACGGGTTTGACTCTCGAAGTAACAGTGGTTAATTATAGACAATAAAGTGGTGGCCAAGGTATTATTTGTCCTAGAATGAACCCAGAACTTTTTTTTTTAAGTACTGGCACACTATATACTACAGCCATAGAAAAAATAAGAATTATATTGCATACAGCAAAAGTTATTTGTTAAAATGTTTAAGCACATGTGTTCACAGAAGCCTGAGCTTGGCTGGTTTATTAAGCATATTCTCAGATTCTGAGTTAGATGTCAGCACCATGTCATTGTGAAATTCATCCACCGGCACTGGCATGTTAAGTATCCATGTTACTGCAAGGCTTAGTCTAGATTTTGGCATAAACACCATGTCTGCCCTCAAGGAAGTCCAACTGATACTAGTTTCTGGTAAATACGTTTGCTCTATGTTGTCAGATCCATTGGCTACTTTACTTAGTAAGATGTTTGTGTCTCTGCTTCTGAGGAACAGTGTTCTGTGATTTTCATGTCTACTGTCTGTGTCTGGTTCAGCCACCATAGAATTGCTGATTTTAGAGTTGAGTTGGTAGCTGATCCCTTCTCTTCTGTCTTCTGGAAGATATGGTGGTTCAAAATGCTATGGGTATTATTCCTTAACTTTTTTTAGTGTGATTCTATTTTGAAAGATCACTTCGACAGAATTGAGAAAGTGTCTAAGACAAGGGGGCGCACAGGGATATGAGCTACTTTTGAGAAAATGGCCTGGGATGAATGGGTAATTATGGAGAGATGGAAGTAGGTTGTTGTGATTTCCCACACATGTACACAGAACAACTTGCATCACTTCTACTAGGATCCCTGTCCAATGGTGGACAATCAGTCATCTTCTTCTTAGCTCAGTTTCTATGGAGGAAACAGACTAATCCAAATCAGAGGTTCATGGGCCTGCCTACCTGTTTGGTGTTTTGTTTGCTTTGCATTTTGTGTGTACTTCTAGATGTGTGCAAGTTCAAGTGTCCAAAATCCACCATGTACATGAGGACAATTCTCAGAAGTAGGATTTCTCTAACACCACCTCATGGGATCGGGAACTCACGTTGTCAGACCTTTGTCTAACACCACTACCTGCCGAGCACCTAGCCTGCCCCTGAGATCTACTCATGTGTGCTGGTCCTTTTATCTAAAAGTCAAGGAAGGGTCAACATTACCGTCATGCTTATATCTGAGACATCCATGCAAGAGACCACAAGAAGAGAGGATGTAAGAGTCGAGAAAAATGGATCATTCACTCAGTGTGGTCTCGGGGTTGGGGAAGACACCACTAATGCTCCCTGGTTTCATCAAACCACAGATTACACGACTGGGAACTGGGGTGTACTGGCCTAGTATGTGCAAGGGTTTGAGGTCAACACTCAGCACTAATAACAGTATTAAATAATAATAAAGAGTATTACAGTGTCAGCCTCTAACACTGACAGTGAAATACATTGCGTTCGGTCTTGGCATGTTCTGAAAAAAATATCAAAGACCGTGCTGGTTCCATCATCTTTAGTAGGGCCAAATTGTCAGATGTAGAACTCAATGAAGAGGGTTTCTCCAGCCAGCCTACGTGACCTAACGTGTTCTTAGGAAGAGAAAAGAATGAGATTGAAAAATTAGAGAAGCTCGTTGCTGGGGTAACCATGTCCTGATAGAGACAGTCATGGAACTGATCTTACTGAAGCCAAGCAGTCTATAGCTGTATTTACCTTCTTCTTGGAAACAAGGGGTACAGTCAGGCAACTTCAGGAAGCTGACTGTTTAAAGCAGGTCACGGAGAGGAAGATCATGAGTAACAGATCAAGGGTTCTTTTTTGCAGAATCACTTGGATAGCTAAAACGGTAGACCAAACAGCTAGTACATCGTAAGAAACACATGGCGGTTTACAGCATTTTCGAGCCTCTCTCAGTCTTGCGGGGTCTCGGATATTTAATTCACCATCACCATCCACTGATCCCACTCTGCACTACCTGGAAAGCCATGGCTTGTTTTCTAATCCCTTGTTTCTAAATAGTCTTCCTTCTGTTCCACTCCCATCCCCATTTCCCACAACCCAGAGCTTATTTCATCAATACAAATGTGGATTTGGGCAACAAATTGCTGTCTGATTTTCTCTGATCCCAACCCCCTCCCCCACACAGTGGTAACCTCTTTCTTCCATTTCCATGAAGTTTAAATGAAATTAGGTAACATATACAAAGTGCCTAGTGTACTGCCTGGGCTGGAGAAACGTTGGTTATTACATCCTTTATTCAGTTAAGCAAACAAACCAGATAGTACTTCCTGCAGGAGTCACTGCTTTGAATCCCTGCTCTGGAACACATGACAACCCTTCAGTCACCACTAGGCTTGGTACCCAATGGTGGTACCCATAAGATTATAGGAATCGCTACACCCAGTGACAAGAGAGCTGACTTAACATTGTGATCTGACATATCCCTTATGTCCTGTGACCATGCTGGTGTGAACAGCCTGAGGTGTGGTTAGCTACATAAAAGAACAGCTCAGAGAGCTATGAAGATCACATGCTACTCGGTAAAGCTAATACATTGCTGCATAAGGTGTTACAGGGCTCTTAGCTATTAGGGCAGACTTCTTCGACTTACAGAGTTTGCTACAAGAGAGCACACCAGCTTTTGTTTACTGCACTGCTTCTAGGGGCCACATGGAAGACTGAATCTAGGATTTTTTAAAATATTTTATTTATTATTTTTATTTTATGTGTCTGAGTGTATTGCTTACATTTATTTAAGTGCACCTGTGTCATGCAAAGCCCACAGAGCCCAGAAGAGGGCGTCAGAGCCCCTGGAACTAGAGTTAATGGACAGTTGTGAGCCGCCATGTGGGTGCTGGGAATCAAACCTGGGTCCTCTGTAAGAGCAGCTGGTGCTCTTAACCACTGAACCATCTCTCCAGTCTGTCACCTAGGATTTCATAAGAACAGGCTATGACCGTCACAAAACCACAAAGTCACCAAATGATGTGTTTCTTAGAATTATTCTATCATTTAAGTGATTCAGTATTGTAAATATGCACATATATTGCATTCATACATAAATATGAATGCATATATATCCATGTTTTTATGTATGTATATGAATGCCTATACTTTATAAGTATAGACGTGACAAAAATCTTAGACTGAAATAAATTGACTGGCCTCAAGAGTTTAGGATCTTTTTAAATATGAATATCTATATACACATATGACTTTTTTTTCATATTGACTTTTATATATGAATAGTCTTTTAATCTAAGCTTCATGTTTATACTCTAACCAGAACCTTGAGTTCCAGCCCCAGTCCCAACACCCACACACACATATCTCAGCTGCACCTCTCGGTCTCCAGCGCCACGTGACTTCTGGATTTGGGTCAACAGTTCTACCGGGCATGGCCAATCCTTCCCTCAGCCCGGTGTGGAGTGCGTCTGCCATCCTACCCTCACCCTGCTGGAGTGGGAGAGGGAAGGCCACTGTGACCCTCCGTGGCATCTCCTCTGACTTCCGTCCAGACTGATTTTGCTGTTTCTCTTTTTTCTAGAGGAACAACACCTCCTGTGCTAGAAGTCTGAGATCGTTGTAATTTGTGCGTTGGAGAGAGGGCGTGACCACCGTGTGAACAACCGCGTTAGACTAAACAGCAGGGACGGAAGTGCAAGGAAGTGAATAGAGGCAAAGCAGCTTGAATGATCGTTTGTGTCAAACCCAGTAAACCTTTGCTAAGAACTCACTAGCCTGGGCTAGAAACAATTTGCCGTACATGGGAATTTCATATTTTATACATATACACACAGACCGAATCCTAAACCGGAATAAAGTAGCAAAGAAATACTGTGACTTTCTAAGTGCCAAGAACCGAGGCAAGCCTTCCACACCCACGACGCCTCGGGTGATGTGCACAGCAACTCCAAAGGTTCAATGCTTGTACTGTTTCATATCAATTTGTTAGATGGGGAAGCTGAGTCTTAAGGAGTAATTTAAACAACAGCGTGCACTTCGGACGACAGCACGGTACATAGTGAGGTCAGGACTGAAACTCTGGGATGCTTCACTTCACAATGTAGGGCTTTAATCCTGGATCCTGGTCATACATCAGTTGTAAAATCAGAGCAAAGATACTTTTTCCTTCTTTGTGGTGTAAGTTCAGTCATTGATCTTTTTCATTGTCCTGCAAATGTTTCAAGATTGAGGTACTTGGAACAGAGATGCCCTGAGCTGCCTTCTACCAGCTTTAGGGCCACTTTCCCTCCACAAACACCCTTCCTGTGAAGTAGAGCTCCCTCTTCCATGACGCTTTGATTGCATTCATTTGAAGGATTTCTGTGCACTCATAAATTTCTGACCACAGATGCTGAGAACAACACAAAGGAGTTGTTGCTGTATCGAGACTTCAAATAAAGCCCAAACCAACACAGAAAGGTTCACTATTCCTGGAATGTGTTCAAGGCCACAAAATCTTCAGTGCTCAAGGATGAAAATCATGGAGTCTCCAAGTCAAAGCTGAAGGAAATACAGGACTCGTAGCTCTGGATTCGTAGCTCTACGATGATTGTAAGAAGTCAGGCTGACCACCTTCTGTACATTTGTTGTGTTGTGTTTTATAACGTGTGAGCCCTTGAAATAGGGTGGAGGCGCTGAGACCTTCCCTTTTTTCTGAAGCCCTAGAGGAGAGAGAGAGAGACAGAGAGAGAGAGAGAGAGAGAGAGAGAGAGAGAGAGATAGAGAGAGGAAAAGCTATTTAGAATTGCTGGTATGTGATGATCAAAAAAATCAGACCTGTTTTGTGTATAAGTCATCATTATGGCTGGCTGTGGTGGCGCATGCCTCTAATCCTAGCAGAGGCAGGCAGATCTCTGTGAGTTCAAGGCCAGCCTGGTCTACATAGTGAGTTCTAGGCCAGTGGGGGTACAGGGAGACCCTGTCTCAAAAAGACAAAAAAAAAAAGATTCATCATTATTTTTAAGCTTCAATGTTCTTATTTTCAGCACTGAAGTGGCCAAATTCCCCCTCTTCTTCCATACAACTTTGCTCATTAAAGTTTAGAAATCAAGATTTCAATACCATGCCCTAAAATTACTTGGTCAAGTTAGTCTGTGTTGTCTGTATGATGCAGAAGTACCCAGGCAGGTCCGTATAGCAAAAACAGAGTCAATGTAGGTGCCGACTTAAAGGAATGGAATCCTTTAACATTTAATTTATACTGATTTTGAAGATCATACTTAGAAATAATTTCTTGTTTGGATTCCTGGGGTAAATACCTCAGAAGTCTAGTCTTTTTGTTAGTCACATGAATACAGGAAGGTCTGGAGACATTGCTGCAACAGGTTGGGAAAGCCAGGAACAGCTGTGACAGGGCAAGGTTAATTATGTGCCTCTCAGAGTAGAATGATTCAGAGAAATTAGAAAGACAGAATGTGGACATGGCAACTCTCCTCCCCATGCCCTGCTTCTGGTCAAAATTAATGAGTTGTGATCACTGAGTAGCTAACTAAATTAAAGGAGAAGAAAGTTTTTCACCAATCTTTCCAAAAAACACATCTACTTAAAAGTATTCCAACAGTGTCCAAGAAACTGTCAGCAGGGATTATTAGACTGGACTCTCAAGACTTGACCTATCGCCCGGGAGTCCGCAGATGACCTCAATCACCCTGGTAAAGCAGGGTCTATAAATAATGCATTAAGCATTTTTACATGTGGGCTGTCTTCAGACTGCTCGTGACTTTGAGTTGTTTCTCAGGATGCTGCTTCTGTGTTCAGTGAAGCAACCTTTAAAAGCTGACGGCATGCTTTCTGTGAACTGGGGTTCAGTGCCTGTGAATTTCAAAAGCAATTCCAGGGCTCTGGCTGCCAGAGGAGAGGGAGGACCAGTCCTGTAAGGGCTACTTAAATGTTTGACAGGTTTGTTTGGATAAAAACACTTTATGTCTTTCCTGCTTTATTTGCAGTGTGAATTACCTCCTGTCAGAGCAGAGACATATTTTGCAAATGGTCCGCAGATAGTTTCCTACATAGGGCATTCTGGGGGTCTGGATTAGCCACCTGTAAATATTTCACAGACATGGAATTTGTCCGTGTCCAGTTATCTGCAGAGATCTAGATTTTGTATGAATTAGATGCCGAGGGGGCCTAGCTGTGTTTTGGATTTGGCTTAACTTCCCTTCCGTCACGGTTGGACTCCTGCCCCCTTAGAAATACATTTTTGTCTTCTAATTTAAGCTTAGACATTAGACCCCAACAAATCTCCTTTTGTAATTAAACTACATCTGAAAAACAAGAATAACAAACAAAGACACAAACCAAAGACCTATACCCACCACCACCACCAAAAAGAAGAGAAAAATCCAACTATGGAGTTTTCAATATCATTTAAAATATTTTTTCTTGACCGGTTTTAATTGTGTATCAGCTTTTCTGAATGAGCCATGTCCAAAATAAAGGGATTTTATTTGCATGTTTTAGTCCATATTGCTATGGACAAGAAAAGATTAGGTCTGTGGAGCAAGGGGGGGAGGGGAGACAAACAAGGACTTGGAAACTGGGGCATTACTGCCATCTAGCGTCCAGAGCAGAGACGTAACTGTGGATGATCCGCTTTGAGCCTGCAGAGGTTAGAGGAGAGTTGAGAGCACTTAGAAGAAATACCCTTCAAGCTAGAGCCTTCACCACCACGTAATGAATTATTTCTCTACAGGGCCATTGGTATGGGGTCAAACAATAGAAAGCCGTCTATTTCTTGCAGGAAAAAAAATCGAAAAAACCCAGTCAATTCTAAAGTCAAGCTCGTTAGGAGAAGGCCAGTGCTTAGCTGGAGAGGCAGAAATGATTTATTCAGGGAGCAATATCCACAGCCTTTGAAAGGATGCAGAGACCCCTGTGTCTGCGGCCTTCTGTGAGAGGGGCCTAGTTTGCACAGAGAGAGCCAATAGACACGGTTTGATGGGTTCTTAGTTTCCTTTCCAGCCTGTAATTATATGTAATGCAAGCAACATTTGCTACTCATGACCCTAATTTATCTGCTGCTGATAGAAATTTCAGGAGGCTGAAGACTCGCCGTGTGGGATTCCGCAGGTTAAGCCTTACCACAGATCAGGAGGTCAGGTACAACAGCTTAGCCACGTGTTTTAGATAATGTGGCACGATTATAAACCTAAGGGTGCACAGTTTTGAAGAAAGCAGCCTCTTCCTTGGGGAGCCATCCACAGGCTCCCCCTCTCAAAGTTCTTTCCAGTTCTGGTACAGATGCATTCAGTACCAGCTAGTGCCTTTATGGCTGAAACTGCATCAGGCACCAGTTCTCACCGTGAAGCTATTCTGTATTTCACTGACTTCAACTCTCTCTGTTTCTACTAACCACCTGCTCACCTCCCTCCCATCCTACAGGGGTTTGTTGCTTCAGAAGCAAAGAACTTTGGTGCCCTGGTTATATTAGAAACCCATGACTTTCAAAACTCAAAAGGCAGAGACCCACAGAGATAATGAGAGCTAATTTAGAGAATCATAAGTGCAAAAAAATCTAAGCTCAGAGGCATTTGAAGCCATTACCTATGTCAAAGTAACCTAGAACTGCAGGTGATTTTTGCTGGTTTCAAAAGTGACCTGTAGCTCCAGGTGTCCAGAGTGAAGAATTCACTCTCTCACTCCACTTGGAAGAACAGCATTACAGGCTGTATCCATGGTGGAAATACGGTGCCAGCTCTGCTATCACAGCCCGACAGGCAGGATCTCCAACTTCTCAGATACAAAATGTCCAAAGGGCTGAGGAGATGGTTCAGTGGCCAAAGAGCTTGCAAATGTGAGGGCCAGAGCTCAGATGCCTAGAAGCCTCATAAAAGCCTGTCAGCTGTGATGGCCCACCTGTAATCCAAGCATAGGGGAAGTGGGGACAAACTTGGGAGCCAGACTCCCAGAATCTGCAAGCTCTGAGCTGAGTTCAGTAAGAGACCTCACTTCAGTAAGTAATATGGAAAGGAAGGGAAACATCGGAATGCAACTTCAAGGGCGTGCACACGCACACGGGCACTCACATCTACACACACGAGACCACACAGATACAAACCCACATACCCGCAAGCACGCACAGTGTACATACACAGCAGAAAGAAAGGCATCCATGAGACTGTCCATCAAACCTTTCCTCAGAGTTTGTAGGTGTCTGTGTTCAGAGGAACGTTCAAATGAATTTTCTGCTGTTTGGGGGAACTGGAAGAGCGATGGAGGCGGGTAATCCATATCTGATTGCGTGGGTAAAACTTGAGGGTCAGAACAAACGGTTCTAAACGTCATTGACATGTACCTGATAAAGATTACACTCTTTCTCATTTGGTAATAAAGAAGGAGAAAAATTAGATTCTAAGTCTTAGGTATACATAAGCCAGAAGCCTTCCCGTTGTTTAGACTTAGTGTGCTACGCAGGGAAAAGAGAAATGTGAAGGGAAATCTGTGGATTCTTCATTTAGCATGCTTCAGAAACATCTTCATCTTCGTTAACATCCACCTCCCTCCTTGGAGACCTAGAATTGGGAACTGAGCTCCCCTGAAATTTAAAAAAAAAAGAAAAATGTTGCCCTTGTTCCAGAGCCCGGGAGCCCTGAGTCCCCGGACACCTCACCTCATTTTTTCCGCTGCTTTGGATTTGTCGGTCTGTATCCCACATGAGTGATGCAGCCGGAGGAGAAAGAGCAGCCCTCTGGTAAGGCGTTCACACAGCTTTTCTAGGATTAATCATGGACGACAACACTGAATAACATGCTGATATATTAACTCCATTAAAATCTAATTCAGTGGCAATAACTTTTAGAAAGCCAACGAAGGGCTTTGGAAGAACAAAGTGAGAAAAGACCCCAAAAAGGTAAATCAATGCACTTGCTGAGAGTAAATCAGACTTAAAGACAAGGGCATGAATTGAAAGAAAGAAGGCTGGAGTCCCGATCCTCACCACAAACTCCCGAGTCCTTGGACAGGTTCGCCCTGGATCTAGATATAAATGGAACCAGACAATGCTCATGCAGCATGAAGAAAGCTGCTTTCTAATGCTTAGAAGGAATTAGGCAGTGGGGGCAGCATCCATAGAGTTCTCGCCTTGCAAACAGGAGGACCTGAGCTCAATCCTAAGAACCATGTAAAAACAGAAGCAGGGCATGGTGGGATACACCTGCAATCCCAGCACTGGAGAACCAGAGGCAGACACACTCTCTGTGCTTGTTCGCATGGTCAAACTGGTAAGTTCCAGACCACCGAGAGAGAGACTGCGTCTCAAAAAATAAATGAATGAATAAATAAATAATAGAGTTCCAGAGCATTGACATCATCTGAGCGCTCCTTGGATCTTGACACATGCATGCACATACACACACACACACACAAACACGTACACACGTACGCACACACGCACACACACACACACAGGTTAGCCGATGGATTGTCTACTCGGATTTTACTGTCATTGACTCCTATCTAAGATGATAATTGTGAATATTTATGAGCCTGTCCCTTAAACCCTCTCGTGTAGACAGTCTGTGTGATTAGGGCACGCATGAGGAAAACGAATGTTCCAGTTCTCCTCGAACTTGCAAAAGAATTCATAGAGCAACACCAGGAGAATCCTAGAGTGGCACAGCGTAGGGGATTCATTTGAAAGATCTCAACAGAGTGCTGGTGTAAAGAGAGAAGGAGTTTGCAAGCCAGGACCAGAGGCCTCACACAGCTCCTTCCCACATCCTCCACACAGGGCACCAACCTTCTGCAGCAGATGTCTGCTGGCACCTTGATCAGATGTCTAGGGTTTGGTGCTGTGAAACAATGCACTTCTTCTGTTTAATCCACCTGGGTTTTGGTCTGTTGTGATGGCAAACTGCGCAGCTGCGGGGTCTGGGTCTGCACTGTAACTGGAGCTGGTGCCTGCACAGCAGCAGCCAGAGGAAAGGCAGGCCAGGAGGCTGGGGAAGTGTGATCTGAGGCAGGGGGTTGGAAGTCACTGGCAAACCTCTGAGGAGGAGCCCCGGCTGGTCAGAGGCACTGCTGGGCACCCTCTGAAGTCCACACTGGCCAGGCAGATAGCTTCAACCCTGATTTTACACAAAATGGAAAACCTTCACTCTCAAAGCCTTTGCTAGGAGAGCTGGACAGTCTATTTTCCTCCCTCCTTTGCGTCTTCCCAAGAAATCTCCCTACATGGGGAAGGGTTTAAACACACAAAGTTTGACATTTGAAAGACTGTTGGGCCCAATGAAAATACTGAAAATACGGATCGGAAAATAATGATTAGCACAGGAAGACATTTTATCATAATTTTTCAAGACGCCGTGTGAAGTGAAATATTACCACATCCACCCATTTTCTTCTTCTGATTCCCCTTATGTCCACTCAATACCTTGCCAACTTATTGTTTCCTTTTCTTTTTTTAATTTTTGATAGACTTCTAAGTCCAATTAGTACCGCTCACATGTGCATGGGGGCATCCACTGGAGCATAGGAACCCTACAAGTGGAAACACACACGAATGTGAGTGATCCTCCCCCTCCTCCAGCAAGTGTTGACTGCCAATAGCTTCTCAGTAAGCAGTGGGACCGAGAGCACCTCCCCCATCTTTGCTAGAGTTTTGGCTGGCTTGTTCTTGTGCAGATAAAGACAGCTTATTATGTCTAGTTAATATCAAGTTTCTACATGAGAAATTCTGTAAGTTGGGCAGAATTTGATTTTAGTGAACTGGTGTTTCTGTCTCAACATTTCATCCAGGGTGCATGTTAGACACTGAGAGACTGGAGGACAAGGACAGGAATGCTGCACTGTTTCTCATCCTATAAATTTTTTGGCTCAAGAATGTTTCCAGGCCTGGGTGTGCCCTGCTTGAACCTGCATCCATCTTCCCTGGTCTGGCCAACTCAGTCTGGAACACTGCCAAGTGTGAGCTTATGAACCTGCTGCAGAATTCAGGGAAAGTCTCTATGTCATGTTCTCGTACATAGTGATACAAGTTCAATCTGTGCCAGTCACAAACTCTGAGACTTTGGTCCAGTTCTTTCTTCTGAACGTCAATCTGTTCATCAGCACAAGCATGAATTTTACACACCCATGCTGCTTATCTTAAAAGTTTGTGGAATGGGCTATGGAACTAGTAAGGAAACCACAGAGGGGACAGAGGGGTGCTGAGGAGGGCAATGGGACTTGTGTGACAGGAAAACAGGGCGGAGGCTGTGGGAAGAGAGGGTGGTGAAGGGCAGGTCAGGGGGATGGGAGGAAAGAGAGGGGAAGAGAATCAACAGATTTTGCTTAAAAATGCTATAATGAAACGAATACTATCTACGCCAACTAAAACCTTTTTTAAATTAAAAAGAATTAAAGGTTATGGTGAGACCCAGGAACTCTGTAAGTTGAACTGTTTTCCAACAATACCGAGAGGGAGTGGACAGCAAATCACTGGGCGGCTGCATTAGAAATAACTTAAAATTCAGTTTTCAAGGGTCGGCGGGCTTCTCTGCCTTTTTCTTTGGGTGTACACCGAACTGTGTGTTCTTCAGAAACTCTTAGAAAGTAAAAGAGAAGGCAGCATCCTGATACACACCCTAAACAATGCTACTCAGAGTGAATCAGTTCCGTGTAAATACTCAGAGCCACATAGTTCCCCCAACCAACAACAACCACAAAAAATGCTTCATGAACACCCGAGAGCTCTCAGTTACAAGCAGACAATTAGCAGATTTGTAGAAAACAAATCTGAAATCTATTATCTGAATCACTAAAAGGCAATTTACCATACACTGTGGGGATTCTTGGCCACTTGGTTGACAGTTCTGGAGAAGAAATGAATGAACTGCAGTGAGCACAGACCAAGGTGGCCTTAGCTTCCCTTCATCCCCGTCTTCCTAATTCACCAGAGATCTCAAGGCGGCTGATGGCATTATAAGCTTGTCAGGAGTCAGAATGCAGCTTCTCTCAGGTCCCTCTTAGTTTTCTAATCTTGCAGTTATCTTGAGAATCTCTTCTCACAAGACACCACAGAGCGAACTAGATCCCGGATTAGAAGCCCACAGATGTTTCCAAGCACCCAAGTTTATACAAACCCAGTGTGCTTGTATGACGTAAATCACACTCTAATATGACTTTAGAGGACAGAGATTTTTCTCCATCGTGGGGTCACTGGTGGAACTAAGGCCGGATCTTATAACACTGAGTTATGCTGAATTGTATTTTGAATAAAGAAGATAGGATGGGTCTGGGGAGGTGGCTCAGTGGGTCAAGTGCTTACTGAGTCAGCGTGAGGACATGAGTTCAGAGCCCTAGCATCTACGTAAAAGTTGGGTGGAGCAGTATGTGTCTGTAGCCCCAGAGACACGTGGATCCTAAGGGTCCCTGGCAAGCCAGCCTAAAGGAAATGGCAGGCCCTGGAATCACTGAGAGAACCTGTCTCAAAAAATAAGGTGAGGCCAGGCCTGGTGGCACCTGCATTTAATCCTAGCATTCTGATGGCAGGGGCAGGAGGATCTTTGTGAGCTCAAGGCCAGCCTGGTCAGGTCAACATAGTGAGTTTCAGACCATGGCTTCAGAGTGGGACCCTGTCTCAGTAATAACAATGAAAATAATAATTAATAATAATGTGAAGAACACTACAGAAAGGCACTCAGTGTCAATCTCTGGACTCTATGTGTATAATAGCACACATCATACACACATGCTCACACACGCACATGCATGTGCACGCACACGCACATGCACACACACACAAGATAGCATGAAGAATTCCTACAAGCAGGACAGGACAGATGGCAATAGAGAAATGGAGGCACTTATTTTTAAGGAGGACATTTTGTTAAGGAGCTGGCTGGGGCCACACTGTGAACAGCCCAGGGGATGTAGGACACCCTTTGTTTAGTTCAAACCACAGAAAGTCATTGCTAGGAGATGCTCATTTAACCTTACTACACGGGGAGAGGCTGTGCCCTGTAGGTTGAAGTTTCACATGTCTGTCACGAGAACCTAAAGAATCACAGACAAGGAGAGGCACAGCAGGGGCCTGATAGAGGAGTCAGCATGGTTCATGGGCTGACTGGGTGCCAGAGCAGATGTGGATGGTCTCAGGCCTGATGAAAGAGGAGTCAGCATGGTTCATGGGATGCATGGGTGCCAGAGCAGATGTGGATGGTCTCAGGCCTGATGATAGAGGAGTCAGCATGGTTCATGAGCTGGCTGGGTGCCAGGGCAGATGTGGATGGTCTCAGGCCTGATGATAGAGGAGTGAGCATGGTTCATGAGCTCACTGGGTGCCAGAGCAGATGTGGATGGTCTCAGGCCTGATAGAGGAGCCAGCATGGTTCATGGGATGACTGGGTGCCAGAGCAGATGTGGATGGTCTCAGGCCTGATGATAGAGGAGTCAGCATCGTTCATGGGATGCATGGGTGCCAGAGCAGATGTGGATGGTCTCAGGCCTGATGATAGAGGAGTCAGCATAATTCCTGAGCTCACTGGGTGCCAGAGCAGATGTGGATGGTCTCAGGCCTGATGATAGAGGAGTCAGCATAATTCCTGAGCTCACTGGGTGCCAGAGCAGATGTGGATGGTCTCAGGCCTGATAGAGGAGTCAGCATGGTTCATGGGATGACTGGGTGCCAGAGCAGATGTGGATGGTCTCAGGCCTGATGATAGAGGAGTCAGCATGGTTCATGAGCTGGCTGGGTGCCAGAGCAGATGTGGATGGTCTCAGGCCTGATGATAGAGGAGTCAGCATGGTTCATGGGCTGACTGGGTGCCAGAACAGATGTGGATGGTCTCAGGACTGATGGAGGAGTCAGCATGGTTCATGAGCTGACTTGGTGCCAGAGCAGATGTGGATGGTCTCAGGCCTGATGATAGAGGAGTTAGCATGGTTCATGGGCTGACTGGGTGCCAGAGCAGATGTGGATGGTCTCAGGCCTGATGAAGGAGTCAGCATGGCTTATGAGCTGATGGGTGCCAGAACAGATGTGGATGGTCTCAGACCTGATAGAAAATTCGGCATGGCTTATGAGCTGATGGGTGCCAGAGCAGATTTGGATGGTCTGAGGCCTGATAGAGGAGTCAGCATGGTTCATGAGCTCACTGGGTACCAGGGCAGATGTGGATGGTCTCAGGCCTGATGATAGAGGAGTCAGCATGGTTCATGAGCTCACTGGGTGCCAGGGCAGATGTGGATGGTCTCAGGCCTGATGATAGAGGTGTCAGCATGGTTCATGAGCTCACTGGGTGCCAAGAGCAGATTTGGATGGTCTCAGGGTCAGACAATGAACTACACCCAGTGCGTAAAGGAGATCCAAGGCGGAACACAGCACACACACCCAGCCCTTCCTCATCAATGTCCCAATCATCCCAGGGGAGGAGGGCACACAGGGTTTATTTGCAAGATCTAGGTTATAGCCTAGAAGCCTGAAAGGTAACTCAGCTCCCTGAGCCCAAGAGACACCCCACTGCTTTGAAATGAGTACTGGACTCAGCTAACTTCATGAGCGCACAAACTTGGAGCTCCCAAGCACCTGCTGCCACAGTCAGTCACCTCCACACAGGGGTGGGAGGGGGATCTGTGGAGACGTAGCTGGAACCTAGAGGAGATTGCAGGGAGCTCGGGCCTGCCTTTGACCTTGGCCTTCTCACTCATTCCCTCACACTCTCCTCCAGGAAGGACGGCTGTTCTTGTCAACCACCCAAGCCAGGCCAGGACCAGCAATGCATTCTCAGCACCTTAGCCTTAACCAGGAAAGTCCAAACCATCCGTAGTCCTGCTGGTTTACTCATAAAACTGCATCCTGGATATGGCTCCTTCTTCCTCTCTGTCTCTGCTACCATCTGGATCTAGGCTACCATCACCACCCTGTCGCACCTGGACTGCTCAACAGCACCTCCTGACTTCCAGCCTGTTCCTCTGCAGTCAGCTCACCCCATAACAGCAGGGGGGTGTTTTCTAAGATGCCAGTCAGATTGCTGCCTCTAAAGACACACTTAGCTCCTCACCCCACTCCCTGGCTACTCCTGGTGTTTTAAAACAGATGTATTAAAACATCTGTTTGTGTGTGTGATTAGCATTCACCATTTCACCTGAATTCCCTTCTGAGTGCCACTCCTGGCATACTAGAATTAAATTGCATGGGGGGAGGAGAAGGCAGGAACATGAAGATTTCAAGACCAGCCAGCCTGGGACATCAAAGTCTGAGCCATCATGGACTATATGAGACAGTCTAAAAAGAAACCTCACAAAATCAATCAACTGATTGTATGGGGGCCTTTGTTTCCCTGGTCCACATTTGGTTCCTTGTGTGGATGATGTAAGATGGAAAGACATTTGATAGACCTGTCCAAGGGAAGGGGTAAGGCCTGGGCATGCACACAGACCATGAGGAAGAAGCGTGTGGAGAAGAGATCAGAGATAGGAGGAAGAGGTTGAGCTGCATTGAGATTCCTCCTTCTCTGTGCCTGATCTCACAAGGGATGCACACCTGCATCCCCTAGGAAGCTGCTCTCCAAGTTAGAAGCAATTAACTGCTCCTGCTGTGCATGAAAAATGTCACTGAGGCACTCACATAGGCTGCCTGTTGACTGACTTCCGTCTTCAGATATCCCTGACACGGACCTCTGATCTCAGTAGCAGGTCAATCTCTGATGAAACTAAGTGAGGATGACATCACCTCTTTCTTATGAATACCTTTGAAAACAGTAAATACAGAGAACCCCATAGACATAACACAGAACATAGACTTCAAAAGAACAATTATACATATTATAAAAGAACTCAAAGAATTTAAAGAACACGCAAAGAAATCAAAGAACTGAAAGAAGACAGGGATAAACTTCTGAGTGAATTCAGAAGAGTTAGAAATATTGAAGAATACTCAGGCTGAAATGAAGAAGGAAGCAAAATACTCAATAAGCCAATCAGAAACAACAGGAGAAAGCCTCACCAATAGGATGAATGAAATAGAAAACAGAATATCAAGACTGGAAGATAAAGTTGACAGATTAAAGTTGCTCAAGCAAAGAGTATGAAAAATTTAAGAAAACACAAGAATTTAATATGCAAGAATTATGTGACACCATAAAAAGACCAAATTTATACATCATAGGCATAGAGGAAGGAGAAGAATCTCAGAATAATGGTATGGACCAGATCTTCAACAGGATTGTAGAAGAAAATTTCCAAAAATTAAAGAAAGACGTGCCCATACAAATACAAGAAGCATATAGAACACCAAATAGGACCAGAAAAGAAATTCTCCACGGCACTTCATAGTAAAAACACTAAACATACAGAACAAAGAGAAAATATTGAAATCTGCAAAAGAAAAACAAGTCACATATGAAGGAAAACCCACCAGAATTACAGCTGAATTTTCAATGCAAACTATTGCAAACTATGAAAGTCAGAAGAGCCTGGACTAAACTATTCCCAGTTCTAAATGATCACAGATGCCAACCCAGATTACCCAGCATAAATGTCTACTATAGTAGAAAGGAAAAAAATCTGAAACTGTTAGAAGAAAACATTAGCAATAACCTACAAGATATAGGTGTAGGAAAGGACTTTCTAAATGACATCAACTGCTCAGGAAACAAGGTCAAGAATCAACAAATGGGACCTCATTAAACTAAAAAGCTTCCGTACATCAAAGGAGACAATGAGGGAAGTGAAGAGAAAACCCACAGAATGGGAGAAAATCTTCACCAGCGACACATCTAACCGAGTTTTAACATCCAGAATATATAACAAACTCAAAAAACAGAATCAAGACAAGAAGTAACCCAATTAAAAGATGGGTTAAGGATCTGAACAGAGAGTTCTCAAAAGAATAAATAAAGATGGTTAAAAAAGCATCTTAAAAGGTGTTCACCATCATTAGTAATTAGGGAAATGCATATTAAAACCACTTTAAGATTTCATCTTACCCCAGTCAGACTGGCTAAGATCAAGAGAACAAATGATACCAAATGTTGGAGAGGATGGTGGGACTGCAAACTGGTTCAACCCCTATGGAAAGCAGTGTGGAGAACTCTTGAAAAACTAAAAATGAACCTACCATAAAACCCAGTTGTCCCACTCCTTGGCATATACCCAAAGAACTCATCCTATTGCAGAGACACTTGTACATCCATGTTTATTGCTGCTCTTTTCACAGTAGCTAAGAGATTGAAGCAACATAAGTTTCCCTCAACTGACGAGTGGATAATGAAAATGTGGTTCATTTACACAATGGAGTTCTATTCAGCGGTAATGAAAGATAAGGAAATGAAATTTGCAGGTAAATGGGTGGATCTAGAAACGGTTATACTAAGCAAAGTAGCACAGACTCAGAAACTCAAGTGTGGTACTGTAAACATAACCTAATACGCATGGTTGGAGTGGTCATAGATCTTAGAGAAAAACCCCATGACTGTCACATCTCTAGGCTAATATGATTTCTTACTATGTGCAAAGTATGTATCCTTATATTTACAGACAAATATCCCAGTCACCACTCATCAAAGAAGCTCATTTTGTACCAGTCACAGACTGTTACCAAGTACCACAACTGGTCACACAAGGACATTGTCTATGAATTGCCCAGGCCTAAATGACACATCTACAATGGAACCTCTACACCTAAGGCTCATGGAACATAGGACAGGGATAAAGACGACACTAATGAATCTCTCAGTTCTCAATAATGAAGCTCCCTCATGCAGTGCAGGCAAGAATACAAAAGGTCACAAATAACCAAAGTGTAGAAGTCAAGAGTCTGCTGAATGCTGGTCCTTGGAAAGGATCCCTTTATTAAACTTCTCCCACCCAAGGCTCAGGGACCATCTTGGAAGAGGGGGTGGAAAGATTGTAAGAGCCAGGGAAGAGGTGCATGACCACATGGAAAGAGAGTCCTACAAGCTCCTGGGAACCTGCTCATATGATCCTATGGCAATGGTGTCTATCAGCATACAACATGCAAACTCAGGCAGACAATAACCCAGCATAGAACTGGGCAAATGAACAGCAGGCCTCAATCTTATCTGAAGGAATGTTGGCAACTGATTACTGCTAGATGAAGAAGAGCTGATTTCCTAAAACAAGGAACTCTAAATAAGCTGACTAGACTTAGTGGACAGACTTTCACTGGGGGTAGTTGGGGACACTGATAACCCAGTGAGCCTTAACGGGGATGACAGACTGAGTATAAGGGCTCCAGTATGGGGCAGGGCTTGGAGGGCTGTGGGAGGGTGCCAGTGGGGATGGGGTATAAAGATGATTTAGATTGTTTGAGCTGTTCTGTTTGAAATACACAATAAATTCAATTTTAAAAATTTAAAAAAGAAAAGTGCCTCTGTTCCTCCTCCCATTTCCTCCCCCAGAAATCTGGCTGGTCTTGATGTTATTTGACATTTCTAAACAACTCGGGCTTTTCCTGCCAGCTCCCAGTTGCTCTCTAAACCTTTTTAATCCCATAGAATGCAAACTAATCTACTGGAGAGGAAGGTGCCAGGCCAGCCTGGCAGATGGAGCTCAAAATGTCAGGGCAGGAAAAATGACAAACACACCTGGCAGACAGAAAGAGGGAGTGGCCAGCCTGGACCACAAGGACGTTGTAGAATGCACAGGTAGGATGCTCGCCAGAGCCCTCAGTGCAAACTGTGTGGAGGTGACTTGGGAGAGGATGACAGCTGTCAATTAGAAGAACAGTCTAGAGATAGATGTGTTTGGGAAGATGGGAAGATACGGGATAAAAATCTGCCCCTGGGACCACTCTCAGCTCACCTTTGCTACTACCTTTGGGCCACACACCCAGGCTGTGGAAAGACCAGACTGGAGGCCTCTCACATGAAAGATGCTGGGTTAAGCTAGCATCTAGTTGGTCAACAAGCAAAAGGGACACAGAGCGAAGCTGTCTTTCTGTCCTCTCAATTTTTCTCTGATTAGGAGTTGTGTGCTGGGCAAAGTGTCAGATTGAATTTGAGTTACTAATGGAATGTTGAGAGATGTTACCGTCTTTGCATAGTCAATCCTGCCAAGCCTGTGGCTATCGAAGTACTTCCACCAAGTAAGTTTGTTTGCACACACTGTTACGGTATCTGTATATTCTCATGTAGACACACACATACATGCACACACACATACACATACATATACATATACACACATACATACACTTGCACACTCAGTAACACACATATATACACAGACACACATGTGTACACACATGCACTTACATACACACACAGAGTTACCAACATCTTCCTCCTAAAGTGAAAAACACTGTATGTGGAGATAAATATTTGGAAAAAGACTAAAGGAAAATATTTCAGGCTAAACAAAATACAGAGAGATTTACATGTTTGCCTGAAGAAAGTCTTCTTAAGATCCTAAACTCCTAGAGGGCAAAGACAGTATCATATTACTCAATTTTGAGCCAGAGAACACAGCACTATATAGCTGGATAGTTGTGAAGTTATCCAGATGACCAGGACACGAGGGACAGCACTGCTTAAACCATTAAACCCAAAGGAAATTATGACTTAGGCAATTTCATCGTTTTCTTGGAGTAAAGTGAGATTGGTTGGTACATAAATCAAGGATGACAGACTGAGTGCCAGGAACTAGACTGTAGGGCACCACAGGAATATTGAATTTAAAGAAGAAAACCAGGCTTTCCATCCCATTCGCAGAGAGAAATCAAGTAGCACAGAGACTAGACTGTGTGAAATCAGAAATTCCAGATGGCTCCTTCTTCCTCCCAGAGGAAAATGGCTGCCGTCTTATTCATTTAAAATATCCAGTTAAAACAAGGAGCACACCTAAATTTGCCCCAAACTATTGGATTCCTAAGAAATGAATCTGAAGCTGTACCACCTGATTTCCCATATTTACAAAGATTTACAGCATTTCCTCAGGTGCAAGCTCTTCTACAACTCACATCGCAAGCTCAGCGAGGGAGTTTTCAGAGTGCTTTTCAATGTTATAAAGATTAGTCGCTGCTTTGTCATCCAATAATGAATTTTCTTTGACACTGAGGTCAACATTTTCCAACATTGTAATTACAACTCTCAAAGGAAATATGTGTTTGCTACTTCAAATTTCTGTTCTGAGCAGCCAGTGACAGCAGCTAAATGTCCACTGCAGAGAGATTAATCCTGCCAGCACCAGATGTGGTGTGGTAATAATCCTGCCAGCACCAGACATGGTGTGGTAATAATCACTGCAAACTCTAGAACCAAATGCTGGTGTTGTCCAAGAGGACAGAGCTTTTCATTTTATGAGTTCATTCCAAAGATAAGCTATAATGGGTTCAAAACCTGACACTGGCCTCTTGTAGGACAGAGGGATATCCTAAATATTTAAAAATAAAAAACCAGTACAGAAAAAGATTGCAGTATTCTGCTAGTCAATCTTAGATTTGAGTTTCTGAAAAAGAATTAAATAAATTGCTATCTTGTCTTTCCTGGTTTTGTGCTGTTTAGAGATAGGGTCTCATGCCACCCAAGGTTTTCTTGAACTATTTAGCAAAGGATGACCTTGAACTACAGGGTCTCTAGTTTCCTCCTCCAGAGTCCTGGGATTACAGGCTTGTACACAACATCTGGTTTATGTAGTGTTGGTGGCTGAACTCAGGGTTTCCTGCATGCTGGGCAAGCACTCTACCAGTGGAACTACACACCCAGCCCTGTCAGCTTTATCTAGATAACATTTTATTCATTATGATCCAGAAAAAGATGAAATCCAGCAGTCTATTTCATAAAGTTTATGAGATCATCTCTGAAAACTCTCTGAAAAGGTGAATCTATGAGGTTTTTGAGCAGAATTGTGGAAGAGATTACCTACTGGGGTTGAGGAAAAAGAACTCATTCTGTATATCCTCAGAACCCACATAAAAAAAGCTAGGTGTAGTGGCACATGCTTGTAATCCTACCCCTGGAGAGGCAGAGGAGGGTAGATTCCTGGGGCTCACTGGCCAGCCAGCTTAGGCCAATAGGTAAGTTCCAGACCAGCAGCTTAGGCTAACAGGTGAGTTCCAGATCAGTGAGAGATCTTATCTGAAGACTCAATGCTGGGCTGTACCAGAAGGATAGCACCTGACTTTGCCCTCTGCCTTCCACATGCACCCACACACGTGCACATGCATGTGAAAGAACACACGCACAAAATTAGCTAGAGAAATACTATATTCATCAAACGCAATCTAAACGTTGAGGCTCACTCATTCAGCATGTCCTTTGAGCATTCAGGACCTCTAAAATAAGTCTTAAAAACATAGTTGTATGAAAATTATTTAGAACCATCATCAGAGCTCAGGCACATGTCTACTGCAATGGTATTCCCATATCTAAATAATACGTACTGACCTTATATTAATATACCTCACCAAGATTCTTTTTTTTTTTAAAGCATTTCACTCTGGGTTATTGGAATTACGCCTGTCTTCTCTTTTCTGAAATAAAAAAAATTAAGTTGGGTGTGGTGGCGCACATCTTTAATCCCAGCACTTGGGAGGCAGAGGCAGGCAGATCTCTGTGAGTTCGAGGACAGCCTGGTCTACAGAGTGAGTTCCAGGACAGCTGGGGCTACAGGGAGACCCTGTCTCAAACAGACCAAAAAAATAAATAAACATTAATAAAGCTATCTAGATGAAAAGGTAATTTTCAATAAAAGAATAATACAGGACCTCAAGACAGACATCATGAGTGTCCAACACTATTGATCAATGAATGAACAGCGTGCTTGACAAGAACACCTGGTCCTGCATCTGCCTGTTGAGCATCTCACATCATCCAAGCTCCATCCATGCTCCCTGAACTCCCAATGAAGTGTTTCTGATTAACAAAATCTGTGAAACAAAGAAGGTACAGGACGTGGAGATGGCTCGACAGTGAAGAACACTTCCTGCTCTTACAGAGGACCTGGTTCAGCCCCCAGCATCCATGTCAACAGCTCACAGCAGCCTGTAGCTCCACTTCCTCCAGGGACCCAACATCTCTGGCTCAGGCACCTACACTCATGTGCGCATACACATACACACACCAATAATAAAAATCGATCTCTTCAAAAATGAAGGAGAAAATAATGATGAAATAAACCAGTATTTTAACTGCATCAAAGTTTTATTCTAACAAAATGATATTTTTAATATTTTATTTATTATTTTTATTTCATGTGCATGAATGTATTGCCTGCATGTGTGTAAGTGCATTCATGTCATGCAAGATCCATGGAGGTGAGAAGAGGGTGTCGGATCCCCTAGAGCTGTAGTTATAAACAGTTGTTAACTGCCATGAGAGTGCTGGGAACTAAACCCTGGTTTTCTGTAAGAACAGCTAGTGCTCTAACTGCTGAGCAATCTGTCCAGCCCTAACAAAATGATCATAAGCAGAGTAATTTGTATTAAAATAAACCTTTCCTTGTATATCTAAGTTGTCAACCAGACTGAGTTGAGGAGTGCCCAGGAGACTCATAAACTTCTCCTCTCCATGTGTTTGCAAGGGGGTTTCTAGAGAGGAGTGGATATGTGGGAAACTGCCCTCCATGTAGGGACCAGATGGGCTAGAAGGCCTGAAGGGAGAAAACCTGTATGTGTGGACATGTTCCTTCTCTCTGCTCACTGCCACCGGGATGCCAGCGTGTTTGCTCCTCCACACCCCCTCACACAATGGGTTGCCCCTTCTAGATCCAGGGGCAAAAGTAAATCTTTCCCTTTTTAAAAGATATTATCTATTTTTTATTATATGTGCATGACTGCATTGCCTGCGTGAAGGCAGGTACACCCATGCTGTGCAGTCATGGTCAGAAGAGGGTGTCGGAACTAGAGCTATGGACAGTTGTTAACTGCCATGTGGGTACTGGAAATCAAACCTGGATCCTCTGTAAGAGGAGCCAGTGCTCTTTACCTCTGAGCATCTCTCCAGAACCATTCTTTCCCTTCTTAAGCCATTTTCCCCACGGGTTTTGTCACCGAGGTGAAGATCTAACACAGTAAGAAACAAGCGTTTGTCAAGTGGAAACAGCAGTAATCCACACAAACTGTAAGCTGGCAAAACAGACTACAGCATCCATGGCAGTAAACTGGGAATACATGGTTTTAAATTTCATTGGGATTTGGTAAAACACAGATCTATGACACCTGTGACTATACTGAAAAAGGCAATTCACCTCAACTTGGCATCGTGGTAGTTAAGAAAACAAATGATCCTGTTTCACATACTATGGGAAGCAGCAATGCCATCAACAAGAAACTCATCATTTTTAAACCCAGAGCATAATGATAATCATCTACCGCCGCAGGCACAGGTCGATGGCGCTAAGGCCACTTCCCACCTCCAGATAACAGCAGCAGGGCCCTTGTATGCCTCAGCTACTCCCTGGCTTCTGACCCAGTTAGAGATCTTTCGTTTGTGCTCCACACTCATAAATAAATGAGTCTTTCTGAAAGATCAGGGGGCTGCTTTTATCTGGCACATGTTCAAATGTTTCTCAAGTGCTGTCCTGTCTTCTTGGGTATGGAATCAGCCCTCAAGTTACCCTGTGGTCAGGCTACACTGACATCCCAAGAACTGATGCTGGGACTTCGGTGTTTCAGGAGAAGAGGTATCATGGCAGGTTGCTTTTCCTTCAGTGCTGTGTGAAAGACCAAGGAGCGACTTGCATTAAAGATGTGGATAACAACAAAGCATCCAAGCATGGAGAAGTACCTGACAATTTACTGCAACTGCCTGCATTTTAGGGGCAGGCTGAGAGAACTGTAGGCTCTCCTCTACCTACGTTGTGCTTTCCAATATTGTATCGTCTTGCTGATGTATACTCACCCCTTTCTTGAAAAGAAACAGTAGACTGCACATGAATTATACATCAATTGCACTATGTGTGTGAACAGCAGTATATGCAAATGTATGCATGCAATATATTAACAGTTAATTATGCATCATTTCATTGGCATGTACGTGAGTAGCCATACATATTAATACACAATTACTTTTCTATAGAGCAGAGTAATCTGCTTTCAGTCTTCTAGTTTCCACTGACTTTATTTTTAATTCCAATAAAGCTTTGATTTAAAGTAGCTTTTTAAGGAACTGGACAGATGGCTCAGCGGTTCCAAGCACTTGCTGCTCTTGCACAAGACCCAGGTTTTGCTCCCAGTACCCACACTGGGCAGCTCACCACCATCTCTAACTCCAATTCCAGGGGATCCAATTCCCTCTCCTGGCCTCTGTGGACACCCACAAAAACAGCACACATACAAACAGGTACATATACATAAACAAAAGTATATATTTAAAGTAGCAGTTTAAGCATAGTTTTAAATATCTCGACTAGAACAAGAAAACATCTCATAAAACCAATGAGGGAGAATGAATTAAAAGACTCAAACTTCCAAAAAAAATGGCAGCAATAAAAATGTCTGCATTGGTTTTTGAACCCAAATGAAAAATTGATTTTTAAAAAGCTACATAAACAATTTCATAAGCTAGCCTGAGAATCCTCAGATGACAGACATGCCATCTGCTTTGCCACAGAAACAGTTAAAGAGAAAACATGGTATCCACATTATCAGGAGGCAGTTAATGTATTTTAAAATCCACAGCATCATAATGCTAATTCAATAGCAAAACCTGATTAGACACTTCGGTAAAATACCAAATTAACTCATTTCCTATTATAGAAAGTGCTATTTTCACAATTTAATAAAGCACAAATCCATTACAGCAAATAAGGTTAATGTGAAAAAATGTCACAGAAATTATAAGAAATTTGACCGGGTAGCATGCTAATGAGTCACCCTAAAATGCAGGTCATTCTAGAAAGTGCCTTGTCTCTGAATCCAGCAAGACAGTAACACACAGAACAGAAAACAAACGCTATCATGAGAATTCATTTAGACTTGTGACCTAATAGGTTTATTATTTTAAGATTTCAGCAGCAATAAAAGTTGCTCCAATCCCAGAATTCTGCAGGGAAGGGAAAGACTGTCCCCTGTCCTGAGGGGACAGTACAGCAAGAGTCGCGTTGTGATCCCATGACCTCATCATCATAGCTTGTCTGTTAATGATGAAAGAGGAACTCAGTCCTACCACACGTCCAATTGGAAAAGTGACTTGTTTGGCATAATGCAGTCCAGGCTCAGTCCTGCTACCAGGCAGCATCTCCTTTTTGGAAGTTATATAATATTCTACCAGGTATTGTGTGCCTCAGTTACTCCTCCCACTGACTTATACCCAAAGTGCTTCTCTAATGCAGCTGCTGTTGTAATGCTGCAGTGGCTGTAGCGGGCAGAGATCTCTGTGGGAGACAAATCCCTTCCAAAAGGAAGAATCCTTTCGGCAGGCATGCGTGCATGTGCACATGTGTGTTTACTTGTATGTATGTATGTATTCCACAGATAGTCAACAGAGATTGCTGGACGGCACTGTAGTTACTGATGAATTTCCACTCTGTGCTGTAATGGCTATATTACCGTATCAGTTTTTACTCCCAACAACAATATGAAAGGATTCCCTTTTCTCATGTCACAGCAACCTTGCTTCTCGTTTTGTTGTTGTTTACTCCTTTTTTGACAGAATCTCACTGTGTATCCCAGAAGTCCCTGGCCCAGCCTCTCTCTTACGCTTGTTTCTTACAGTGTGAAAGGACAGAGCACTGTGATTGTGACGGCATCTCCCCAAGGACTAAAGATGCTGAGCACATTTTTGTGTCCCCACTGGCCGTTTCTATGTCTTTGGAAATTCTGTTCAGGTTCCTTTTCACTTTGAAGTCAAGTTCTTTCTATGTTTGAGTTCCATCAGCTCCTCTTCTGTTTGGGGTGTTGACAACTTATCAGAGGCTGGAGAGATGGCTAGGGAGAGGCCAAGGAGAGTTACACATATCTCCTGCTTCTCTGTGGGGTGCCGTTTTATTTCCTTCATTGGTTTCTGTGCTTTGCAGATGTTTCTTAGCTCAATGGAGTCTGGTTATTCGTTTTGCATTCACCTGAGCCCAGGTTAAGAGTTCCCAAACAACCATTGCTGAGGCCAATATCCAGGAGCTCTTCCCTTATATTTTCTTCAGGAGGTTTACAGTCTTAGGTCTTACATTTAAGTCTTTATTGTGAATTTATTGTTTCTGTGACGTAGACAAGGTGTCGTTCTTTTTAATGTGTATACCAGTTTTCCCGTCAGATTTATTGAGGTGGCTGTTCTTTCCCCGTTTGCTTTTGCTTATCATTTCTGGGCTCTGGATTCTGTTCTGTTGGTCCATATGACTATTTTGATGCCAGAACCTATACTTTGTAATATAACTTGAGTCCTATAGCTTTGCAATATAATTTGAAGCTAGAAAATGAGATCTCACCAACTCTATTATCACTCAAACTTCTTTTTGCTGTTTAGGGATCTTTTGTGTTTCCATGCAAATGTTAGAATTGATTTTTTTTATCTTTTTTATTTTATTTCTTATATATATATATATATATATATATACATATTATATATATACATATCACATATATGCAGATGCCAGTGGAGGCCAGAATAGGGTGTTGGATCCCCTGGAGGTGGAGTTACAAGTGGCTGTGAGCTCCCTGATGTGGGTATGGGAAATCCAACCTGGGTCCTCTATGAGAGCAGCAATGGCTCTCATAGAGCAATCATCTGAGCCATCATCTCTCTAGCCCCTGATTTTTCTCTTTGTGAAAAAAATGCGTTGGAATCACTGATAGGGGTTGTACTGAATGTACACACATTGTTTGGGGTAGGCGGTAGATTTGAAGAATACTAACCCTCCAAAACCATTCCAATAGTGCGTCTCCATTTTCGTGATTTCCTTGGTTAAATTGATTTCTGAATATTTTACTCTTGCTTCTGTCATAAATGGGATTATTTCCCCCATTTTTTTCCAGAGAGATTGCTTCAAGTGTAAACAAATTTAACTGAGTTTTGTATGTTGATTTTGTATCCTGACCACTTTCCTGAAATCACCTGCTTTGCCTTTCTTTGGTTGATTTCTTTCAGGTTTTCTCAATACAGGCTTGCACCACATGCAAACAAGGACCATTTCGCTTCCCCCTTCTGATGTTTTCCTTCTCCTCTGTGGGCTCTAGTGAATGTATAATGTTGTGATGGACAGAGTGTGAAAAGTAGGCAGCCTTTCCTCATCCTGGATCTGAGGGAAGACCTTGCAGCTTCTCCCTTTGATAATGATGCTGGCTGTGAGGCATCCAGAAAGGGCCTGGATTGTGTGGAAGAAAATTCCTTTTATGTCTGTTTTGTTGAGAGTTTTCAAATCCTGGAATATGCGGGACTTTGTCAAATGCTTTGGATGCATCTATTGAGATGCTTATATGGTCCTATCTTTCCATCATTTAATGGATGACTAACAGTAACTCTAACCAGGACTCCTGTCAGTACCTTATTTAATTTTAAGAGCCCACTAAGAAGCATTAAGTGATTTAGTCTCATAGACAATGCACAGGTCAAACTGAATTCAATAGAATCTGGTGGTGAGGGAGAAGGCCAAGATTTGGTGGGTAAGGCCGGCTATAAAATATAAATATAACTTACACCAAATTAACTCAAACTTTTACTCAATCCTCAATCCTAAACATTTGATGTTACGATATTTTTAAAACAGTAAAAATGAACCTTGCAGTCATGCAAACAACAATGCTTTCATTTGTGACCTGGTTGTTTCTTTGTGCTGACCCACCCACAGTCCCAGTCACCTATGAGAGAATGATGGACAGCCAGAGGGTCAGGCCAAGTCGCAGAATGACAGTGGAGGAGGACAACTCCATTTGCTGGGTTTCATCTTCCTCCGTCACCCCCACAACTTTATTCATGATTTGTAGACACGATTTTGTGTGTAATAATTCTACATGAACTATTGAAACACACATTCCTGTTTCTGACAAACAAGTACTGATAAATAGCAAGAGGGCTGGAAAGGTGGCTCAGTGGTTAAGAGCACTGGCTGCTCTTGCAGAGGACCTGGGTTCAGTTCCCAGCACCCACAAGGCAGCTAACAACCATCCATAACTCCAGTTCCAGAGGACACAACACCTTTAGCCTTCTTCTGAGCTTTGTGGGCATTGCACAATATGGGTACACTTACACACATGCAGGAAATACACTCATACACATAAAATAAAAATGATAAATAAAATATTTTTTTAATTAAAAGGGAGTAATTCTTACACTTAACTTCTGTGCCACAAATGCTAAAATTGGAAGGACACAGATTATCCTGGCCCGTGTTCAAGCATGACATGAAAGTCTCGGGAGCAATCCATGCATCTCTCTGTCACCTGGGTTATCATGGACCATTCATTTTTATAACGTTCTCCTTAGAACAATTATAACTTGGTCAAACTTTTCTAAAGTCCAGACCTGCTTACGTACCAGGAGGAATAAAGCCAATAACTTCTACACAGCCCTGCTAATCGTGGAAGTGTGACCAGCCTTCAAATAAGACCAGCTTTGGTTAATTTTGATTGAAAGAATAATATAAAACTTAATGAGAGAAGCATGGTGGATGCCACAATGCAGTAGAATGTCTGGACACAAAAGGCCTCATTCCTGGTGTCATTTAAACCAAGAGTGAGCCTCATCTCTTCTCAAACTGTTCCTTTCTGATTTCTCTTGGAACTGCTCATCCAACAAAGGGCTTGCTTACATTCATTTAAAGAGTACCACCAGGGTGACACGGAAAAGGAACAAGAAACTTTGCCTGTCAGGGAAGAATTTCCCTTTCTGACCCCTCCTGACCCTGAACAGCACACAAAACCTTTAGCAGATGTTATCAACCTAAACTAGCAAGTGGTTTGCAACATACTGTGGATAATTCATTGTTTTCAACACTGCAACTTTTGTCAACGATATTTTCACAGCATGTGTACACATTGTTCTAGGCAGGGGCAATGAAGGGTCATGACAGAGAAGCAGGGAACATAGTTCAGATCAAAGCTAGTAAAAGTACGATTGTTTACATAGTTTTCCTAAAGGCTAGCTAAATTTAAATAAGCTGATTACACAGTAGGAAGGCAGATTGAATAATGTTAAATGATCTCAAAACATAAGACTAACTTTGATTACAAAATTAGGAAAGACAGGAGACATTTCCAGAAAAGTTATCCTCATAGAAATGATAATATTTAATACTAGGCTTACAAAACCTGCTGCTGTTTCTAAGTACTGTGCTGCGAAGATTATGATTATAAAAATAGCAAGTACAGAAAAAAAGACAGCCATTCTTCCCAATTTGATATGCAATTTATAGAACACCCCCTTAAAAAATGAAGGTTGTTTTCCTTTTTTTGACAGGGTCTTGATATATAGTCTAGGCTTGTCTGATACAGAGAACTTTTTGCACAAAGGACAGTATGGAAAAGTGAGGGTTGGGCGACTTGTGCTTTTTAACATGAAGAAAGCCAAGAAGCACCTGTCAGTTGATGAAGGCCTGAATCAAGGTCCTGATGACATGTCCGCCAGCAGCAGGTCAGGATGGTCTTTGCCCTCTGTGATCGTCATCTCATGTCTTCCGTAACTAGCACCAAACCAGTTAAGCATGAGAAAAACATCAGCTTATAAAACTGCCCTGGAAGTTACCTTTTCTAAACTGTGCAGGAGTTCATAAACAAGGTAAATCTGAGCTCTTCACCCTGGAGAAGCTGGAGGAAAAAGAGTGACTAAATGTTGGCAGTATTCTAGAAACAAAAAAGGACACTATAGGAAAAGCAGGGGTATTGAGTAAAATGGAGACTGATTATACTAATATATCAACAAGGATCATAAGGACTCAAATCTGAACCACAGAGGAAATGTGTCGCTGTGGTATAGGAACCTATAATCTTGAGGGGTTACCTACAGTGAAAGGAGAAGACCCAGGAGCTTGTCCCAGCTCCCTGGCTACTTAGAAGGCATCCCATCTGAAATCGTCCATAAAACATGTCAGTGGTTACCAGTACAGGCATCTATATTGCGTGGTATTAAATTTTATTCTTTCTGGGTTTCTGGGCACATGGTAGTCAGTCAGTAAATCTTTATTGAATACTGGACGAGTATATTTAAATGCCCAGGTGTGATTACTGTTTTAAAAGCAGCTGCTATGAGCCCCAACAAATGGAGACTCTACCTCCCCCTCTTCCTTTGAAAGCATCCTTCTGCTTCAAGAGTAGAACAAAATTAATTACCACTGATTTTGCATAAAACAGCACAAAGGCCAGAAGCCACATTTTGTCACAAACCTTTTATTTAGATCCATTAGAATCACAATAAAAAGCATGAAGTCATAAAATAGAAGAAATTAACAGAAAATGTGAGTCAATTTCCAAACTTGCAGAGTTGAGGGACCCATGAAGGCCTTTCCATATCAAACTTAATGCTGGGTAAAAGGAAATTGCAGATTCTAGACCTCATACTGAGAAGTCATTTCTTTCTCTGAGTTTAACCTGGCAGGGGCAGGCAACTGTTTTAACTGAGGAAATTAACATGGCAAAAGTGAAGTCCCAAGAATTAAAATCTAGGCTGGGGAAACGGCTCAGCTGGTAAAGTGTGCCAAGTAGAAGAACCTGAGTTTAAATGTCTGTCACCCACATGAAGTCAGATGTGCAGCATGATCTGTCATCCTGTCTCTGGGGTGTTCCTGACAGAAGGATCACTGGGGCTCAGATTAGCCAAACCATGGGCTCCAGGTTCTGTGAGAGACCTTGTCTCAAAAAATCAAGTAGAGAGTGATAGAGGAAGACACCCATTACTGGCCTACGGCCTACACACACACACACACACACACACACACACACACACATGTGGATATATGGATACACACATAGAACATACTAAAAAATTAAAAATAATTATTTTAAAAATAATTTTTAAAAAATAATTATTATTATTATTGACTACATTGTATGTAGTCAAGAAATATCTGATTACTCAAATGAGGCAATATTCAATATGGATAACAGAAGGACAGTCTGGGGCATCACTTAACAATGGTAAATCAGAGTTTCTGCATAACCGATCTGGAAACTTTACAAAAATCAAAGTGAATTCACCCTTCCAAGTTTTCCATCTGTGATAAAATGTGGATAAAATGTGGATAAATTGTGGAAAGGGGCACATAAGAAGTCAAAGTCGCTCTTTTCATCATTAAGAATATTATGTTTATTTTTAAATTTAGAATAATTTTTATCATACAAAGAAATGAGTTTCAATGAGACATTTTCACACACACACACACACACACACACACACACCTTTATCCTTCTCCTTTAGCCCGTTTCTTCCCTCACACTGGTCCCTTGACTCCACCCTGCTCCCTCTTTCCTGACATATGTAGTCTCTGACCTCTCTTTTCACCCGTCCTAGCCTTTCCCGGCAGATCTCTGCCTCGTCTCTCAGATTACCTGTCTAGTATCAGGTCTACCAGCACACCCATACCCGTGTAAATAAATCTAAATCACACACACACACACATGTAAATAAATCTAAATCTCCATTCTGCACAGCAGAGAACACTTATAGTGCTGTGTTGCTGTGCCTGGCTGGGTTCAGCGTCTCAGGAGGGGCTCCAGCTGGAATCTTCTCTGCCTTAGCTCCTCCTTCTTTCCCATTTCCTTACCAGAGCAGAGCTCACCCTGAATGGGAACACTGGTGAATGGTCCCTTTCCAAATTGATTAGGAAATTCCCAGCTTGCACCGTGCACCGGCTTTTTATTTCCTGCTTAGACACTTAAGATGCTTCTATTTAAACGCTGTGTGCCCTCCTCTTCCGAAGCTATCTCTGCCATAATGGCTAAGCACCGCGAGGCCAAGATCTTACAATAAAGGAGAATCTAATTAGACCTTTCAATTCGGAGAGGCGGCTGAACTCTTTCAGCTTCCACATAAAAAACGCACGGTAAAACCTTTCTTCCCCCTCTCTGGAGTGAAAATAGCAGTTATCTTCAAGGAAGAAAGAAGAAATAGCACAACCCATGTCACCTCCATTCTCCACCGGAGGTGCCAAGGCGGCAGCCCAGCCTGTTCGCCCTTTGCATCAGAAGGAGGAAGAATTTCAAATTCTACATGAAGCAGGTCTGAGAGCGAGGCTGTGGAGCACAGCTCTGCCAGGGCTTTTAAAGCTTTAACTACACCAGCTCGACATACATTCGCCTTGAGAGCAGGAAAATTGCAGAAATACTTCAATAAGCCAGTCGTTTAAATATAATTTTTGGCACCACATATATATTCACAGAGAAAATAAGTCAAGAAAGACAGTCTGTAGTGTTATAAAAAGGAACATATAAAATTTTCAGTGTCCTCACCAGTGTCTACCCATGAAAAGCAGTATTTTTAGAAAAAGTAAACTGTTAAGCAGGATTGTCATCATGGGCGTTTTGAGACGGACATGGAAGGGCAGGCTAACAAAGACGTTTTCATCTCTGTGAAATGGAGCCTGTCTACCCTACAACCAGAAGGACCCGCGGTGTGTCAAGGGAAGAGGGAAACTCTGTTAAACTGCAATGGCTTCTGTCACGTAGGAAAGAATTGAACTTGAATATAATGCCTAGAAATATCGGGCTGCCTCATGGACAGCTGAAATCATGTCCTGGCACGCTCACAGGGCACCACTAAGACTGTGCACCTCACTCCATGACCCTTGACTATTCAGAGAAAATACAAAAGGCCACACTCTGTCTATACTGACGTAAGGTACAAGGCTAATAGAAGAGAGGTCTCATGCTTTTCTCTATTAGAGTGTCAGGCAGTGGTATCAGATCACAGCACAGGTGCTCAGAAGCAACTTTGAAATTATTCCCAGTTGTTTGAAACATTGGCACACTTCAAAAGCACTCTTATCTAGCCAGATACATCTGAATCCCCAATTTCTTTACCTCCTCTTTTTCCTAGTGTATAGGTCCATAAACTTGATGCCTCAGTTTCCCTATATTCCAAAGAAAGGAGGAGACAAATTAGCAAAGGGAAAGATATTTACTTATACTTTACCCAAACCAGGGAAAAGAAGTCTAGTTTCAAACACTTTGTGTTCAGTACTGTATTACGGTTTATAGATATTATGAGACAAAGGCCAGAACACATGACAATTAATTATTAAACAGGTTCTTTTCTTGGAGAGAGGGGCCTGGCCCCCAGCTTCCCTACATTCTTCTTTTACAAAGACAGTTTCCATTGCAGTTCAGGTCAAAGAGAATAAGTTTTTAAAGATGCCCCACTTTTTGGGAAAGAAAACAATTTTAGGGATGTGTGTGCATGTGTGCATATGTGCGTTAGCGTGTGTGTGGTGTGTGTGTGTGCATGTGTATGTATGTAAGGTCTTGGCTCATTTCAGGCCACACAAACATGATCGCCCCCTTCGTCATCTGTTAATTCGCTAACAAGTGAAATGCTAGACGACAGAAAATGTAGATTAAAATTCACTTTGTCCAAAGCTTTGAAATTCCTTGATGCTAATAGATCTTTTAATTTGGAGGCATTTGCATGAAAATTTAAATTGATAGTAAGAAAACATTATATTAGTAGTTTTCTGATGACTCTTCCATTTCTCATAACATTTAACTGAGATAAATCTAAAGGTTCTTTTACCGCAGGGTGGGGGCCTCCATAACAACCACGGTGAGAACCAGGGCAATCTTTGACCTGTTCACTTTCCTCTACAATGCCTGTGCAGTGGCTTTCGGTCTTGTGGGAGAAGAAGACTGGGTGATGCAGGTGGAAACACGAACACAAATCGAGCAGAATATGAACTTTTCCAGAAGCAAGAAATTAAGAAGATATTTTTTTGTCATCCAGCCTTAAAGTATTACAAAGCCTGTCTGTTTGGCAATTTCTTCGGCAAAGATCAAAAACTTGAAGATTTTAAAAGATGTCGGTCAAAGGAGAAGGCCACTAGATTAGTCAAAGCTCAAAAAAGAAAAGCATTGGAAAGGCAGTGCTCGGGACTGTGATGTCATTTGTAGTGTTGGCTATTTTTATGGCAGTGCTCGGGACTGTGATGTCATTTGTAGTGTCGGCTGTTGTTATGGCAGTGCTCGGGACTGTGATGTCATTTGTAGTGTTGGCTATTTTTATGGCAGTGCTCGGGACTGTGATATCATTTGTAAAGTGTCAACTGTTTTTATACAGCACGGAGAGCAATCTTGGCGTTCTTTCTGACAACACGATTTCTGGTTCCAACAATGTTCATGTGGCTCTAGAAAAGAAAGTATTAGCTCATCAATCCAGAAACTGACTTTACTGTTTCAGACATTAAAAAAAAAGAACGTTCTAATGGAATTTGGCAAAATCCTAATTTTTTCTTTCAGCTGATAAAATTGTTTAAGCTAGGAAGCTCTGTCCTAATGATGACACAGAAGAGTTGCAGGTCACCCAGAGAAATGTAAAAAATGAGTAGAGGTGAAGTGGTCAAGTGATAAGTAGATTGTAATGTCTGTTGAGATGTCTAGAACATTCATTTCGATTTTCTTTGGTGCAGGGGGAGTAGGAGTGAATCGCAAGGCTAACCCTAAAAAGATGATTGTATCGTTGGTAGAAATGGCTCAGTGATTAAAAGCACATACTGCTCTTACGGAGGACGCAGCTCCCGGGTCCGCAGACCCTGGTTGTGTGCCTCACAACAGTCTGTAAATCCATCATCAGGGGACCGTGTGACCTCCATGGGCACTGCACTCATGTGCACATACCCCACACAGACACACACATGCACACATGCATAAATCTTTAAAGAAAGATTATTCTGGCTTCTAAGGCTTCATGCATAAATGACTCAGGTAAGACTTGCTAGCCTGTAATCACCGGAGAAGACACCTGTTCTTAGTGTGCCTTGCCCTGGCCTGGCTCATCTTCCCACAGCCCTATGCCCTTCTGCACCCTTCAGCCTTCTTTGCTTTCGTTCCAGCTCCAGTGAAGTGTCCTTCGGAGGACACTGACGCCACTGAAAAGCTTCTCACAGAAAAAGGAAATGTGCAGGTCTAATTCTCTGCTTCCCCTTCAGGACTTTTCTTCAATGTCACCTTTCAGGGAAGCCTAAACTCTACTTAAATTTTCTATGCGGGCTCAAGGACCACGCTCTCATCAGCCCTAACTGTCATCTACAGACCACGCTCTCATCAGCCCTAACCGTCGTCTACAGACCACGCTCTCATCAGCCCTAACCGTCGTCTACAGACCACGCTCTCTTAATCTCTAATCGTCGTCTACAGACCACGCTCTCATCAGCCCTAACCGTCGTCTACAGACCACGCTCTCATCAGCCCTAACCGTCGTCTACAGACCACGCTCTCATCAGCCCTAACCAACGTCTACAGCACCCTTTCATCTCATTTTGTTTCATTTTTTTCTATAGCATTCTTGACCTCCTAACAATATTTAATTTAATTTTTGTGGGTTCTAAGGTGTTTGCTTGTGTTTCTCTTGACAGGGTCTCTTATATGGTCCCACCTGGCCTAGAACCTCTGGGCTTGAGCAATCCACCTGCACTGCTCTTGACTTTGTGCTTACACTTAATTTTCTAGCTTTCCTATGTAGGATATCAGCTTTGTGAAGAAATAAAAGATTTCAAACAAAAACTAGCTTCCCCCTAAGCAACTGGAAACAATAGATCAAAGTAAACTCAAATTAAGGAGGAAGAAAGTATCAGATTAGAAATCGAAGTTAACAGAAAATAGGAAAAAAATGAATGAGTAGATGAGAGCCAGGATTGGTGGCGCATACCTGCACTCTTAGCACTTGAAAAGCTGAGGCAGGAGAATTGCTATGACTTGAGGTCAGGTTTGGCTATGTAGTGAGGTCCAGAACAATCTTTACTACAGAATGAGACTGAGTCACAAAGCAAAGCAAAACAAAACAAAATGTTTTTCTCTAAACATCAATAAGCTTGTGCTGGGATGTATGAGAGAAATGAGACTGCGTGAATTGCCAGTATCAGGAGTAACAGCCAAGCCTTCACTGCACTTTCTTTGACTGTGTAAGATCTATAAAACGTGAAGAACTTCGTACACAGGAACTTGATATCTTAGACATAAGGGACTAGTGTCTTGAAATAAAGAGACCATCAAAGCTCAAAGCTCACTCAAGAAGAAAGAGAAAAGATCACTTTTTCTTTCAAAGAAATTTAATTTGTATTTAAAACCCTTGGGGCAGGGGAGATGCTCAGTTTCTAAAGTGCTTGCCATGCAACATCAGGATCTGAATTTAGGTTCCCAGCCCATGTAAACAAAGAAATATTAATGGTATCTAGAGAATTAGGCCAGTGAAGCAATGATAAATAACCACTGATGTGGAGAGCCACAGCCTCCGCCGCCATTACAAGATGGCGCCGGTATCCGGACCTTCTTAATAGTAAACATCCTGCTGCACCCATAAGGGGCGTGCATAACAGCCTGCTCTCCCTCGCCTCCTCCCGTGGCGTGATCTCCAGCAACCAATCCGCTTCTTATACGTCATAAATGGGACCTTTAGGGCATATATAAGCAACAGCTCTCCCACTTCTCGGCATCTTCGGTCTTCATCCTTAGTATGCTATGTAAGAGGCTTATGAAATAAACTGCTGCAGAAGGATCCTGACTTGTCCTCCCGCGTCGTTCTTGCCGGCGAGACGGAAAGCGGTCGGGGACAGTTTTTCACTTCTCAGTTTCTCAAGCAAAACACACTTCATCAACCAAATGAAGTTTCCAACAACCATTGGGTTCTACAAGACCCTATCCAGATGCAAATTTTCCATAAGATGGCAAAATAAAGGCTTCAAATACCTCACTTGCTTAGAATCTTCCCAAGTCCTGGGAAAGTCAGTACTATGTGTTGCCACAGTCACATTTTGTGCGTGTGAAATTTTAAAAAGAAGGTAT
>NW_008349770.1:1490493-1511235 GCF_000622305.1 Nannospalax galili | reverse complement strand
TAGGCTATGATCATGTTAATAATTAGGGTTAGGTTAAGGGTTAGCTTCTTGCTTGAAAATAATAAAATACAAATATTGTATTATTATTTAGAATAGTGGAATCTGGAAGCAACTGTTATATTTACTGGCAGATGAAACTTCTCTAAGTCTACTCCTACTATGTATACTCATCAACTTTATCATTTTGCTTCTCTCATAAAAGTATTCCTGCCCAGAGTGGCTGCCTTCCAGAGGACTTTTGGCCATTTTTCTCATGACTAGGGTGAAAAATGTTTCTGGTATCCAGTGGTCAGATGGCCAGATGCTGCTCAGCATCCTGACATGCACAAGGTTGTCACCACCAAAAGCCATGATGTGTGTGGAGAGCCACAGCCTCCGCCGCCATTACAAGATGGCGCCGGTATCCGGACCTTCTTAACAGTAAACATCCTGCTGCGCCCATAAGGGGCGTGCACAAGAGCCTGCTCTCCCTCGCCTCCTCCCGTGGCGTGATCTCCAGCAACCAATCCGCTTCTTATACGTCATAGATGGGACCTTTAGACTATATAAGCAACCGCTCTCCCGCTTCTTGGCGTCTTCGGTCTTTAAGCTTTTAAGAGTGTAAGATGCGCATACAATAAACTGCTGCAGAAGGATCCTGACTTGTCCTCCCGCGTCGTTCTTGCCGGCGAGACGGAAAGCGGTCGGGGACACACTGATGTCTTAATTGAAACAAGGAATGAGATTACTATGGAAAAGTTTTGAAATGTGTGTGTGTGTGTGTGTGTGTGTGTGTGTGTGTGTGTGTGTATAATGTCCATGTGTGCAGAACCTGTGGAGCCCAAAAGAGGGCTGGAGCTGGAGTTACGATTGAGATGCCCCGCAGGGTTCCTGGGAATCAAACATGGTCCTCTGTGAGAGATGGTACTGCCTCTTACTGACTGAGCCATCTTGCCAGCCTTGGAAAAAGCATCTTTAAAGAGTGAAAGTGGAAAAGAATTATATACCAGCAAAAATATTTTTGACAATCTATGGACATTCCAGTTTCTGATTCCAAACTTGGCAAATGTGCTGCCCAGAGACCTAAGCCACATAAAATAATAAAGGGTTTTCTTTAGGCTGAAGCAATATCATAGCAAGCTGACATTTAGATTTACTGGGAAAAATGTTGACAGCTGGAAGTAAAAATATATGACTGAATACAAGTTTCTACGTTTTGCCTTAATATGAAAATATTCATGCATTAGACTCTATTTGGATTCTCCTTACATGTTCCAGGGAAATTTCTCTGGTTTTCTTTGAACCAGGCTGCTAGAAGTTTCAGTCAGCTCTTTGGGAATCTTGGCTTACCTAATTTTGTAAAATCCCATTTCCAGGCCACAGCCATGTTGAGGTTCCTTAAGAGGCAATACCAATGTGACAAACCAGCAAAATACCTTGAAACTTGCTATTTAATTGATGCTCAGTGACTTTATTGAGTGTAACATAATATTTCTTTATATGTGTTCACCATTTCTAGAAATGATTCATGATATATACATTTAAAAGAGTGTGATAAACATTCAAGGGTCTGTATCTTTAGGATCTGACTGTGTGTAAACCCTGGCTTCCATACAAAAACATTGACTTTAAATCTCCACGCCTTAACACAAAGGTTATTTCTGTCGTGTGGAGTTCAACTGGTCAGGAGAGCAGAGCTCCATTCAGCCACTGTGGGAAGCTCCTAAGATCATCCTTCGACTTCATATCTACTGAAAAGCAGTAAGACAAAATCCATGCTGCTATTCTGCTAACATCTCCATGGGTCCACAACTTTTGAAGACTCTGGGGACAGGGAAGACGGTTTATAGTTACTCACCTTACAACCTGCTCCACACATCGCACCTCTCTCCACATTTCTTACATACCTTCAGTGCCTTCTCAGTTCTGTGTATGTAACTGACAGTGTTCACATATGTCCTAAGCAGTCAGCTGATGGACAATGAGAAAAGCAGTTTCTGAAGATGGGGTATTCCATGGGTGAAGCGGTAAAGGGAAGATTGGACCAGGTCTCAGAGACGAGGCAGATGTTAGACTTGAGGTGGTCACATGGTAGTGCTGGTTCAGATACTGGGACTTTTCATTGGGGATAAAGATCAGGCAGGTTTTGGAGTCTTGAGATTCAGGGGAGTCTTTTGAAGTGTAAAGTAGTCCATTGGCCACATTCAGTCTTCAAACCCTCCCTGTAGCTCTGTTTCTCTTAGATGCTGCCATATCTGTAACCTCTGAAGTCGTCAGGGAAAACTGAGGCCTTCCATAGCTCCATTTAAGCCACACTGCATGACTGGAAGTCTGTGATCATCTCAGCAGAGGGCGTCTGTGTGAGAATTCCTGGGGTCACAGCCAATCCTTCCATTTGGGGTAAAAAGCTACTCTGTTTATAGGCCCTCCTCTAAAAGCACCCCCTCTCTCAATCTCCTATACTCTTGCTCCAAAACTGAGGTGGAATCCATCAGTGCTCCTCCCTTCACTCACTAGCACACCAGCACCAAATGGTTTCTCTGGGTGGTTAGCGCCTTTAGCTAATTTGTTTTCTCCATAATGAGCCCAGCGCAGAGTCTGCAGCTTTGTACAGTCAGTGGGAACTGAAACGCTAGTGATACTGACATGAACTGCATTGATTAGCGCTGAGTTCACCACATGGAACGAACAGAATTTAAAGAAAAATGGGAGTGAAGATAATTTTCCTTAAAAAAGGGCTTACAATGAGCTACGGCGGAAGTCACTGAATCCCAGGGGGGTGAGTTTCTGAAGCGTTTGATTGGCCCCATAGTGAAGCCCTCAGATGACAAGAGGATCATGGGAAGAGTTTGTAGGTATCACAGCTCTTAACCAGCACCTAGCTTGACTCAGCAGCACTGGCTTAAGCTGGCGATCTGTTCTGCATCAGAATGAGACGTGAAGCTGGTTCTGAGTATTGAAAGCCATGGATCTGGTGAGCTGTGAGAGTTACACTTACCTGTGACTGCAAGGAGGGGTTTTGGAATACAGTTAGAAGGCACACTGACTTAAGAAAATGGCAATAGAGGGTTTTCACAGGATCTCTCTCTCTCTCTCTCTCTCTCCTTTCTCTCCTACTACAGAGATCCACAACTACTCAAAAGCAGAAAATAAAGACTGTGGATGCCCAGCTCCGATCTGTACCTCTACAGCAGAACCCCATCTAAAGCTCAGGGAACCTTATGCAAGTGGGGCAGACAGATTGTAAAAGGCAGAGAATCAGGATGTCTGCTGCAAGACAGTGACTTCTAGACATGATGGGGAAGCTTCACAACAATATGGGCACATAAATAATGCCTGCATAGTGACCACATCACTTGACATGAAATGTGGATGGGGGAGTGACACAGGTCCCATCCTAGATAAAGAGCTACAGATAATCAAAGGCTGCTGAGCAAGAGAGAAGCAGGTTTCTCTAGGGACAAGCTCCCTGATAAGCTATCAGATCCCAAGAGATCAGCCCTGAACACACACACACACAAACACACACACACACACACACACACACACACACACATATATGAACAACACTAAATGGACTGAGTAGGCTTGTGTGTGTGTGTGTAACAATAATCATTAAAAAGGAAGAGTTCATGAGTTAAAGAGAGTTGGGGGACATGGGAGGAGCTGGAAAGGTATGGGGGAGGTGGAAATGATGTGAATGCAATACTTAAGTAGAAAGTTCTCAAAAGAATAAGTTTCTAAGGGCACTTAGGTTGCTTCCATCTCTTAGCTAATGTGAAAAGAGCAGCAGCAAACATGGTTGTACAAGTGTCTCTACAATAGGATGAGTCCTTTGGGTATATGCCAAAGAGTGGTATAACCGGGTCATATGGTAGGTTCATTTTTAGTGTTTTAAGAGTTCTCCACACTGTTTTCCATAGGGGTTGCACGAGTTTGCAATCCCACCAGCAGTGGATGAGCATTCCCCTTTCCCCACATCCTCGCCAGCATTTGGTATCATTTGTTCTCTTGATCCTAGCCAGTCTGATTGGGGTAAGGTGATACCTTAGGGTGGTTTTAATTTGCATTTCCCTAATTATTAACAATGTTGAACACTTTTTGAGATGTTTCTTAGCCATCTTTATTTCCTCCTTTGAGAACTCTCTGTTTAGATCTTTAGCCCATCTTTTAACTGGATCATTTGGTTTCTCGATTCTTTGTTTTTGAGTTTTTTTATGTATTCTAGATGTTAAACCTCTGTCAGATGCGTCACTGTTGAAGACTTTTTCCCATTCTGTGGGTTTTCTCTTCACTTTTTTGGTTGCTTATTTTGCTGTACAGAAGCTTTTAAGATTAATGAGGTCCCACTTGTTGATTGCTGACCTTAATTCCAGAACAATTTTGTCAGATTTAGAAAATCCTTTCCTACATCTATATCTTGTAAGTTACTGCCAATATTTTCTTCTAATAGTTTCAGGGTTTCCAGTTTCACATTGCGGTCTTTGATCTATTTGGAGTTGACTTTTTGTGCAAGGTGAAAGATAAGGATCTAGTTTCATTCTTCTACAGGTGGAGAGCCAGTTTTGCCAGCACCATTTATTGAAGATGCCGTCTTTCCTCCAGTGTGTGTTCTTGGAACATTTGTCAAATATCAGGTGGCTGAAATTGCGTGTACTTGGGTTTGGATTGTCAATGATGCTCCATTGATCTATGTGTCTATTTTAAATTTGAATTAAAAAAGAAGTCATAGATTTGAGAATGCAGCTAAATTGGTGCCTTAACATTTGGCAGACTGGGAGAATGTTGATAGTTTGTATCCAGTAGGGAACAAGGTGTAACAGTAACGCTGGAATATGCTTAGACTGAAGGAAAACCCAAGGAGTGTGCACTCTACCACTAAAAGTGGTAGGAACAGTAAAACAAAATGGTGAGTGAAGTCCTCTGGAGGCTGGTGTGTCAGGTGTGCTTGGCAGATGCCACTCACACATGCCATCCCGGCGTCCAGCAATCTGGTGACTGTAGATGGAGAACAAGAAACTCGGGACTCAGAGAATTCAGGCTGAATTACCCATCTGGCACTGCAAACACAGATACGTTCAACTTCAAGAAACCTAATCTAACCATAAGTCAACACAAGTCTTCATTTCTCATCATTCTGTGGCAGGAAGTAACCCTGCTGAAGGCACCAGGATCTCGGGTTTCTTGATTTCAAGTTGTGTTTTTCTCCACAAAGACAAAACCTTCCATGTTGGAGAAAAGCTCAGTAAGGGTGTTTTAAAGGTAAAACATTCCACCCTTCAGGGAAGCTCCTTAAGCTTCTGGAAATCCCTGAGACTGACCAGAGTCACTAGGCCCCACCTTGCCCAAGCTTATGTAAGCAGAAAGGTCAGGGGAGAGCCTCTCCCAGAGCAGACAAGCTGTCTGACAAAGAGCCCAGCCAAGCTGCCTGGAAGAGGTTCAGGTGAACTGAGCCCCCCGTGGTTTGTGCAGTGAGCTTCAGGCTGCCTGCTTTTGTCACCCATGCTGGGGTCGGGTTTGGGGAGATGCAGATGTTTCAGTCATTTCTGCTCCTGTAGGGAACCCCTCACCCATAATCCTGTAAGTAACCCCAATAAAACTCCCCAGTTCACCAAGATGGATCTGGGGATCTGTCGTCTGTTTCCTATCTTGGATAGTGCTGGTTCATGTCTCCTCCAGGGAAGGAGTCACACAATAGCAGTTAACAGTCTGCTACTTTTAAACTTATTTATTTGTCTGTTTTTATGCCAACTTACTGCATTTAGTATCAATAGTATAATTCTTGTTGGTTAATCATTAGCAGCAGCAGAGGACTTTGAGATAGCTGTAGGTAACAAGAGAGACTATTTCTTCTTTCCACCTTCCCCGACAAAGTGGGTCATCACCAGAGCCCAACCACACTGACACTTTGAAATTGAACTTTCAGACACCAAACTTGTAAGAAATAAACAGGTCGCTCAAGCCACCCAGAATTTGGCGTTTTGTTACAGCAGCAAATTGACTGTTAAATAAATCCACTTTAAATCAGTGGGCGGAGAACAGAACAGATAAGAACGAGAAACAATATAACGGGTATTTCAAATTAAGCGTCCTTTAGGAGAGACAGAAAATAACAAAACAATAATGTGATAAATCTTTATGAAGCAAAAGTTACAGGTGATTCAAAAAACAGGGGCTTTAGAAAACAAGCTTCAGTCAGAGAGCAAGTGTGTAGTAGAATTCAGCACATGTAAGATCTACATCAAAAAATGCACTTTAAAAATTCATGAGGACCAAGCCTAGAAATCCTTTCCTTTCCAATCTCGCTTTAGTCGCTACATTGTAACTCCAGCCTAGATTCCAATATGGCTTTCATAAAAACAGGAGGCTACTCTGTAGGCTATAAATTTCCTGATGCAATTAAAAACTACTGCATTTAATATTATTTATCTGGTTACTAAACTTTTGGTGCATTACTAAATTTTATAACTGACATGACAATCTTGTCTTTATCACTGTCTTGCTAATAGCAACCTTTTAATAACCATCCTCCGAACATCGCATGTTTTCTCTCTCACAGCTGATAAAATCTTTGAATCCTTAGACATGTGTGTTTCAATAGGAAAATCCATAGAGGTCGGGAAACTAATAAATGGTCATGTTGTGGGAAAGCTTCTCAGGAGGAAAGATAGACTGCAGTGATATTAAGATGGAAAGGGGGAAAACGGAGTGGGAAAGGTTAAATGGGGTAGAAAATGGGAGGGCAGGGCAGAGGAGGGAGCATGGGGAGGGACAACCAACGCTAAAGGCTTTAGAAAAAGCTGTACGGAAACCAACCACTACAGAAGCTTCTTAAAGTATATACATGTGCATTATAGAACGAGATTAAAAGGAGTTACTTTAGAACAGAGGGACATTGTCCCTACGAGACACCATAGGTTAGCAAAGAAAAGGCCCAAGGGCAGGGATGGACTGCCTTTTATAAAACTGTTCACCAGGGGTCCCATGGACCCTCATAACAATACTGACCATTGCCACTGGTCTTGGTTACCCACCAGAACTTGGTAACAACCTACTGCTGAAGAAACTATCTACGTGAGTTGTAGAACAAACCAAGAGAAATCACACTGGTACTAACCCCAAAGCTTCAGCTCTACTGGCTAGCTTTCTTGGTGCTGAAAGGTGCTATGCGTGCTGCCAGGAAAGAGGGGTGACCATTGGGCTCGCCCAGCTATGAATCCTGTGATCTACAACAACTGGTCTAGCAGGATATGCTCACTGATACAAGAGTGACACAAATGTTATCAGGGAAACTAATCACATTCTGATTGAATTGGAGGTCCACTTCACAAGCTAGAGCCCATATCTGACACTGATATCAGGCCTAGGAACCTGTGGCTAGATAGGTCACAGAGAGCCTACTAATACTATTCTGCTAAATACTCATAGTAGTAAACCAACTCCTCATGACTTATTGTTATACACATAGATTAATGTGTCTCTCAAATCTCACCAGAGAGGCTTCCTCATACAGCAGACAGTGATTAACACAGAAACCCACAACTTGCCAACATGCAGAGACTAAGAGACTGCAGCGCTTATCCCTGAATAGGACATCTGTATTAACTGCTGCCTCCTAAGGCTCAGGGGTCATTGCAGAAGAGAGAGCAGCAACGTTTTTGAGAGTCAGAGGTGGTGGATGATCACAAGAAACAGAGTTCTCCAGACAGCTTGTCAGTTACTCATATGAACTCCTAACAAGTGGTGACAGCATGCACAAGGTCCGTGTAAACTCAATCCAGATAAAATCCCAGCATAGACTTGGGGAAGTATGTAAAAAACTCCAACACAACCTAAGGAACTTTTAGCAACTGATGGCTTCTGGGAGTGGGGAACACTCCAGGCCCCAGTGGATGACTCCACACCAAAGGACACTTGTGGACACAAGTTTGACTTGATAGGCCTTAAACATAGGACTTACTTAAACACGAATGTGTGAAATTGGGCTGGGGGTGGCAAGGGGCATGCAGATAGGGCAGAAGGTCTAAGCATAACCAAAATATAGTGTATGAAAATCTTTAAAATTTAATGAAAATTGTGTTTAAAAAACCCCTCAATTTGAAACAAATTTCACAGAAAGTACCACTTTACAGAAAGTATCAGATGATTTCACAGAAGTCTACAAATTCTTTCAAGACTCTATTCTGTCAGTACTGTGTAGATTTCTTTTTCAAAGTAGAACACTGACTCTTAAACCAAATAAACAAATCAAGAAAGGTGTTAATAACATCACATACAATATTAATTGTAAAATTTTACAAAACATAAGCAAACAGAACCAGTGCCAAATTTGTAATAAAAATAATCACAATAATAGCAATATACTCTGGTCAATTGGAATCTATGTGAAGAACATAAAGTTGCTTCAAGACTCTAGACTTCCAGTTTGGGAGTTTAGAACTGAAAGGAATTAACTGTTTTCATCAGCACCTGGGTTTATGAACACATGTTATGAGGCTTCAAACTCTAAAACAACTAGTTTAAGTGTGCATCTGCTTTATCAGCTAGATGTCCAGCGAACATCGGCATGCCTTAGCAGTGCACACCCCTAGCACCAAGTTTGTTTCCCAAGGCAAACCCCCATAACTGGGACTCCTTGGAGAACTGATAGATGCCATTTTGGGGGCAGGGAACATTTAAGATGAGCCTGGAATGTCTTATGGTATTAAAATAAAGGATGTACTTTAAAAACATGATGGTTAGGAAGGAAAATAAAATGGAGCTTAGCAAGAGAGAGAGGAGCGCTCTCATAGTAAAACTCCTGTAAGTAAACAGGAGAGGAGAGGGGAAGCATGAACTCACCATTTGGCACATGCTGCCATAATAACTGCAGGAGAAAAGTCCCACTAATGAGTGTTAATTTGAGTGAGCAAAAGCTTGAGCAGAAACAGAGCTTAGATCTTTTCAAAAATTTGTGTGGTTGTTTGGTTATCTACTGTAAAAGATAGGTGCCCTGTATCCTCTGGATTGAAACATTCCTTTGTGGAGGGAAACTAGGACACTCATGAAACTCACAAGAGAATTATATAAGGTTCCTCTTCAGGGTTATGTAAGGACTGAAAAAGTGTAGAGTAAGAAATTCTTCAGAACTTCAGCAGAGCTGCCCAGGAATCATACAGAGAACTCCACGAGTTATCGCCCATGATGGGGTGGAGGGAGCTCTTAGGTGATATAGCTGCCTGAGTCACCCATGGTCTGAAAGTAACCTCTCCCCATGTTCCTTTAAATAGTCAATAAATCAAATGGTTCATGAAGGGAGGTTTGGATGGAACTGTTTCTTTTGTCTCTCATTGGTATCCTGTGGGAAAGACTCTCAAAATATGGATACAATGAACTAAAGACTTTTACCTAACGTTGTAAGCAAAAAGTTACTCTTTATAATATAAACAAGCTCACTGAGCCTGGTGCTCCTCTTGTTCCTCAGGACGCCTCCTCACCCTCCACCCAAGATAGTGTAACATAGAGTATGGATGTGCATTTGCATGTTTTACACATCAAAGCGTGGGGCTGCATGCTCTTCTCATGGTGGACAATGAGCAAAATCTGTTTGTTGCTGTGAGTGTGATATTCTAGGCCTCGGGATAAAAGGGGAAGATTATCTGATAAGATAAGGGTTGGTCCTGATTTCTACTTCCCCATTTCATGCTGGAGATGCTATGTCAATAGAAGAATGATTCAGGCCCTGGCTCAGTTCCCAGAGACATCTGAAGAATGGGTGCTCTGACGTTAGGAACTGCATTTGGCCTTTAAAATTAATGCAGAGTCAGGCGCTACATTAAGCATCACCATAATGTAGTTTAGTAATGCCTCAGTACCTATCTGGATGAGTAGACATTTGTTCACATCTCCCCAGGAAAAGTTACATTGGGTAGAAGAGTAACTTTATAATAGAAAATGTTAATAGAAACTATGTGAACAATAACCAATGTCAACATCTTTAGTCTCAAGACTTGATCATCAAGAACCCCAGGGTATGACCCACTGAGAATGTCAGTGCAGGGAAGCCTTCATGGGATGTTCCTTCTGAAGACATATTGGCTCAGGCCAATGACTAGAAAATTCATAGTAGGAAAACATAAAGAAAAATATTTCCATGCAATAAAAAATGTGTTAATTGCACTAATTGATTAAATTAACTTTACTCCAAATTAAGGAATATTTGAAAAATACTTGAGTAGTAATCATTAGATGTTGAATGTTGAGGACAATCAGGAAAGACTGCAGAGTTCTCCCCACAGGACAATAATGAGATCTAGCAGCCCACTGCAGAGTAGAATCCTGGGTAGGATCCTGGGAAAGAGGAAAGAACACCAGAAAATAAGTAGAGGAGAGCCAAGCAGCTTCAAGCATCATAGCTGGCTTGGTGGACAGTGGTCATTTCCTGGTTCCGGTCATTTTACTACAGGAATGTAAGAAGTTAGCGTTCCTGGGAGGTGAATGAGGGAAACTGTGCCATGTCTGAAAATTTCCAGTAAGTTTCAATTGGGATCCAAACAAAAGTGCAAAGAGGAGACCCAACATACAAAGTAGATGGAGATAATGCAGTTTGGGGCACAGTAAGGAATGTGCCCGTATACACTGCCGCAAACTAAGGGGAAATCTGATCCCTTTCTCATGATCTCCCTGCCCTCCTTCCTTCTTTCCCTTCTTCCTTCATTCCTTCTTTCTTTTTCTCTCCCTCACTCTTTTCCCTTCTCTTTCTCCATTTATCTATATTTCTATCTTTCCATCTCTCCCTCCTCCTCCTGCTCCTCCTCCTGCTCCTCCTCCTCCTCCTCCTCCCGTCTTGTTCCTTTCTGCCTTCTTTTTATGTTTGGTGAGGAAACTCATCCCATACCAGAATGTTTGTACAACCTGGTCTTTTCAGAGCACTTTGAAAACTGTCATCCTTAAGAGGAATCGATAAACAATTCTCTGATTAAAATCGAGCCTGGTAGTAATTTGTTTCCATTTGACCGGCACAGTCTTTTTCAGTTCTGGGCCAGGTTTAGTTCTACATGGCAAACTGACTGGGGCCTCCATAATCAATACACATTTACTTCCACCAAGGAGCAGAGGGAAGGGGAGCACCTAAGAGCTGAGAGAGTGTTGGAGTTTGGACAAGGTTTCAAGAAGGTGAAGAAATAAACAGAAATGGTAAAATGTTTCAGAAAGTGTTTTGGTTGTTATATTTGCTTATAACAAAATGAACAATTGATAATGGTCAACATAGATTAGATCTGTTTCTTGGAAACACTGTATTTTTAAAACATGATCTCTGAAATAAAAAATCATAAACTGATTTGAATCCTTTGACTTACGAAATTTAGGACAACATCTAATATTCTTACTGTATGTGGGTACATTTGTGTTTTGTGGGAAATGGGGGCTGACACTGAGGTCAGTTGTCTGTCTCCTCATAATATCCTTTGTAAGATTTCCAACTGTTTTTCCATCACCAACCAGCACCATCATAGAAAGAATTCTGTCTGTCATCACCTCACAGTGAACCCTGCTCTCAACGTAATCAGATAAGTGGAATATAAAGGAAAGGTTAATCTATCACCTTACACAATTACTGGGCAGTATCAGTTGCTTCTCAAGAACACACACAGCCTAGTTAAAGGAAATGATGGGACACAAATGAAAAGCCTATGTTCTGTCATCCATGAAAGCGCACGCAGGTCACTAAGTGCCTGAACTTGTTAGTCTTGGAATGAATTAACATGTGCAAAGTATTCCATCCCTAAAGTTAGAAAGGTTCGCTGTTTTGCTAAATTTGGACACTGACTATAAAATAATGCAATTTCACTGTCTTTGAAATTCGGTTCCGTGTTTAGTGGCACATTGACACTGCAGTCAACACTTTTAAAACTTATTTATTGTGTCTGATTCAGTTAGATATTATTTTCTTTATATATCAGAGTTGAGAAATAGTGCTTCTAAATATATGTCTACAGGTTGCGTATTTTATGCATTTACCTACTATCCTGAAAAGTACAACTTACATTTGGAGCTGTAGTTAAAAGATGTTTTGAGAATTTATACCTGTATACAAGTAATGTGTTCTGATGAAATCCACCCCTTCCCCTTCCAAGTCTTCCCCATGCCCCTTCCACATTTCCCTCCAACTTCTTGTGCTTTCTGTTTTTTCAAACTCACTGAGTCCACTTACTGTTGCCTCTCTGTGCATGGGTGTAGGACCATATACTAGAACATGGGTAGTCCCCACCGCCAAGGCTCAGGGGTCATCCTGGAAGAGGCAAGAGAAAGATTATAAGAGCCACAGGAAGTGGGTGACTACACGGAAGTAGTCTTTTCGAGACACAGCAAGACTATGCACACATAGCTCATGGTGGCTGTGACTGCACAAGACCTGTGCAAGATCAAGCTAGAGCGATGGTCTTCAAGATCACAAGCCCCAGTTCATGCTGAGTTTTTCCCAGGAAAAGAAAGACAGCAGGAAACCTGATGCTCATAAACCAGCTCTAATCCAGGTTTGGGTGCTACTATACCCAAGAAATTCAAGATCACAAGCCCCAGTTCATGCTGAGTTTTTCCCAGGAAAAGAAAGATAGCAGGAAACCTGATGCTCATAAACCAGCTCTAATCCAGGTTTGGGTGCTCATGTGTTAATGTCACTAAAATTATTTTTATCTTGTGAATCAGTGGACACTTTATCTGTCCCTATTTTAACCCCTGGAGTCAGCACATACCTGGACCTAAAAATAGCAATGCTAAATGGATTCACTTCCCCAGGACCTCTGTTGTCATAAACTCTACAGCTCAGAGGTCCTCTGTTCCCAGACTCCAGTCTCTGATTCACACTTGAGCTTCATTGCTGTTCACTGGCTTGTTCATCAGTACAAGGAAGGTGAGAGGTCTGACGACAACCGCCTCGGAAGGCCATCTATTACTCCTCTGTCAGTCGTAGGGCAGCAGATTTTCTCCCACTCAGGAGGCTGACTGTCTTAGTTACTTTTCTGTTGCTGTGATAAAGCACAGTGGCCAAGGGAAATTACAGAGGGGGAGTTTATTTAGCTTGTGGTTCCAGAGGAATCAGCGCCCATCATGGCAGGGAGGCATGGAGGCAGAGGTGGCTGGAGTAGGAGCAGAAGCTAAGTGCTCACAGCTTCAAAGAGGCACAAGAAACAGAGAGTGACTGGAGATCTGGCAAGGCTCACAAACTCTCTAAGCCCACCCCCAGTGACATGCTTCCTGCAGCAAGGCCACACCTTCTAAGACCTCCTAAAACTGTGCCACCAATTGGGGACAAAATGTCCAAATAATTGGAGCCTATGGGACACATTCTTATGCAAACCACTACACTGATTTCACTGTAACCATTTCCCTTTCTGATCAGAAGCTTTTTAATTTCTATTCGGTCCCATTTGTCAGTTGTTGCTATTTCCTGAGCCCTGATAATCGTATCTAGAAAGTCCTCGATTATACCAAAATCTTCAACTGTCCCCTCTGATCCCCACAGTCTCAGAGCTTCAGGTCATACTTTGGGGTCCTGGATCCATTTTGAATTGATTTTTGTACAGAGCAGCCTAGGAGGTGTCCCTGAACAGACGACTGGAACAAAACACATGTGGTACATGTAACTATGGAGATTTATTCGGCCACAAAGAAGAAGGCAATTATGTCATTTGCAGGAAAATGGATGGGAGTTGAGATCACCATATTAAATAAAATTAGCCAGAATCAGAGAGACAAATATTGCATGCTTTCTCTCATACAGAATTCCTAGATGTTCTATATGTAATGTGCATGTGTGTAATATGATATAACATTGCATGCACATGCAAAGAGAAGTTGCAGAAGGTCATAATTCATTGATGCCCTTAAACAAAAGTGTCAATAGAAACACTGCCATGTTCAATGACTACACCCAATTTTTAAAAAAGAATACTTGTAACTTTTCTGAAGAGAGCACTCAGAAGGGAAGTATAATCTTTGGTAGGAGACAGAAACAAGGATGGGGGAGACCTGGGCTTGAGTACATGCAGAGTCGTCTCCTCAGACAAGGCACAGCGGGCAGTGTCTTGCTCAGGCTTGTCAGTGGAATGATTTTGCAATGCTTCAAGACACTGAGAATGTGACCATGGTCCTACCCCTGGCCTTTGGTGGATTTAGGGCAGAGGAAGTGTGGTTTAGCACGGGAGTGGTGAATGGGGGGGTGGGCAACTTCTACCACATGTGCTCTGGATCTCACTTGTAAACAAATCTGACCATAAGCTTGACCCTGCCATTCACAGACACCAGGTAGATACCTACAGAGTCTGAAAACCGCTCTGGAACACTGCTGTGTTATTTGAGTTTTTAAACTTTTAAACAACACATATTTGTGGTTTGAAGGCGGTGTCCCCATAGGCTCAAGTATTTGAACACTTGGTGAGTTGGTGGCATTGTTTTTGCATGTTCAGGAGGTGCACCCTCCCTGGAAGAAGCACATCAGTGGGGGCAGGATGTGAGAGTTCATTGCCATGTCCTGTTTCTAGTATCTGTCTCTCTCTACTGCCTGTGCCTGTCTGAACATGGGAGGCAGCTGCCTCCTGCCCCATGCCTCCCCAACATGATGGACTCTTATCACTCTGGAACTGTAAGCCATATAAACTCTTCCTTTTATAAGTTGTTTTGGTCATGATAGTTTATCACAGCAACAGAAAGTAATACAGAAGTATTCATCTCTTAATCCTAGAACTTGATCAGCTCTGCGAGTTCTGTGGTATGTGTATGTCTGTATGTCTGTGTCTGTGTGTGTGTGTGTGTGTGTATGCCTGTATGTGTGTACATGCTCATGTATGTATGTGTGTGCTGCATGCCTTTCTCTTCTTGAGGGCATCAGATCCTACAATGGAAATATATTCAAACTTGAAGTGAGTGATTGCACAGCCCTGGACATCTGAGCTCTGTCTTCCAGTCTGACTTCCATCTCATTGCCATGGATAAACATCCAGTCACTCACGTGAATCTGAAAAGCAGAGATAGTTTTTCAGTCCTCTTCACGTACTGCGTGAGGAGTCATCCATTCTTTTTGTCCCTATCTCCTAAACATTCCTTGAATCTGTACAAGGCTACTGATTCATGAAATCTTAATTTTTCAGTCTAACTCTCCTTGTATGTGACCTGGTGAGTGTCATTCTTTCTGGTTCAGCAGCATGTGGACTGACTTTTGTCCCATTCTAGAGTCTCCAGGGCAGAGTCCATTTGTTGCATGGTTAGACCCCTAGCCTTCCATAATAACAACTGCAATGATTCTCCATTTGTGGTGGTTTGAATGAAAATGCCTCCCATAGGCTCCAAGTATTTGGGCATTTTGTCCCCAGTTGGTGGTGCTGTTTCGGGAGATCTTAGAAGGTGTGGCCTTGCTGGAGAAAGCACTTCATTGGAAGTGAGCTTAGAGAGTTCTTAAGCCTTGCCAGATTCCCAGTTGCTCTCTGCTTCAAGATATGAGCAGTAAGCTTTTGCTAATGTTGCTACCTCTGCCTCTGTGCCTCCCCACCATGATGAACTCTTTCTCCTCTGTAACCTAAAACTAAATAAACTATTCCTTTTATAAGTTCCCTTGGTCACAGTATTTCTATCACACCAGAAGAAAAGTAACTAATGCAGCAATTGGTACCAGGAGTGAGGTGCTAACTATCAGTAACCTGACCATGTGAGTTTTTGGAAGAATGTGGAAGGCTTCCGAAGTTTGGGCTGTTGAGTGCTGTAGGCAAAGGTTAATGGGCCATTCTAGTAGGAGCCTGGAAGAAAGTTGTGCTGAGAACAATGTAGCCCCAGAGGAAAATAAGGTCTTAAGCAGCAATTGGGATATTTTGGCAAAGAATCTGCTTGCAGTCTACCCAATACTAAAAACCTTGCCTGAGGCTAAGTTGAAAAGCAATGGACTAATTTCTTTGGCAGAGTATATTTCAAGACAGCCTAACTTAGAAATGGTGCTGTGGCTATTAATGGTGAATATTATGCAGATCTATGGTGAAAAAGAGCAAAATGGGAAAGGGGCAGAAAAAGAAAACAGAATGTACAGTGTGGCTGGAAAAAGAGCACCGGGAAGGCAAATGTGGGAGCCAAGGCGTGTGCTGGAGAGGATCCCTTTGACGAGGACACTGAAGTGATTAGGAAGAGGCCTAGAGATTTTCACTGAAACAGTGGAGAGAGCGCCTCCACAGAACACCACACCCCGCTAAGCCTCCTAACAACACCACACCCACACAACACCACCCCCAGCTAAGCCTCCACACAACACCACACCAAGCTAAGCCTCCACACAACACCACACCCAGCTAAGCCTCCACACAACACCGCACCCAGCTAAGCCTCCACACAACACCACACCCAGCTAAGCCTCCACACAACACCGCACCCAGCTAAGCCTCCACACAACACCACACCCAGCTAAGCCTCCACACAACACCGCACCCAGCTAAGCCTCCACACAACACCACACCCAGCTAAGCCTCCACACAACACCGCACCCAGCTAAGCCTCCACACAACACCACACCCAGCTAAGCCTCCACACAACACCACACCCAGCTAAGCCTCCTAACAACACCGCACCCAGCTAAGCCTCCACACAACACCACACCCAGCTAAGCCTCCAGCTTGTGGAAGAAAAATGCTGAAGGGTTTTCTACTAGAAAAAACACTGAAGAGAAAAGCTTCTAAAGTTGATGAAGCAGGCCGGGGTCCATCCCAAACTTGCAGTCAAATGTGGCAATGTTGCTCACCTGGTGCTTGTGCATGAAAGAGGCAAAAGTGAAGGGCTCATCAGCTCTTCCTTTATGGTTTCAGAAAGTTGTTGAGGCCATGCAGCATGCAGCAGGAGCATCTCTCCATAAAGAATACCCTGAAAGGGCCTTTGTGTGAGGCTGTGACAGTGAAGCCTGGTTGCCAATGGAGACCTCAAGAAGATGTCCAAGTTGCCAGTGCTATGAGATGTCTGTCAAGGAGAGCTGCATACAGGGACTGGTACCAGCCAAGAGAGAGATATATGTTACATACAAAAAAGCTGCAGGGGCTGAGCCATCTAAGCCCTTTGGAAGTAAAGTCCCAAAGGTTGGATGTGGAGTTACTGGTTTTGGTGTTGGCCCTGCTGGTTTTCAGTCTTGTATTTTAGTCAGTATTTCTTCACTGTGCCCCCATTCCTCCTTTTTGGAATAGGAATGTATATTTTGGTTCCATTGTATGTTGGAGGTATGTAATTTGTCTTTTGAGTTTATAGGAGCTCATAGCTAAGAGATTGCCTTGAGTGTCAGAAGAGACTTTGGACTCTGAACTTTTCAATAGTATTGAGGCTAGTAAAGATTATAGGGATGTTTGAAGGTAGACTAAATGCATTTTGCAGTTTATATGGTCATGAGCCTCTGGGGGCCAGGGAGTAGAATGTGGTGGCTTGAATGATTATGTCCCTCCATAGGCTCCAAGTATTCAGGCATTTTTGTCCCCAGTTGGTGGCACTGTTTTGGGAGGTCTTAGAGGGTGTGGCCATGCTGGAAGAAGCATGTCACTGGGGGTGGGCCTAAAGAGTTCTTAAGCTTTGCTAGATCACTAGTGACTCTCTGATTCCTGCTTCAAAATGTGAGCTTATGTTTCCACTCCTGTTAGGGCCACCTCCTGCCACCATGCTTCTCTGCCATGATGAAGTCTAATTCTCCTTAAGCTCAAATATATTCTTCCTTTTATAAATCACCTTGGTCATAGTGTCTTATCATGCCAGCAGAAAAGCAACTAATATACCATTCTTAATTTAAACTAACTTTCCCATTTCATTTTATTCTCTGGGATAAAATACTCTGATTCCTTCCTCTAAAAAGATGTTATTTTACATCTCTGTGTTCTTGTGCTTTCTGTCTCTTTTTGGAAATGTCCATGACCCATACCCACTGTTTTCAACCTTTTTTTTTTTTTCATTTAAGCAGCCTTCAGACCCAGCTGGGCTATTAACTCCTTTGAGAGCCTGCTCTGACCGACCTCTCTTTCCTGCACCGATGCGCAGCTTTATTCTTTCCCCTTGTACAGTCTGTCATTCTTTTCTCCCTCATGCCCAGGTCTGAAGTATCTTGAAATCAAGACTGCATTGCATATCTATACCTAACCAACTTCTACCATGGCAGACTACCCCAGCAGAGTGCCATAAAAAATGTTTTGTGCATGAAACTAGCCTGAATTTGAGATTTTCAGAACTCTTTTCTGACTGAAGACATTAAAAGTTATTGAGCAATTTAATTGCCGGGGGGGGAAGCACTTCTCCCTGAAGAGTCTGTGGTTACCAGTAATGCTCAAATGCCCCTCTCCATAAAGTGTCTTTTGTGCCATCTCTTTCTGTGTTTCCACTATTAGACAATTGTGGGCCAATGCTCCTTCACAGCATGCAAGCTTTTTTAAATTAATAAATAGGAGTCTTTACCTACCAATGCATCTCTTTCTTAGAGAATACATAGACAGTCCAAGATTGCATACAAATGATGCAAGCCAGAATTGTAGAGCAGGATGCTTCAACAGACTCTAAAATGCTCACAGAGACAATTTCTATGATTTAAGAATCCCCTTTAGAGAAGAAGAGTAGAAAAAAGAAGGTGTTGAAATTCATGTGACATGAAAGCTGAGGTGGGGGCTGACTAGGGAAAGGAAGGAGCTAGAAAGTGACAGGAAAAAGCTGGAAAGTGACAGGGAGCTATGGGGGCAAGTGGGGGAGAAGAATCAAGGAAACAAAGTTTAATTATATACACATGAAGATGCCACGATGAGTCTCAACACTTTCATACTAACAAAACATTGTGTGGTGGCACAAGTCTTTAATCTCAGCACTTGGGAGGCAGAATCAGGCAGATCTCTGTGAGTTCAAGGCCAACCTGGTCCACATAGTGAGCTCCAGATTAGCCAGGACTGCATAGTGAAACTCTGTCTCAAAAAACAAAATTTGAAACGAATTTTTAAAGAGTCCACTTAAGAGAAACAAGAAATTTTCTTCCACATAAAGAGCAATTGTGTTAGAAACGTGGATCAATTCCACAATCACTCACAGTAATTACGTTTACTAGTGTGCTAAACTAGAAGCTGAAATTTCCAGATATTTTCTCTGGGACTGTAAAGAAGCTTTTCTGTACCAGAAGCTGCATTACTAGGCAGCCACGTTGTAGTTTTTCACCAGAATGCCTTCCTTCCTCTTTAGTGAGGCTCATCCTTTCAAACTGCATATGTAAGCTTAAAACCGTTCACTACATGTGTTCTTCAAAATGTAATTCAGACCAAAACAGGACAGATAGGTTAACACATAATAACGAATTATGCTTAAATAGTCTCACTAGTAAGAACTCCTTGATATGGCACAGAAAATATAGCAATAAATCACATTTCATTGTCTTAATTCCATTAAGTTTTGAGAATGAGAATAGAATCCAATGTACAGAATGCTGTAGGGGAATGGAAAAAAAATGTCTAGGATTCTTGTTTAAAGATATTTTCAAGTCACACCATTTTGATTTGAGTAAGGTAGCCTGATGCTTAATTCTTCCACATTTTAAGAAATATCCATCTTCTAAAAATCAAGACTAACCCTTGGGGAGGAAAGGATTTGTTTATTCTTACATCTCCCAGGTCACAGTTCATCACTTAGGGAAACCAAGGCAGGAACTCAGGGCAGGAACCTGGAGGCAGAAGCTAAAGCACAGGCCATGGAAGATTGCTACTTACTGACTTGTTACTTGTGTTCAACCTGCTTTCTTATACAGATTAAGACCACTTGACTAGGGGTGACACTGCCCACAGTGTGCTGGGCCCCTCGAAATAACTCAACAATCAAGAAAAATTCCTCCTAGAAATGGCCAAAGGTCAATCTGATAAAAGAAACTCTCCAGATGAGGTTCCCTCTTCCCTGGTGTGTCAAGTTGAAACTATCCAGCACAATAATTTAAATTATTTTTAAGTTCTTAATAGATGTCATAAGTCAGAGAATTAAGTGCTCACTTCATTCTGAAAAATTGGAGGGGAAAACTTTAGATCTTGACAATACAAAGATAAGCAAGCAATATTATACTTATAAGTTTCTAGAATGCATTAAGGTAAAAACATGTCTAGTTGATAAATTTCAAATATACAATCTGTGAACTGAATGAGGTCACGATATAGATAAACTTGTGAAGCCTTTTGATGCAATGCAAAAAGAATGCACATGGCTTAGATATGTAAGAGTCTTGAAAATTTCAATTTGATCCTTGCCGTCAGCCCATCTCTTTCTAAAGTCCGTTAAGAGAATGAATGGCAATTTAAAAATATTTGTACCCATTGGCCAAATGATTTGACTTATTAGAGCCATTTATTGGGTGATATGGATTTAAACAGTGTGAAAACCATCACACTGTTACTAATCACACTTTTATTAATGACATCTAAATTTCAAACTGTACGTTTAAATTTTAAACTTTGGAGATGGAATGTCCATTGATTAAAAATGTACTGCTGTTTTAAAACACTTGTTCCCCAGGAATATCCAGTAAGTGGGACAAGATAGTAAAACAGTCTTGATAATCGTATTCAGTCAAGCAGTATAGAGCACTGTGTTTACTGCAAAAATCTAATTCTGTGTGTAAACACAGAGGAAAAATGTATGAAAAAATAAACTGAAGTAAAGTAGTTACATCTTAATATGGAAACTACTTCTTTTGTTACATTTTGGAACTTAAAATTTCTTCTTGGATTGAAATGCACTTTTCCCAAATCAATAAAAAATTTCTTA
>NW_008349770.1:1427655-1490454 GCF_000622305.1 Nannospalax galili | reverse complement strand
GATCTGCCTCCCTCTGCCTCCCAAGTGCTGGGATTAAAGGCATGTGCCACCGTGGCCAGCCACATAATGTTATTTTTAGAGACAAAAAAAATTTTTTTGGTCACAGGGAGACAGGGTCTCCCTGTAGCCCTAGCTGGCCTGGATTCACTATGGAGACCTGTGAAGACTCAGGCCTTCACAGAGACCAGGCTGGCCGCGAACTCACAGAGATCCACCTGCCTCTGCCTCCTGAGTGCTGGGATTAAAGACTTGCACCACCATGCCCAGCTAGCTACAAAATTTTATCAGTAGTGTGTGCATTCAACAAATTGCCACAGTCACTGTAAGTGAAGAATATTGATATGCTGATACAATTAGTAAGATCCCCAAGAACTAATAGTCTGTTTCTATGAATGGGTGTTATAGTAGAGCTGGGGATCTTGAATATAACATAAGGACAGGTTCTCAAGTGTTCTGTGACCAACTGTGTCTTCACATTTTTTGGACCTTTCTACCAAATGATGGTATAGGAAGGGCCACACCAGTGAGTCCTCAAGCCCATAGGATGCCACAAATGGACTTGACACAAACATAATAGAATACTGTATTAGTTACTTTTCTGTTGCTGTGATAAACATGGTGACCAAGGCAACTTATAAAAGGAAGAGTTATTGGAGTTCATGGTTCCAGGGATAAGAGTCTACAGTGGTGTGAGGGGCATAGCAGCAAAAGTGCTGGGAGAGAAGGCCAAGGGATCACACCCCGAAGCAGGCACAGGGAGCAGAGACAGACTGGAAATCCAGCAAGGCTAAGAACTCTCCAACTCTCAAAGTCTGACACCAGTGATGTGTTTCCTCCAGCATGGCCACACCCCTAAAGCCTCCCAAAACAGCACCACCAGCTGGAGACTAACTGCCAAATACTTGGAGCTGATGGAGTACATTATCATTCAAACCATCATAAATGTTAAGGACATTGCTCTAAGTGAAAGGAGCCAGTCAAGGGAGGATGATGCTGTACACTCCGTGGTGCAAAGTAAGACCAACAGACTGAAGACTAGCCAATAGGACTCAGGGGAGGAGGAGAGGATGAGTTCCATTTAGAAGGTACAGACTTGGAAGTTTCAGAACCGTACGCAGGTATGTACTTACAGCTTGGAAATTGTTTGCATGGCAAGTGCTGTACTATTACACTATAAGTTTTTAAAGAAGTCAACACAAAGGAAAGACTGGACTGAGTAGTACCAAGCATCTGGTACAGTGTTTACTGTTTCAAATATGCCTGTTTTCACATTCACATTGAAGCCCGGTTCACAAGGCCTTGAAGCTTAGAACAAATGACACAAAATACAGACTGGATGCCAGTGACTGCTTAGGAAAGTAAGGTCTTGATGAAAGGAGCTAACAGACATGCCTCCATGTCTTTCCTGCTCTGATGGACTGTAGGCCCTCAAATTCTGAGCCCAGATCATACCTTCTTGTCTTGAACTGCTTTTGTTTCAGCAATATGAAAAGTAAGGAATTTATGCTCTGAGAAGGCTGCATATTGTATGTGGATAAAAAGCAATTTAGAAGCATATTTTCCTCAGGAAATAGATGTTTTAATTTCTGTTGCCCATCACAGCTGTTATTTTCCAATGAATGAGAGGGACCATGCCAATTGCTAATTAGACAATTGTTTCTTATGTATGGATACATTTATACCATATATGGGGAAAACGCACATGAAATTATTTACAAGTTAAGAGAGTCAAATGGTAATATGGGAACATCTGTGCAATGGGAATTAAGAAACCAGTTATGAGCTCACAGGATGGGAATCTCAAGAAGTTAACCTCTGTGACCCTCATCTCTTGATAGGTAAAATAACACCATGAAGATAAGCAAGTGTTAACCTTCTTTCCTTGAAGAAACGAACAATTACCTTACCTAGTCATAGAAAGCTAGAACTCCATGCTCCAGTAGACAGCCCTGCACCTATGTACAGACCGACAGTGCTAACTGGACTTAGTGGGTTATAAAAAACATACTTGAAGTTCAGAGAGGACAGATGGGAGGAATCTGAGAAGAGGTGGAAGGGGGGAATGGAGGATGGATATGATGTATTTCATTGTGTACACATGAAAGTTTCAAAAATAAAGACAAAGTTTATAAAGCCTTTCCCAGGAATTTGCAAGCTTGCCTGGTGAGGAGGGAGTGTGTAAGCATCAGCTATAAACTGTAAAGACATTGTCCAAAGCTAGAAAAGTACATCCATACATAAACAGTTCACTGCAAGCTTGTCGACCTGCGCCTGAAGAGGAAGTACAGAGAAAAACAGGCACGGGCAGTGTATAGAGAGGTCATAACCGCTCTGCAAAGAGAAAGCAGGCTTCCCAAGGTAGCATGGTTACACTTCCTTTTTGTAAGATCCTGATAAAAACAACTGTTTAGTAGCTGTTTCCTCGAATTGAAATCTTCTGGAGGAAAGAAGAGATTTATAAGTCTCAGGAAGCTAACAAAACTTACAAGGATCAGGAAGCTCATAAAATTACAGAAATCCCGCGGCCCTTCTCTGAGGTTATATGAACAGTTTTGCTTGCTGGTGAAAAATATTCTTTGGTGGAGTTCCCTGCGTCTCTGTCAGAGAGCACCAGAGACGCAACTTTGAGGCATCACCACCCGTGCTGTGGTGGGCTTTTTGGTGATGCAGCTAGCTGCCTTTGTGACACCCAGGCTCCTGTAAGTAGACCCCATAAACCCACTGGTTCAACAGCTAGACCTGGGTGGAATCATTACTTTCTTCTGTTCTTGGCATGCTATCTGGAGAAAAAAGTGTTCACATCTCCCCAGGAAAAGTCACACAAAAATAGTACATATTAAAAATCACTCTGGGGCATTTTCCAGGAAAAAGGGCTTCAGGGAACTTGTAGAGTATGGCACTAACTAGGAAGAAAATTGAATCATAAGGAATGTTAAGGGTACAATGTATTCAGTGACACAGTTTCCACTTCAAAATTGTTTAAAAATTGTGAAAATCTTTCAAGTCCCCTGTGGAGATCAAGCATTCTTCATCCCGACCAAAGGCAGCCTGAGGAAGAACACTGACATCTCCAGAGAGGATTGCAGCCGAGGGCTGACTGACTTTAGCAAAGGTCAACCACACATCAGGGCATTTAACTCTGCTCAAGCATAGCACACAATGACCAGACTAGCTCAACAAGATGTCCCCAATAGTACAATAGCAGTACTTTTATCTTTGGGGTAACCAACAGCTATCTAACTAGACTTAAGGTCCACTCAAAAGGAGGGAAGTCACGCCAGGTACTCAGAGCCTAGTCACTGGAGAGGTCAGAGACTCTGAGAACTAACTATTGCCATTTTTCTAAACCAACATAATTTCTAATTGTATTATAAATACTTATCCCTTGTACACGCAGAAAAATGAGTGCAGCTCTCAACCTTTATCAAAGAAACTTCTTTTTGAAAATTGAAGACAATTAATGTTATCGACAGCTGGACAAATCACAGAGAAAGCATGACTATGGGGTGTCTAAACCCAGCTGATGCCTCTACAGTGCAATGTCTATATCTAAGACTCGGGGAACATTGAGGAATAGGGGCAGAAATACTGTAAGAGCCAGAGGACCAGGATGTCTGCACCAAGATAGGGCCTTCTAGACATGACAGGGAAGCAACACACAACCACGGTATCTCCACAAAATGGTTGTCTAAACAGACTTGCTCAATGACCATACCAGTCAATATGCCAATGTGGGTGGGGAAAAGCTTCATAAGGCCCCACCCTTAGATGAAGAGTTGTAGGCAAGCCACATCTGCTGAGGGAGGGAGAACCAGTTTTCTTCAGGGACAAGCTCCCTAATAGGTTATCCAGTCTCGAGTTGTCAACCCTAAACATACGACCATACCAGCACCATTAAATGACTCGGTTGTTTGTATATATGCACATATGTATATACTTATATGTAACACTAATGATTAAAGAAAGGTCGTGAATTTGGGAGGAAGTGGTAGCTATGAAGGGGGAGATGGAGGGGGAGGGGTGGAAAGGAAGTAAATACAGGACTGCTGTATGAAATTCTCAAAAATATAAAAGTTTAAGTTAAAGAAGTTAGCACTTAGGAGTTATATCAGTATGAGAACGATTAGGATGCAACACTACAAAGATGAAGAAGCACGACAGGGCAACAAATCAAAGAAAGGAGCGGAATCCAGACCCCGCCACTGCTCATACTCTAGATGGACTTCCCAAGAGTGAAATTCAACACAAGCCAAAGTCCCACCGTGAGATGATAAAGTTGTGGGCTGGGATGAAGGTGAAGATGATGATGGTGGTGGTGAATATTATCACTATGTGTACATGAAATGTGGGGGTTACATGTGCCCAAAGCTGCCTGTGTGGGTCTAAGGACAGCTTTTTGGAGTTGGTTCTTTCCTTTCACTTATATGTGGGCCCCAAGCACAAAATTCAAGTTTCCAGGCTTGCGCAGAGAGTTCCTTTTCCCTCCTCGGAGTCATCTTACCTGTCCAAGAATGAGAATTTTAAAATAGCAATAGTAAAGGGCCCCCCCGCCCCAGGGCCAGAACATGGCAGTGATTAGCTGCAGTGTGAACTGGCTCCTCCTGAACTCTAAGCAGCTCTCCCTCACTAATCGTGGGACCCAGAGGAAGCATCACAGCCACCGGGTGCCTCAGCTCCTCCTCCACACAGGTGAATACAGACGCTGCCTTCTGCATTGGTCTGTGCTGTCAGTTAATATGACCCTATTAAACACATTATAGGGAACATGGAAAGAAACAGATTCATTTGAGATTAAGTTTAGTAAAATCATAAAAGCCCTGGGATAATTGCAACTAATTCAAGGAAAGGAGAAAATATAGAGAAATTAACATAAAATGATCGCCTTTAAGATCTCTAGACACACAGAGATTCATTCACTCCACTCCAAAACCCACTACGGCTAGGACAAAGATTTTCTTTACATAAATATTAAAGACTAGTGACCAGTAGGAAACCATAAATATAAAGAATTATTGGATACTGATTTACTTACTACTCAAAATCTAGTTTATATATTCAAGTCCTTCATACTCAAATCACAAAAGCTCAGGCGTTTAAAGATTCCTGCTGTGTCTCAGTGTTCAGTGTGGGAAACCCTGGGCAGGAGGCTGAAGAGTAATCTTGAAGATGTTAAATCAAGACTAGAAAAAGAAATAAAAGATTCTTTTTATTGACATTGTCCATCAAAGAATAACCTAAATATATACCCAACAGTAAAACTCAAATATGACAAGACCCATCAGACACTCGGCACCTCGAGTTGACCTTTTAAACCTGCTCACACTGCCTCTTAGCCATGAGTTGCAGAACTGGGAGTTTACAGATTTCTGAAGAAAGTTTGTAATACAGAGGGCAGAGATGCTCAATCTAACAGAAGAAAAACAATTTGTAGAAAGAAACAATAGCAAAATACCTGCAATATAAGCACTTTAATCCTTTTCAAATTATGTACATCACTTGAGAGAAACTGTATTTTTTCTAAAACGAGAACAGAAAACAAAAACTCCAGCTTTAGCAATTGAAGTGGGACAGAGATTATTCTAGAAGCACCAGCTGTAAACATTGTGGGAAACTCCTACATGAAGCATAAAGAGGAGAAAAGACCAAGCAATGAAACTGGAGTCGCTCTGTTGTCTTCTGTCAGGAGGGTAAGAGACGGCACAGACACAGAATGAGAAATGACAGCTATTCACTCCAATTCCATATGATTGTGGATTTTTAGAATTAATAGACTTCATTCAAAATTTAATTTATGTACTAATGATTAAAATCAGACCCACTGGGTGATACTGCTAGTAAAACTGATAGATCTGAGGAATTTCTCAGGAAGTTACTTGCAGGCATTGTTTACCAAGCTGAGATGGGGCCTTGTTTCCCTTTCCTGTTGCTATGATAAAATATTCTGACAGAAGCAACTTAAAGGAGAGTTTGCTTTGGCTCACAGTTTGGGGGACAGTCCATCATGGTGGGAAAGTCAAGGCAGCAGGAGCTGGCAGTGCTGGTCACGTCACATCCACGGTCAGGAAAAAGTACAGATCAATGCACAATAGGGCTCAGTTTGCTTTATCCATGTCCAGACAGTCCAGGATCCCCTCCTGGGGAATGGTTCTGCCCACAATTAAGATGAGTCTTCCCATATCCATGAATATAATCAAGACAGTCTCCCACAGGCATGCCACATGTCCAGTTCCCAAGAGATTCAGGACTCCTCAAAGTTGACAGATAATACTCACCATCACAGGAGCAAACCTCAAATCAGTAGACAATGTAACAACAAAAATAGATCCAAAAAAGTAAGGGAGGAGAATATCCAGATGGCGGTGCAGGAGAAGGCTAGAGTGTCTACTGAGCCATGGATGTAGAAGACAGTCTTGTGATTCCATATACTTACTATATAATCATTTTAGAGTACTGCGGAGAGGCTGAGCCAGAATACAGGAGATGCCCATCAAAGACTACAGTAGGTCAGTCATGAGTTAGGAATCAACACAATACTACAAAAGACAACAGAAAAAGTCTCAGCGGGACCCCAGGAAAGCGGCTTCACAAATGACAAGGCAGCTGGACTCCAGGGAAGGAAGCCCCAAAACAATGTCAAGTCTAGCTAACACGATTACTATTGTAACATAAATTATATAGAGAGGTTAAGCTGTGAGAAAACACTTAGTAATACTTTATTGGGAGAAAATAGGACTTAATGATCAATTACTCCAAGAATACTAATTGTTCTAACTAAATGCACAATGCAGTGAGAAACTTTCTCAACACAGAATACTCTCAGGGAATATGGGGTATCTGAGCCCACAGCTGGGAAGGCAGATATGGTAAGATACATCCAAGTAAAGCTAATGAAAATCGAAAAATAGCAGAGGCACTGAGAAGCTGGTGGAGACCACTCATCCTTGTAACAACAGAATCTGTTCTAAACAGGTACAGGAACTGTGGTTTCAGAATGAGATATAATTCTATGAACATTTAAAATACTCTGTCAGGACTAAAGAGAAGTCTCAGCAGCTGAGTGTACACAGCTCTTACTTCGAGCTCAGTTCCCAGCACCCACATCCAGTGACTCACAACCACCTGTAACTCCAGCTCCAGGACATCTGAACTTCCTGCCTCCACAAGCAGTGCACTCAACTGCATGAACCCACTCATAGACACACATAGAAACACACAATGAAACTATTAAATCTTTAAAAGGGTCTGAGTAGCCGGGCATGGTGGCACATGCCTATAGTCTCAGCACTTGGGAGGCAGAGGCAGGAGGCTCTCTGTGAGGTCAAGTCCAGCCTTGTCCACATAGTGAGTTCCAGGACAGCTGGGGCTACAGGGAGACCCTGCTTCAAAAAGACAAAAAAAGTCTGAGTACATAGGTCAATGGTAGAGCACTTACCTACTGTGCACAAGGCCTTGATTTCAATCCTCAGTATTTCCTCAAAAAACAATAAAAGTAGATGTAGATACATAACATTTTAATTTTTTAAACACACATAGTATCATTTGTACATTATTGATATTGGTTCGTCCATCTATTTAGATATCAAAGCTCTGCTTCTCCAACCATTATTAATAGTGAGTACTTTTAGAAATTTGGTGGCAATTTATTTTTTCTTTGTATTTTTCACATTGTTTAATACAAGAATCGTGACTCATTGTCACAAAAAAATTGAGTCACTGTGGTAAAAGTTCTATTTTTAAAGTCTCTGCATGTAGAATGCGGGGCAAACAATAGGCTGTTAAAACTTAAAGGATGCACCTGTTCTTCGGAACAGTGATAGTGTTAGGTCAAGGGAAGAGGAATCGAGTTGCAGTGACATGGACTCTTTTGGAAAGGACGCCCCCTCCAGTGAGGGAGATGCAGGGTAGTGCCCTACAGTGCCGGGACGTTAGTTTTTCTCGGAGCACATTTCTCTACAGCTTCTACCTTGGGCTGTTTTGAGATTTTCAGGCTTCGATGGAAAGTGATTTAATAGAAGCTGTCAGTGCAAACTATTCACTAGTGAGAGAGAATTTCTGACCTTCTCTCCAGAGAACGAAATGTTTCTGGAATGGCAAAGGGGTGCCTATTCTGAGCAAAGCCCTGTCAATTAGAGTCCTCCTCTGACAGGCTGTGTGAAACCCAAAATCGCTCTTTCCCTGTATCTGGAGCAGGTGTGTCTGTATGGAGGCTACTTCAGCCAGAGGGAGGGAAGACACCGCTCCTCATTTCCATATGATCTCTCAGGGAGGGAGAGAAAGTCGACCAACAAGCCCTGCAATGCCTGCCAACCTGTCATCGGTTTGAAGCAAAATCCACTTGTGTCAGGCAATAATGAGAGGACAGAGTGGAAGATTCCTGAACAGAAATCACAGGTGGATCTGGCACGCTGCTCCCCACCACCAACCCACAGATATGTCCTTCACATTGCCCAAACACTCACACAGACAAGCCTCTCTACCGTTCTTCCCATGTCCACAGTGTGGTACGCTCATCTCCTCTCTGCCATAGAGATTACGCTGAAGTCTGGGTAGTGTCCTTTGTCCAGTCACAGCCAGGCTCACAACACCTACCTTCTGCCCTCATGCCTGCTGCCAGCAGACAGTGTGGTTTAAGGTTTGGACTCTGCTATCTGAATCCCATCATTACCCTTTATTAGCTTGGCGAGTGACATGACAGGCTTGCACAGGTTTCTTTATCCATGATAGCCCAGCTACAAAGGGTACCCTCCACCCAGAACTGTTTCTGTGATTAAAGGACATTACACCTGGAGGCATCCATCTGGTTGCAGCATCTCCTGATGAATGCAAACTTCCCAGTGTGAATCCATGTCTGAAATCCAGTGCAAAGAAAGGCAGGGCAGAGACAGCAAATAAATATTGATTCACTTGTTTTCAGTACTATGGTATGGACAACAATACTATATCAGAAAGTGGAAAAAAACAGACTGCACCAACTATCTATGACCTTGAAAATGACTTTGGTGCCCTCCCCAATGAAAAGCTGAGTGAATCTAAGCTTCAAAGAGTCAGAGACACACCTGGCATCCGTGAGAGCCAAGCAGATCAGTGCTTATTCAGAAGATAACCTGATAGAACTCCAGCTACCTAGTTTGTCTAAATTTAAAAGTACACCCTTGTAGCAGGAGGCCTCCAAAGATGGTGCAGACCCAGAGCCCTGGGATTCAGCTAGAATTCACTTCACTTCTTCATTCGCAATTAGCCCACCAAAAGGAGCCCACACCTCCATACCCTGCTCACGAGCCCAGTGACTGTTGACAGACTGCGTGGTGTGGACCAATCAGAAAACGATACCTGGCTAAAGGGACTTGGGGGCGGAGAAAAGGAAAATAGAAGGCCTGCCCCCTCCTGCATTAAACGAGCCTGCAGCACCTCACCTAGTGCATCTGTGTGTTGACTCCGCGCCTCTTGCCCCCCCAATCAGCAGGGGACCCGATCCAGGTCAGGGTCTTCACAGCTGGCCTGAGGAGAACCCGCAACACACTCTTCTTTTTATATCACTTTACCATTAAACAAGTGTATATTCTTCACCTACTCAGTAACAAAGGAAAATTGACCTCCGAAGCAAAGCCTTTCTTTCTGGACAAGGACAGTTGTCAAAATGCATCTTGGAGACCATCCAAGGAGCCTGTGTAGTGCCCTGGGCACTCAACTCCAGGCAGCCTCTAACACTGTTTATGTGTATCTCATGCATTTTTTAAGACTTTGCTTCAAATGCAGGTTTATCAATAAAAATGCCACCAGAAAACAGCTTTGAAATTTTAATCTCTTCCTGAAATGATAGGTTTCTCGAGGCAGGTCTGGAAACGGTTGTGGCTAAATGCCATCCACTTTCGTTACAAGAGAAATTTTCCAGCAGCTGCTAACTTTTCATTTTGAAAGATGCTAAAAAAAAAAAAAAAATGAAAGCATCAAAAATCACCCTTCATCAAAAGAACCTGACTTGAGTCTTTATTGGGTCAGCTGTGAATTGTCTCTGGAAAGTACACAAGGTCATAATATATTTTTAGATTAATAGGGACCTCTGCAATCAGAGTAGTTCAAATCAGAGTGGTTCAAAGCAGAGTCTGGTGGTGGAAATTTTCACTAATGTTGCAACATCAGCCAGGAATTATGGAGGAACTCTTGATGTCACCAAACCTAAAGGTTCACAGCTGAAAGTAGACAGCCTGTCTGGCTCAGTCATTCTGGGTAAAAGCTGAATTACGGTACGGGATCATTTTATTCATTTATGCACAGGAGATGTAATACTTCAGACTACCTAAGAATCAGCAACAAAGTTTTAACGTTTCGATGTGCTTTATAAATAGACTGTACACCCAGAACGCAAACCTGTGCACACTTCTCTTATGCAAACTTGACAGTTTCTTTATCAATCAAACACGCATGATGCCTCACTTGTACTGGTCATATATCATGTGCTTCAAAAGCAACACACAGCTAACAGGTAGCAAGTCGGATTGTGTGAGTGTGGAGAACTAACTGCATCGTACAGCAGTCTGTTGAACTGTGCTACTTCAGAATGTAAGGTCGGGGTTAGCTGTATCTCTAAGGGTCTATACAGAAAAATAGCAGTGGGGCTGGTATCGTGGGGTGCATGGTGGCTCTCAAAAGACACATCCAACTTATCCTTCTGGCGAAACAAGAACATGACCTTATTTGGCAATAGGGTCTTCACAGCTGAGATCATTTTGGATTTCAGAAGTGTCTTCAACCCAATAGCTACATCATTACTAGATGTGAAAGAAGAGGCAGAACTGAAAGTAATGAGAAGATGAAGGCAGACAGGACAGAGAAACAGCCATGAGGTCGTCAGTGCATGAACAGATGAGGAGAATGTGGCTCATACCTGCAGTGGGATACCATCTATTGGTAAAGAGCCTCTGCCATATCGTGGATAGACCTGGATGACATCATCTTAGTGAGCTACATCACTGTGTGGACAGCCCAGCATCAGGCATTTTTCTAAGCACACCAAGGCATGTGAATCCCACTGCAAGCCTCTGAGACAGATCTTCAGAGCCTGACACAGAGAATGATGCTTGGGAAATTAACTATAAAGCAATTGGAGTCTTGGGGCTTAGGATGGGAGTGGATGTGTTTGAATCTCAGCTCTGCTACCTCCCAGTTCTCCACTACATGCCACATTCACTTTCAGAGTCACAAATTCTTCACCTGTATGCTGGTGGTGCTATTATTGATACCCCAGAGTGTTGCAAGGATTCAAGATGTGTACATGCAATCTTGCAGTGTTCCACCTGTTATAGGCTCTCAGTGAATGACAGTTACTTCAATCAGAATATCGCTAATAGATGCACACTCCTTTATATGATGTGTTATTACCAAAATTTATGCTGCTCTGGTGTTTGAAATTCCATCACCATCAGATCACTTATGAGGTCATGATCTTCCTGGCAGGAAGACAATCACCATGGCAACAAGAACGACACGGATCAACCTCACCAGCTCTCTGTCCACTGTTTATGTAGTAGATTCAGGTGTTAAAATCAGGGGACATCTGACTGCCAGCAGTATTCTGGGCAGACAGAAGCATCATCTACACTGTGGTGATAGAACAAAGTACCAGCCACCTTGGGAATTGCCGTCCGTCTTCCACCCGGAGTGAAGTGCAGATATTTCACAGGAAGTAACTGCGCACATAAATGTCAAAAAAATTAGACCTAGGAGACCGATTTGGCAATGTCATGGGGCGCTAAGGTAATTTTAGAATTTGTTTAGAGTTATTTTCTCCCACCTTTCTTCTCTGTGGGTAGGTACTGCTCACAGGTTTATCACCTGTGACATCAGCATTGTGTTTCTGTTCTCAGGGAGGCCTTCTGGTCCCTTAGGCATAATTAGCAATCTCACACAGGAAATGTCTGCTATGTAACAAATGCCAGATCATATGTTTGTGTCTGTAGGGAACTGACTGGGAAAGACCTACAACTTAAAACCCACCGTATGTCCCCATGTAGTCTCTGATTCCGCTCCTAAATAAAGACTGCACTGTCTGTGATTCATTGGGCTCCACATTTTTACAGAAAAGAATTTCAGTCCTTACAAGCAAGTCAGTGTAAATCCCAGTTTACATGAGTTAGCACCAGGTGTCCCTGGTGTTCTAGATGAGCTATTAGCCACTCTCCTTTTTGTTTTAAGAGTACCCAAGATAGTTTATACGATACAATTTATGATCCCATTACGTGAGTATGTTCATAATCAGGACTTTCCAAACTCATACTGACCACACTGATATTATGCCCTCCGCATGTCCCTTTTCAGACCTGTGGCCCAGCCTGTGCTGAACCTTGGCTTTGCCTGTGATCTGAACACACAGCAAGACAACTTGCCTCCTCGTGGCTGAGCATTATCCCTTTGCTCATCTTTCATCCTTTCCCTGTGTCCCCTCCACCTCATGCCCCTGTCCTCTGCATGGACTCTGGCTCCTCTGTGTGCTCCCCTGCGAGCTTTGCCACTGTGCTGGCTGCTTAGGATCACATAGCTTTGCTCTCTCTTCTCTGACTGCATCTTCCCCACATTTGCAAATTTTCAGTAATGTGGTAATTCATACATGTTAAATCTATCTCTGTTTATGATTCCTTTCCCTCTCCCTCCCTCTTTCCCAGCCTCCCTCCCCACCTGCCTCCCTCCCCACCTCCCTCCCTCCCCACCTCCCTCCTTCCTTCCTATCACAGGGCTGATTAATCAGCAAGCACAAGTTAAGGATCACAATTAGAACATTTGAAATTATCAGTCAGTTTCCTTTATTTGAAGGAGGAAAAGAATTTGGAAACCTTGAGAGGTTATTTCCATATTTTAGACTTCACCAGAGAAAGAGTTGCTTAAAGACCCTGTTTTTCTATTTCAGTTCAACATCAGTTCAAAGGTACTTACAACTACCTTTCCAGTGTGTGATGGTTTAACTTTTCCCCTACTGGGAACACTCACCATCTACCAACTCTGTTGCTGCTGTTATTTTGGATCTTTTATTTTATTTCTTATTTTGTAACCCCAGCTGGCCTGGCAGTCGCTGTGTAAACCAGGCTGTCTCAAACTCACAGAGATCTGCCTGTCTTTAGCCCTTAAGTGCTGGGATTAAAGGCGCATACCGCATGCCAGGCTACTTATAGTTCTTTTTCTAATGTTATAAAGAACATACAGTGCATATAACATGGCTTGCAATCCTGAGATCATCAGCGACATAGACCATTAAGATGCACTCATGAGCTTCTGGACATGAATATGCATGACCTCTTTGACACATGCTTTCCATTTATACTTATCACCATGACAGGAGGATATGTAACATTATCTTTAATTCATTTTTTCTTTTGGTCTTTTTGACACAGGGTCCCTGTAGTCCCAGCTGACCTGAACTCACTATGTAGACCAGGCTGGCCTTGAACTCACAAGGATCCGCCTGCCTCTGACTCCCAAGTGCTGGGATTAAAGGCGTGCGCCACCACGCCCGGCATCTTTAATTCATTTTTAAAACATACATTACTTTCATTAGTGTATATTTATAGTACTGGGTTATATCATGATTATATGAGGCAATTTTTCATGTAAGTGTATGTGTATAAATGTGTGGTGCATATACATGTTCATGTGGGTGGGTATATGGCATCCAGGTATACATAGAGGTTAGAGGCTGAGGCTAGGTTTTTTCCTCAATAGCTCCACACCTTATTTCTTGAGACAAGGTCCCTCAGGCAGCCTGGAGCTCACCAATTTAGCTAGGCTGGGTGGCAAAGGGCTCCCAGGCATCTGTCTATCTATGCCTCTCTAGTGCTGGCATTACTGATGTGCACTACAGAATCCTGCTTTTCCATAGGTGCTGGGGATCTCAACCGGTGTCCTCATGCTTGTGTGGCAAGCAAGCACTTTGCTGATTGAGCCCTCTCCCCGACAGGCATATTTCTAAAAACAAAAGTATATCTTTTAGTTTCTCATACACTCAGTCCCTCAGATCTGGATAAATGGGACAACCAATCCAGGCTCACAAAAACAAAACAAAACAAAACAAAACAAACAAACAAAAAAAAACACCCAAAATATACACTAGCAAGTAGGTGGTCTCAGTTCAGGTCACATTCAATTCTCTCTGAGAATTCTGCCCCTCAGAGAAGCATTCTTTTTATGTAAGTCTCACCGTGCCATGAAAATGCCCAAGGGAAAAGACAACTAATTAAATATTTCCTTGCATTTACATGTGGCAATTCTGATTTATTAAATTCTTTACTGAAACATTGACAGGAGAAAAATGAAATTCAAACACCACAGGGTTCCTATGAAAGCAGAAGAAAAGGTTTCGCTGAGGAATCCAAGGAATGCCCAATGGGAGGAACAGCCCTGGACGCTTGGAGAACAGGTCAGAGCCTCTCTAGCAGGGTCCAACTCCGAGAGAAAGATGCATAGTTCTGAACAAGAAATCCTGTCATTTCTCGTACGTTGAGTCTGGGGGGATGGTCCTTCTTCTGTTGTTAGGATGAGCTTTCTTATTTTCCTAGGTTTTTTTTTTTTTTTTCCCAACAACGAAGAAAAGATAAGTTCAAAGTTTCTGTTAGACTAATTTAGGGTTAGCAAAGGCATGTCCCAACAACGGACGCCTGAAGTTAAGTAAATAAACAGTTTTACATTCCCATTTTTGGAAAGCCCTGTAAAGCAAATGGCTTGAGAAATGACTTGGGAAGGACTAATGGGCTCTGGGAACAGCAAATTTCTGAGATAAACCGTGAAGACAGAGCCACAGAGTCCAGATATTGGAAGAAATGATAAGGACAAGGGCTCAGGAAGCAAGTAAAACCGTTACAACCCTTCCTTTTATGGAGTGAGCGAGGCCTCTACATCATCCACTCCTTTCTTTATTCAGTAGATGCTGACCCGACCTCAGACACAGAGAAAGCCTGCCAGGTGCCTATTTAATGCCTTTACCTAGTTATAGATTCCAAATGTAGCTCAAGTATCAGAGCTACAGGAAAGGTTTGTGAAGGTAAGTTAGGCTTGGCTTCAGGAGATACTTGTATTTAGTCTAAATCCTGTTGTTAAAACCAGTGACTGATTTGAGGTGGACCCCTGCCTGTGTATTCACCAGTGAGACCTGAGGGATGGTTCAGGAGGGAGCTCCTGGTAAAAGCATTCCTCCTACTCAAAAGCTGTAAGTTCTGGAAGCCTTTGACCCCCTCTTCCTGACACTGGACCCCAACATGCCAGCATGTATGATGGGTGCTCTGCTAACCATCTTAACACTGTGAAGCAGAACCCAAGAAAAGACATTAAATTTCTTCCCTGATAATTCTGATGCGGGATAAGATAACTACTTCAACCTGGCTTGTGCTTGTTTAAAAAAGAAAAGAGCTAGACCTCGGACTGTCTGCCACAGCAGGCACACAGCACTCCTTTGCTTACGACCGTCATTGGAGTTCTGCCTGGAAAAAAAAAAAGCCAGTGTCATTGTGGCCCGAAAGACATGCTGTGGTCTGGCTTCCCGGCCTTTGTCACACCTCAGCTGTCTTCTGTGTCTCTCCCACATACCCTAGTGCAGCTGTGCTGGAGTCTCAGAGAACCAACCAGCAAGGCTTCTTTCTAACTTTACTGAAGTCTTAATAATTATTAAGAATAATCACTTCATTTTCTTTAAAACTCATCAGTTGGTATCAGATATATAGATCTCATGTGTAGATCAGTGTATATATATTATATATATATATACTAAGTAGTGCTAGTTTATACCACACACATATATATGTATGGATATATTGATTGCCATTCTTCTGTTTTTATATAAAGTATTTCATGTATCTTAGGTTACCTCAAACTCGCTGTGTAGCTGAGGGTCATCTTTAACTTCTGACCCCTTGCCACCGTCTCCTGAGTGCTGGTACCACAAGCATGCACAGCCACACCAGGTTTTACGTGTACTGGAGATTGAATTCAGGACATCACACTTGCCTTCTGAGTGGGGCCTCTTGTACTTTCATATAAAATATGTTACATTCAGTCCTTCATTTACTAGTATTTTTTTCATCACATAGAGGGATAGCTCAACAGGAATTATTCTGCCATTCATTAATTGATTTGAGTCCAGAATTTCCCCAAGCTTGTTTTCTACCTGCAAAGCACTCCAACAGCCAGCTCTAATCAGATCAATAATAACTGTCTCCTACTGCCTTGCCTCACTCCTTTCTAAGGTGAGGACAGAGGAGGTATAAGGAACATAGATGTCAAGAGGCAGATCGCTGCACAATTTCTCTATTAATGACTGCATCAAAGAAAATCTTAGGAAATTCAGTTGGTGCTTTGAAGTTCTGTCCTGAAGTCACATACTTAGCCCTTCTCCAGGGCTCATGCCTTCTGTGGTTCAGTAAGCAGACCCCCAATACACAGACTTATGATCATCTCCAGGAAAAGCCACAGATTCAAGTTCTCATTGTAGCAGAGAAGATGTAGTTAAGTCCTGACTTCAGATTCTACTCACAAAGTGGAATGCTGCTTCAGCGTACGGCAAAACCCAGTAGGATTCTGAGGATGGGTTCAAGAAAGGAATGCAAAATTCAGGGCTCAGACATCAAAACATAATCAACAGTGACTGACGCTCGTCTCTGAGATCGACTTTGGGGAATGCGAGCTCACCTTCTCTAAGGCTCCTTGGTCCCATGTACACTCTAGATCTAGCTGATAAGTTTTATTTTTATTTTATTTATTTATTCATTTGTTTGAGACAGACTCTTACTATGTAGTTCTAGCTGTCCCAGAACTTGGTATGTAGACCAGGCTGGCCTCAAACTCAGAGAGATCCATCTGCCTCTGCCTGCTAAGTGTTGGATTAAATGTATGCACTAGCATAACCCATAGCCTTATTTTTAAGACATGATCACAGGGCTCTGAAAAAGTGAGAAAAACAGTAAATCTCAGGCAATGACCCTCCCTGCATGGCTCTGCAAAGTCTCCCTCGTGGCTATGCCAAGTCTCTTGAATCAAATCATTTGCTGGGCAAGTATCAGAAGGATTTGGATGTCATTTTTCATTAGCTGGAGTCAATAAGTTTCCACTAAACAGGAAATCCATCTTAGAAAACCTAATCAAGAGAATTCAAGAGAAGTTTGGTTAGATTAGATGAAGTCCCCCATGAATATGGGAATTCAAGTTCTGAGAGCTAAACACCAACTAAATCTCAGTCTTATTTTAACACATCTCCCAAACATATTTGACCACAAAACATGGTTTTCCTGTCACATGTGGAAACTACTGTTAGTGCTTTTGTTTTTTTTTAAGGACATTATGAATAATTTAAACATCCTTGGACAAGGTAAGGAAGTTGGGAGGCTTAACCACTGTGCTGCTGTAGAGCTAGACATGCTGAAATTGAAGAGGTAAGACAGAAGCCACTGCTGTTTTCCAGTACACTGCGAAATTAACTCTAGACTCATTGAAACTTTACACTCTTGAATTCTACTAACAGAATCATAAAACAGAGCAGACAGCTGAACTGCAGAGGGACGTAATAGGTACTGCTCAGTACATGGTTTAAGTTTTGGCAAGAATCATTGATTTTGAAATGAAGAGATGGTTTAAAAGTACCTCAAAGTTCCTCAAGAACGAGTAGAAAACTTGCAGGTGGAAATACCAGGAAAAAGTCGACCACTGTCATGAGAAAGCTCAGTGCCGAATTTCCTGTCTCCCTCCAACAATTAAGACTGCCTGCTTTTCTTCTTCCCTCATTTATACAAACATCATACCAAGCTGCTCACATCATTTTAATGTGATCAGGGGCTCAAGGACTCTCACTCACATATGCTATATTTGATTCTGTATTTACCCAAAACATTTTTGTCTAACTGACAAGATTTAAAGCAATCGCTCACTAAGTGTTTCGGATACGTGTTCAACACTAAGCACTAAAACATTTCAGTGAATCGTATTGTCCTTTGGAGCGTAAGACATATACATGCACATGCACACATATACACAGACACACACACACATGCACACACAAACACATAAATACATGCACTTACAAATATACACATGCACACACTCAAAGACACGCATGCACATATCTTTGCATGTGCACAAGCATATACATGCAAACACCCACACGCTCACAAATATTCACATGCACATATACAAATACACATATGCACATACCCTTGCAAGCACACATGCACTTGCATACATATGTGCACACACACAAATGTGCACACACACACACACACACACACACACACACACTTCTAACAGAGAGAACTTCAAAGAACATTGGCAATAGCAAATAAAACTGATTTTCCCTTAGAAAAGAGGAAGCTGTCCAAGGAGAGTCACTGTCCACACTATAGGTCAAACTGGAATTGCACCAGCCGTTGGGCTTCTAATCTAATGTTCTCTCTGTTGCTCTTTTACGTTGAATTAAGGTAACAGTTTGGAAATATTGCCCCCTCACACTCAGTTTTGCTACTTTTCTGGTCCCAAATCACAGAGTACTATGATATGAGCCTCCTTTTGGCAACACATGGCTGTTCTCTGTTTGCATAAAATTAATATATTTTATGACTATGTGTGTTCATTAAATAAATCAGTAAAATATGGATACCTTTCCCTAAAAATATGGATTATACAGATTATAGCACTGTGGTATATTTTTATAGTTTGATATTTAACATTTTAATTAAAGATAATGAGGGCTTTGGAGCAAGCTTGCCCCCAGTGAGAGAACTAAATTCTATTTGGACGACACGATGAATAATAGCGTCTGTTCTGAGGCAGAAATTAGAGGGTCACGAGCTACAGGAAACCGAAGATCAAGTGCAGAAACCTTTCTTCGTTTCCCTCAAAAGTAAGGAAAAAAATAGAAACAGATTAAGAAAAAATATTTCTCAGGAGCAGAGGGGTAAAATATGAATGGGCCAATGTCTGTTTAAATACTGTTTATGAAAAAGAAAAGTAAAGAGGAGGGAAAGGACAGAGGGAAGGGTCAGGTCAAGGCGCAGAGAAAGCTGGTTAGTCTAAGTCTTGATGCTGCATGTTTGAAATGGAGGGATGGGGACAGAAAAGAGCAGGAGCCAAAAGGAGTAAACAGATTGGGATTTACATGAAAGAATTTAGCAAACGATAGAAACAAACCAGACTAGCTGACAAAACTGATAGTTGCAGCACCTACCCAATCAATAGAGTAGACCACTTACGACATCATTTAGCAAATAGATTATCTACAAAGAGGTCTTGCTTTCTATGTAATGGATTGTGACCTTGGACAAGCACAGTAATCACAAAGAATATGAAACTTTGCTGATGAAGGAAAAATCCTGGAGCAGCATAACAAACCCCAAACCATTTGTTTAATCCGGTGTCGGGGGGAGGTGGTGGCTATGAAGAATGGTTCAGAACGAGCCATCCTGCTGAGTGGCTACTAGAGCTGCCCCATTTCAAGGCAGCCCTGAAGGTGCCACTTTATCACAGAGCAGCAGGCAAATAAAGGGTAAAGTTTCTTCTTCCTTCTGTTAACCAAAGCACAGGCAGACGCAGCTGGAAGATGAGGGCCACTGGATCCTTTCACTCAGTCTTTAAGTACTTCTACAGAGGAATTGCTCAACTAACTGTCCACTATTCTTGAGAATTCCTGGGCAGAGCAAGGTAGTACCTATGTCATCTGCTTTCAGGCTATAACCTGGAAGTCTAGTCAAGTACTTTAGAAAGGGAATTAAATACTTAAGAGCTCTAGTTTCAAAAGTGAAAAAAGTAGATCATGGGAGAGGAAAAGATCTTAATGGGGGGTGTGTGAAGGTGATGGAATTCATGTGACATGAAAGAAGGGGGATTTATTGGGGGGGAGAACGTACCTTCAGGAGAGAGCAGGGAGGCTGTGTGGGGAGGGTGATGAGGAGAAGGATGAAGAACAGTTTCATGACATTTATGTGTGAAAACTCCGGAATGACACCCATTGCCTTATATACTAACTTAAAAATAAAAAAGGAAAGACATCAGGTTCCAATGTCAGGTCTGCTGACTTTTGGCAGCATGACTGCTTCTAAAATAGCACAATTCTCAGATTTGCCTTCACTGCCTATGAAAGTTGTAAATATGAACGTACAAGACCCTTAACCCAAGGACAGATAAATAATAAATACTTGAGAAATGCCAGCTATTAGTATAAGAATTAGTTGCAATGATGATATGTCAATACGTTAGTCTTATCAGCAATTCCATATTCTCTATGAGAAACACTCAGAACCTTTCCTAGGAGTCTTTTGTACGACACCCACACACTGACCAGGCAACCGTACATGCTAACAATCTTTCCGTCAGTAACACAGATGTCCTTTCTCTTCGTTTCATATAAATAAATGTTTCTTCACATCTCTGTCTTTATAATTCTCTTTCCCCCAGTCCAGTTCCCTGCCATTATTTTCTGGTGAGTGCGTCCTCACCTTTCAGTTCTCATCTAAATATCTTTTCCACATGGAGGCTTTGATTTCCCCTGTCACAGCTCTCTGTCCTGACATGCTGAAGTTCTTTACACACTTGCCAGTCTGTAAAAATGCATGGAGAATTTTATAGTGAATTATCTATTTTTTGACTGAAACAACATGCATTTGTCAATTTAAATAATATAAAGCTTTAACTTTTATTCATACAAATAATGTATTTGTATTTATATTTATGCATATTTATATGTTTATAAAAATATTGTCAAGTTCATATGTTCAAATACTTGAGCAAATTTTTAACACTATAAAGTATTATGCCTTTCAGTGAAAACTGTTTATTAAAATGTAATTGTTTAGTTTACCTAAAAATATGGTTTAAGTGTTTTAGTTATTCCCAAATCTCATGCAATATATTTTTATCACATCCAGGCCCCTCCCCCGTCCCCTCCTAATACCCATTTCATGACCTGTGTTATCTGCCTTTTCTTTCTAAGCACTATTTTTATATATTTTTTGTTTTTTAAATGATTATCGGTTCCATTCTGTGCCTCCCAAATTCTCCTGGATGTGGGTCCATGCCCTGGAGTCTGGTCAACCTACCAGGCATCATGTCAGTAAGGAAAACTAACTTTTCCCTCTCCTAGCACCCATCAGTTGTTAAGACATCCCCACTACCCTGGGGCTTCCTGCCTGTCTCCCCCGTCCATGCTGGACCCTTGTCCGGCTTGAGTGTGCACAGGTCATGTACATGCTGGCATAAGGGCTGTGCGTTCACATGTGCAGCTGCCCTGTGGTGTCCAAACAACAGTTTCCTGGTATTCTACCACTTCTGGCTCTTACAGCCTTTCTACCACAGGCTAGCAAATGCACAGCCCAGTGTCAGGAATGGACTTCTTCTGGAATTGTGGACCAGAGAGATCCCATAGCTCCTCAAAGAATACTGGCTATTGCCATTGCACTCGGTTACCCATGAGCCCTGGACGGTAAGGCCTGTTGCTGAAGGCACGACATCCCTGAGTCACAGAAGAGGCAAGGAGAAATCAGGCTGGTACTGACCTTGCAGTTACACCTCTGCTGGGTGTTTCACAGCACTATGAGGTGCTGTGCATGTTACACATAAAAAAGTAATCCTCAGCCTTACCCAGCTGTGAACCCGAAGGGCTACAAATACAGCCACATTGGCAGAATTCGCCCACAGGAGCAACAAGTGCCGTGAACAGTGGGAGCAACCAACCACCTTCTAATTGGATTGGAGACCCGTTCCTGACACTGTTATCAGACTGAGAACTCCAGCCTAGCCAGGTCACAGGTCACAGGGGGAGAACCTGCTGCTATTATTTTGCTAAATAGACATACTGTTAAAATGATTTCTAATGATTTGCTATGTCCATGGATTAATGCATCTCTCAGCTCTCACCAGAGAAGTCTCTTCTTGCAGCAGATGGTGATGAATACAGAGACCCACAACTGCTCAGCCTGCTGAGAATACAAGGCCACAGAGCACTCAGCCCTAAATGGGACATCTAGAGACCACACCTTCTTCTCCCAAAGCTCAGGGATCATTGTGGATTATGTTTTTTTGCTGTTGCCGTTTCTCGAGACAGGCTCTCCCTATAGCCCCAGCTGGCCTGGAATTCATTACGTAGTCCAGGCTGGCCTCGAGCTCACAGAGATCCACCTGACTCTGCCTCCTGAGTGCTGGGAACAAAGGTGTGCAACACCATGCCTGGCTTACAGTGTAACCTGAAAGTTCATCAGATGATGGCGAGCTAGAGTCCCACCTCCTTCCCATGCTCTGCGGAAGGAGTCAAGCAGGCAGAAGCCCATTACGCCTCCCACCCAATCAGCTGACCTTAGCTGCATAAAGGTGGGGCTGGGCTAAGGGTTTATAAGCCAGGAAAGCTACCAGGCAAAGGCAGGTCTCTTGCCATTTTGTGCGGCTGTCGGGAAGTCACAGGATTTATGTTTGGGTGTGGACTTCCCAGCAGAGCCATGAATGTGGTAGTCGCCATTTGGGGAAAGGAAAAGCCTGTGAGAGTTCGTGTCTTTGTAAGTGACCCTCTAAACTTTGTTGGCAAGTCCAAATGATATTCTTATTCCCCAAACTGTAACTTAAGAGGAACTGTGATGGGGTTAGAACCTTGCTCTCTGGGATCCCAGAGAGCACTCGAGGGTCTCTCAGGGAAAAATTTGCTATCAGCCTTAAGCTAGCACTTTGCCGTCTTGTGTTGAGCACAGTATCTGCCTCATGGCACAGCATCCACAAGAGTTACCATTGACAGCTAGCTGACTGACCCTGGCCAGAAGGCATGAGCCTTCCTCTAAATTTTCTTGGCTAGTGCATAACAACGATGGGGGGGAGGGAGGGAGGGAGCGAGGGAGAGAGAGAGGAGGGGTGCTGTCTGGGCATAAAGATTTTAATGTAACAAAATTTAAAAGCTAGTTCTTCCTGTCCCTGTCACATGCATTTCCTCACCTATGGGCAGGAAGTCCCTCCTCTCTGTCAGCTCAACCCACTGTGTCTCTCCATAAGCACTTAGCCAGTCAGCAATGGGCCCACATAGCACATGGAAGCTGTAATGGACTGACTAGTTCTTTCTCTTTGCTTTGTGTAAACCGCCTGTGTAAGAGAGGTGTTCATTTTGTTATTCAGTATTGCTTAGGCTGTATAAAGAGCACAGTTTGGGACACATTTCCAGAGGGGCAGCCCCATTTCATGTCCTTCTTCTAGGTTAAATCATCTAAGGTTAAATCATCTAAGGTTTTAATCAATTTTAAACATGTTTTATGTCATGTAAATTTGAATCCCCAACAATTTTATAGCTCAACATCCTTTATGGAAAACATAGAAAATATTCTGCAGAAAAAATCTTGCACTGAAATTTTATGTCAAACTCCAGTATTTTTATTAAAACGGAGTGCCTGCACGTATGCCTGTGTGAAAACAATAAGAATATTTAGAGTTGGAATCAGATGTTGAGTCCAGCTATGCAGAGGTACACACAGCTTCAAGCATGACCAAATTTATGTATCTAATTTGCCTAATGTTAGTGGGCAGTCCTTCCTCTTTGAATGCATGCTTCTTGAAAATCAGACATTACCTTGAAGTGTTAAAAAAAAAAAAAAACTCATCCTCATCTTCCTAAGAGCTATTTCTGAGCTGGGGGTGTGGCTTAGCAGTAAAGTATTCATCTGGTTTCAATCCTCAGTAATACAAAGAAAACAAAGTTTCCTAATATCTCTTTCTTTAGGTGTCATTTTTTATAATGAGTTCTCCACTCTCTCTCTCTGTTCTGGCTTTCCCCTAGTGCGTTATGAACAGCACTGCATTTTCATTTTCAGGGTGAAGGCTGCTGGATCATCAGGTTCTGTTTGCATGGCCTAATTTGGAGAGAAGAATGCCTAGGCAGCCAGTTCATGGCTGGAAATGAATCATTTGAGACATTCCTATCCTCCTGGGGCATCACAAGCTTCCCTACTTGGGCCTTTCACTTGGAGAGTGGCAATTCTCACATTGCAGATTTCCCCACCCCCACTGGCCTTTCCTGGATGGCTGGATGCCTTTCCCCTCACCATGGGAGGCCCCTGAGCCTGCTCCCTTTGCAAGACTGTCCTTCCTTGTCTCTGCCACCACATACTCCTTATGAGAAGACAAACTAGTCACTACTTCATTTAACACCAATAAATTGAATTTGGAAAATTTCATAATCACCAGCCTGGTTTGAATTTATGTGCCTAAAAGAAATATCTGAAACTGAGAATTGGAAGCAATGCCAGAAAAAAAAAATTTAAAGCAGGAACATGTTTTCATATACCTTGGACAGGTGACCTAGACATTTCAAAGGGCTTTAGCTTCATAGCTCTCTTCTGAGCTTAGTTCTCAGGTTTGATCAGCTGAATGAAGGACTCACAAGTTTTGCCACTTTCTATTTCAGGTCAACAGTGCTTACTTAGATGATCAATTCCAAGTTATCACAAGTTATGTTACATTGCTATATACAGTGACTTGCTTTATAACCTTAATTTCAAGACGTAACATTGTAGTGAAATGCTTAGTGACTGTGAAGGTTCAAGTTTGTTGCAAAGAAACATCACCAGAGACTTTTTATTTTTAATTGTTGTGTTGACTTTTCCTAGGAAGCAAGAATAAAAGTCTATTCACCCCAGATAAGGCACCAAGGTCAGACCAAGGAAATGATCCCACTCAAGTCTCGCTTGGTAAACCTATAACTTTAACTGGAGCTCCTTACAAAATGCCTGGGCAACTTATGGGAGGTTAAACTTCCACTGAAAACTGTCTCTCCCCAGCAACCTTTCACTGCCTATTCCTCCAGGGGTGGGTGCTCATGAGCCCCTCCCAACTCTATGACAGAATGTCAATGGGATCAATTTTGAGTGGGTCTCCTGCAGGTCATCATAGCTGTGGAGCATTCTAGATGGCCGGGTCATGCCCAGTGGACAGCATTCCACAATGCCAGTCCTTACTTTTCTTTAAATAACTTAATACTATTTCAGAAGGCAATTCACTTAAAAGTGCTTGTCAGACACGGGTTTATAACGTGAAAGTAGAAACAACCTCTTCAGGGGAATGAAGAAGGTTAACAGAAGGGGGGGGCAAGAGAGAAACAGGTCGATGGAGAAATGGACATGGGAGAACGCATGGTTAAAATACATTACACACTCCTATGAAAATGTTCTCATGAGACCCAGTATTGTGCACCATGAGTATATGCCAATAAAAACAGATTTAATACAAACAGCAAAAACTGGAAGAGTTCATCAGAGAATGAATGAATAAAACAAGAAATCAAGCTACGGGCTTCTCTTACGGCTACAACAAAATGAAAGGACTTAGCTTTAATACTAAAACTCCTTCACCATTCATGGGAAGCCAACAGATTTTGCCTGAGTGGCGAGCTGCTCAGGAACTGTTTAAGCAAAGTCATGAGCAAGGTTAATCAATGCAAGAGAGCACGCTTGCTCTGTGCACTGTTTATGATGACCCTGCACAGTAAAAGAGTCAAACACCCGTAAAGCAAGCAATCAGGAATCTGAGACAGGAAGACTGTGTATTCCAGCCACATAGGGTTGTACAGTCAGACTCGGACAGAAAAGAAACCCACAAAATTTTGGGGACTGATATAGCAGTCATTTTTAATGGAAGAAGAGAAAAATATGTACTATTGTTTAATAACACTGCACAGAACATGGAATTGTTCTCTAAGATAGACCAACAGGAGGAAAAAAAATGTACTGAGATCTCAATACAGGTGCTACTGTGTTTGTGAACTTCCCAAAATTCATGCATTACAATCTGAGTCCTCTCCCAGGCCCCCAACCCAACATTTGATTACATCATTGTCTATTTTGTGGTACCCTAATATATCACCATCATCTCCAGAGGAGTCCCAGCAGCCAGCCCTGTCTAGAAAATGGTAAAAGGATGGGGTATTCTGGGAAAGTCACAACTCTCAACAGCATTGCATCCCTATACTGTAAAGTAGGCGTTCTCCCAGTAACTTGGCACGGGGTGAGGTGGATTATTCCAGACTAGAGTTATGGAAGATATCAGTGTGTCTCAGTGTCCACCCTTACCTAGGGTGCTTCCCAAATGTTCATCACATTTTGGAGTTTACATTTGAGAATCCATTAATTTCGTAGTTCTTACTTTTTTTTGAGAAATTTTAAAAGAATACATGCCTCAAAAATTACTAGTCAAAAGTTAAATATAAATTATAGAAACCGAATGTAAGGAAAGTAATCTTATTCCTAAATAATTTTAAACTATAGGATATATTTCCCTTGATCATCTTAGCATTAAAAGCCCAGAGAATGATTACTAGTCATAATTATTCATTTTCAGTTGGTTGCAAGGTGTTGCTCTCTCATGATTTCCCTCATTAAATAAACCTCATGTACTGAGTGTGGATGCACGAACTTGTATTACAGCATACAGGAGGTGAGACAGCTTGGGCTATACACAACTCCCTGTCTTTACAAAGCAGCAGAAGAGAACATCAATAACAAGCCATGATTTGTGCCGGGAATTTGGGCAGACCACTTCCTGATATGTCTTAATACGCTGAGTGACGTTTTCTGGGTTATAGCACAGAATTCTCCAGATCTTTCTTCTGCTATAGCACGTTGCTAAGTGAAGACAGAAGTGAACCTAGTGTACCATGGAAACAAAGGTTTACAGGGCAACTTGAATCCTGCCTTGTTATTACAAAGTTTGGAAGAAAATTGTTTGCTTATTTGGTTTCTTAATCAAACCTTTTGGTTACAATGCTGACATGATTTATGGGGTGTTATAAAAAAACAAAACTATGTTATTTAAAATTATCATCTCTTAAATTCATAGTAAAATTTAATGTGTGTGGAAAACAAGAAAGATTTCTAGACTGAAAATCACCTTTATGAATAATTGATAGGAAATGCTTTCTAAAATATGACTGATTAAATCTTTTTCCTCAGGTAAGCATCTCCTCAATCTAAGACAAATGCAGTTAATTTCTAAAAATTTTAAGAATTTATGACTATTAACACTTGAGCATTAAACAGAAGTGTTTCAGAAACTCTTGACAATAATACTTAGATGAAATAAATGTTGTGGGGGAAAATGAACCCCCATGCTCAGTGCCATCCCAGAATAATCGGTTACTAAGGAGACATTTTTAAAATCAAGATTCAAGTAAACAGATTCTCGCAGCACATGGAGTCTGCTTGGGAAATGGAAGCAGCAGTTGGAGCTAAAGGGCACAGTGCTTGCTGCAGATGGGCTGTGTGTCTCTCAGAAGGGCAGGAAGCTGAGCTTCCCAGGGAGACATCCTGCAATCACTTGGTTTCTAAGGACTTGGTTTAGCACTGCCTAGAGGGAAGGAATCAAGGGAGGGGTCCTTAACACCCCATCCCCCAGTGTCCACCGAAAGGCAAAGGTGAGAAGCAGCATGTCAGGAGCAAGAGTAGCAGAATGCCCCTCCCTCCTTGGCACAGATGTGCAGCATCTTTGAGCTCACAGAGAGTGGAGAGAGCCTAGAGTCTGCTCTGCTGAGGAGTCCTGCTCCTTCCTGAGACTCTGGCTTGGGTCCTCCTGGTCCACACAAGTGACGGTTTTGGTGACAAGCATCAGAGATGGCTGAGGGGCAGTGACACATGGAGTGTCCCATGATAGCACAAGTATTAGGTGGGGACTTGCACTGTGAGGACATGGATGTGTCTAGAGTTCAGCTGCTGCTGCTGCTGTGACTGTTCTAGGCTCTTCCTTCCATTCTAGCTGCACAGAAAAGTGGGTAGAAACAACCCCTCCACCCGCCTCACTCCCTGGCCAGCAGCCTTGTAAGAAGCTCCTCATGCAAACCTTGTTATTCTATTCAAAATTAATCCCAGAGACAGAGCTGTTAACAATGGAAGAGTGCATCATTTTATCTTCCTCTTTGTAACTCAGAATCATCTCACTGTGCCTCCACTGCTCGGGGTTCACCAGAAGTCAGCCCTGTATCATGAGTACTCCTTCAAAACTGCAGCTAGAGCCTTTATTCAAACTCAGCTGAAGACTGATCCTGGAGATACATTAGTTCTGTAGAAATGGAAAGAGACACGTGTTTGGTGTGCATTTCTATGAAGTAAGAACAAGCTCATTAATTCTTCAAGTTAAAGCAGAGAGAATCACTTTAGCATAACAGAAAGATTGATATTCATTTCATAAAATTTAATTTCCAGTTACTATGATGGTGTATGCGTGGGCAAATAGGCAAGCAGATAAGATTGCTAGTGGCAGCCTGGGGGACAGGGCGATCCTGCTAATCCACAGACATCTGGATAATTCAAACAACAGTCAACACTTAGAAAATGTGTGTCAAGTCACAAAGAAACTGTCCAGCTCTGTCATAGAGTGCATTTTACAGAGGACACTTCAGACCTTAATTTTAAGTTATGGAATAAGTTTCTCAAAAGTCAAATCCCTTATTAAAATTTTTTTGTGATCAACTAAATCCATACTTTCTGATTATTTAAAAAGCTTTATGCAGCAGATGGTGATTAAAACAGAAACCCACATCTGGCCAACATGCTGAGAATATAGGACTGCAGCTTTTGTCTGTGACTAGGGCAGCCAGATCAAACTTCTGTGTCCCAAGGCTCGGGGATCATTGTGGAAGAGCAGAAAGATTGTCAGAGCCAGAGGTGGTGGAGAACCTCGAGGAAACAGAGTCTTCCAGACAGTTGCTCGGTTGCTCATATAAACTCACAGCAATCCTGGCAGCGTGCACAAGTCCTATGCAAGCTCAGACCAGACAAAATCCCAGCACAGACATGAGGAGCTGGGTAAGAAGCTCAACGCCACCTAAGGAAACTGTGACGACCAATGGCTGCTGGGAGGGGCAGACACAGTCTGTTACAGGGATGGGATTCTTGACGGGTTAACCAAACTCCAGTGAGTAGACCCACACTGAAGGACATTTGGAGACACAACTTAGACTCTATAGACTATATATATACTATTTTATATTATACATAGGTCATATATATATATATATATATATATACTAGTGTACATTATATTGGGTGGGAGGTCATAGGGGACATGTGCATAGGGGGATCGACATACTATCAAATTATATTGTATAAAACACAAAAATTCAATTAAAAATTAGTAAAAAATGTAAATAATAGCAAGTTGAACAGAAATCACAAAGGTGTGTCTAACTTGTTAAATTTAAAACTGCTTTTTTTCCCCTAACTCTTAGCAATTAGCTTCTGTGGTTTTGTTTTTACTTGATATTCCACATAAAAAGGTATACCTTAATTCAAGACTTGGTATTTCATAAAATCTAGCAAGATACCATGTTAAGTTTTATGCCATGTTCTTTGAAAAGCTGATCATTTTCCACATGTCACCCTAACTACTCTGTCCACCTTAAGCACAAGGCCCACCTTAACCCCTCTGCCCACCTTAACTACACTGCCCTGGTCAGTGCAAGGCGAGAGGGCCTCTGAGAGGAGAATGCCAGTCTGAGGGTCCAGAGACCACACTGGGTACCTTCCTTATCCCCCTGAAGAAGCATGTGAAGAGAGGGAGGGCTTGGTGTGGCTCACAGCTGGAGGAGACAGTCCATCACCGCAGGGGTGTGGCAGCAGAGGTGGCTTTTGGCCATGACAACAGGAGCATGAGGCTGCTCCTCACAGGCAAATGGATCAGGAAGCAGAGTATCAACAGGAGGTGAGACCAGGCTATATATTCTTAAGCCACCCACCCCTCAGGGACCCACTTCCTCCTGCAAGGCTCCACTTTCTAAATTTCCCACAACCTCCCCAAACAGCACCACCAGCTGGGGACCAAGTGTTAAAGCACATGAGCTTGTGGGGCACATTTCATAAACCATGACACAAGCTGGTCACAGACTATTTCTAACTGTATGAACCCTCTTCTGCTTGGAGCATGGGGGTTATTTGTTCAGTGCCAGGACGTTTCAAACCCTTTCAGCTTCTTTTCTCCTCTATTATCTTCTCTTTCTCTTTTAGACCCAGGCTACTCTTCGCTGGGTTAATTTGACTGTCCAGGGATCGATTGCGTTGCTCAGAAGTAAGTATCCAGAACCACATCAAACCTCTTTGTACTTCAGTATGCATCTCCTGTAGGCATCCAGCGATGTGTGTTTGGTAATTGAACAGAAATATGCCTGGTCCCATCCACTTCACATCACACAAAACAGCTCTCCGTGCCGACATATTCCTGGATCATAGACCTTCAAAGCATGGAGATTCTTTGTATTAAAGACATCAAAATGGGGTCCTCAAGATGGCTTAGTAGGTAAAGGTGCTTTTACCATCAGGACTGACAACCTGAGGGCAACCTTGGACACATGTTGAACCAATTCCCACAAGCTGTCCTTATGGCACATGCAACCACTTACCCCTCCACAGACATGCAAATAAAAATGTGATAAAGTCTCCTTATAAAAAGACAGAAAAATGAATGACACTCCCAGAAAGTGTGTCGGGGGTTCAAACATACATGTGTTATGCATAGGTACACATATGTGTTCTGTGTGTGAGCACAAGAGGCCGAAGGTTGACGTCGGGCATCTCCCTCCCTCCATCACCCTTCACTTTAGATACTAAGGCATGGCCTCTCATTGAACCAGGAGTTTGACTATCCAGCTAGTGTAGCTGGCCAACCTGCCCCAGAGAATCCCTGTCTCTGCCTCCCGTGTGCTGGGGTGCAGGTGGGCTGCCTCAGCTTTTACAGGGGTGCTAGAATCAGAAATGCAGGCCTCACACTTGCTTGGCGAGCATCGTATCCAGGGAGCCATCTCCCCAGCCTCACAAAAGGAAACTTTCTAAAACCTGAAACTTTGCTTCTGTGGATTGCTAAATACCTTAATTAGAAAATGACTTTCATGGAATGACTTTACACTTTTTCCTGTTTTTTTTTTTTAATTCTTACTTTTTAGAATGCATGCAGTCAATCTATTTAACATTCAATGAACTAGCCAAAAACTATTTTGAGCAGGCAGAATTAGACTAGTTCTAAATACTTCCACTCATACAAATATCACTACGGTTACGAATATCTCTATAACTTTTAGTATGCTAAATCAAGAAAGACTAGCAGTATGGGGGAAAGAAATCATGATGGGTGTATTGGCCACAAGGTTTCACAACAGAATAAAATAAGTTAAAGGCACAAAGTAATAACTCTCAGTGCATTTAGTTTTAAGGACTGAATATGTTCAAAGTACAGCATACACAGTTATAGAAGTGTTAGAGGCAGTACAAGGAAACTCATTATGTTGTCTCATTATGCACCAACAGCATAAGCGTGACTCTTACTGAGGAGATTTAAGTGCATCAAACATGGGATTTCTTCGTAGAGAATCCTTCATGTATAGGAAGTGAAGCAAGGACTTCAAAAACTGAGTACTGTTGGATAAACAAGCATAATACTTTTTCAAAAAGACAACCACACATTCTTCCCCATGTATCATAGATACCCCCAAATTGAGCCATGTTTATCTTCAGTTAAAACAACAAGATTTGCAATTGGGAAGTGCTAGATTCTATTTGAAATGAAAGAGTAGCAAAAATAAGACTTTAAACATTTCAGAGTCTGCACGACTCCATAAAATGGAAAGTTGGAAGACTTACCGAAGGCCTGGAGGATTCTGAGGGAAAAGAATGATCATGGTTAGTCATTCCCAAAGATTTCACTGGGCACAGGACCATTTGAGGTTCTACTTTGTGGTCTGCAGAAAGGACTTCCCTTCTTCATCTGGCAACCATCGGCAGCAGGGGCATGTGGGAGTAAGTTCCCTCCCCAGGTGACTGTCCCATGGGAAGGAACCATGCTCGAGCAACAGCTCTGAGAATAGAGGCATGTACAGAGCTGCAGCCTGTATCACATGAGTTCCTGAAGCACTGGGAGACATGTAAGGTCCTCATGGAATTAACAGATGGTCAAGGTTCAGATGGAGCTAAGGCACCTGAATTCTTTAAGGGAAAAGTATGGATTCATTGGGGGGAAAGAGAAGTTATTTAAAAAATCATTAGGTATAATAGTTCAGACCAGGTTTTTGTACCAGGCTAAGTCTCTAGTGAGATGGGTTTGGAAATTAAGAGCCTGTAGAAACATAGCTTGTAAGAGTCAGAAGTTGAGATGTCAGAGGTGATCGTGTAGCCTCTGTTTTAGGTGAGACGCAGGTTGTCTCTGTCTTTTATTTGGTCTCTGTTTTATTCTTTGATAACACCACCTTAGTGGTGGTGGTGGTCTAATACCACCTTAGTGAAAACTAAAACACAATTATTATATCTTAAGGGATACAAAGATACCAACTTCTGAAATCTATTGAGAATAAATAATATATAACAAAACACCCACAAGGAACAGCATGAGTCATTCTCCTTTATAAATAACAAGTTCATATTTGTATAAATATCACACAAGTAAATATAAGAACAACTTGCTTTAGTTTAGCTTCATAGCGACTATAAATTGGATTTTATGTTACCTGTTTTCAAAATAAGAAAAGTATAGATAACAGTGACTGCTCATCAAATACCCTGTTTGTTCTCCACCTTGTCCTGTAGAGATGTTGGAGCTCTGGGACCAACAGACTATAAGCAGAAACAAGTTATGTCATTCTGAGCTAAGGCAATTCCCACGTTGTGAGCCTTCCCATACCTCCTCCTCTCCCTCCTCCTTGTCCTGTTTCTCCTTCACTGCCCTTCCTCCTCCTCCTCTTTTTCTCCCTTCCTCCTCCTCGTCTCTCTCTCTCCCACTGTTCTCGTTCATCTCACCTGCTTCCTTCCCATTTCCAAGTGGCCATGGTGCACAAGGACAGAGTCCACAAACAATGTGAGCAGCTACCTGCTTTCAGAACTAACTAGTCCTGGATATTAAACAGTGCCGCACCCAAAACAAAATCTGTACTAAGTAGGTCAACATTCAAGGGTAGATGGTGAGGAGGAAAATATGGTTCAAGATAGGCGAGCCCAAGACATCAGGAGCAACGTCACGTGTTCCCGTTACCTTGACAACTTACAGAAATAGTTTAGGAAGGGAAAATGTGTTCTGTGAGTTGATCACTGTTGATATTTGACAAGAGGATATAGAGGTGAACTGAGTCCCCGGGAGTTATCAGCCAGCAAGTAGAAATTAAAAAGAGATGGTGCTCAGAAATTCAGGATCCAGATAAGCTAGACAACAAAACAAACAAATGACACTCTGAAGTCAGAGAGGAGATATGAGGTAAAAGTGAGGGAGTGAGTGATCTCCTGTAAAATGCCCCATTTGAAAGGAATGACTGTAAGAGGCCCCTTCTCACCAGGTACCCTCGGGGCTGAGACTCTTGTGCATTTCCCCAAAGCAAAGTTCCAAGCAAGACCATCATACAAGTAGCTTATTTGTCTTATTTGGAAAGTGCTTTGAAGAATGAATGAGGAATGAAAAATTATTCAGGGACTGAGAGACCCAACAGAATACAAACGTGTGCGTGTGTGTGTGTGCTGGATTTGGTTACTGCTTGGAGCAACTGACACTCTTACATAATTTTTTTTTGAGAAATGGAAAATTTATGTTAGAATTGATTGCTTAGGAAAAGAAAGCAGACCTCATCCATTGGCCCTGGTCTTCCACTGGCCAGTTGATCCACTGGCATTCATTTCTGTCACTCCCACTTCTGGTTACGGGTTTGAACTGAGCAGTCTTTGAAGATGTCAAATCCGAGAATCACAAAACAAGAAATGAGAGGTAGTTGGCACTGAAAAGGTGCTTCTGGGTAACAACTGAAGCAAAGCGCTTAAAGACTACCTGGAAATAGATAGGCAGCGTTAGCCAGAATGAAGTACAAGACCAAGTTTCCAAAGCGAGGCAGAGAGTGTCGAACAGAAACTCAGCTGTGTTGAGAGAAGCTGGCTTCTAAGCAAGAAACAAAAGAGAAGAAAAACCAGGTTCAAAATCATGTTTCAGACAGACTTTGTGTAGACTTACTGGTCTATGATACAAGATTGGATGCAAATGCTTCAAAATCCTACTGAGTTTCTGAGAGAAAATATATTACTTTGCCAATAAAAAAATCAACAAGCCTTGACAAAAATAAATCACTTTGAGAGCTTGAGAATTGAAACAGCCATTGAACTCCTGATAGTCCTCAACTGAAAAATTTGGTGAGACACTTATGCAACTTGCAAAGGGGCCACACATCCCAGCATCTGCTTCAGATGTTGCCAAAGCAGACAATGGAAAAGGAGGAACATCAGGAAAAGCAGAGACAGGGGTCTCATTCTTAGAAACCACCCAGGGAACATGTGCCAGACAGAGGAACAGGCCACGAGCAAGGTTCCTCCCACACCGTGGGGAAGAGCTCTGTGTTGTTTCTGCTCAGCGCGTGCTGGTAATTTCCATTTCATCCCTCCCAGTGCTACTTCTGTGCAATGATCTCATCCACGTTTCAACACCATATATTAGAAGTACGTATGGAGTATTCTACTTTTATTTCTGTTGCTGTGATAAAATATCCAGACCAAAAGGAACTTTGATGAGAGAGGGTCTATTTGAATTACAGTTTTAGGTTACAGTCCATGATAGCAAGGAGATAACAAAGGTAAGGGCTGGTGTCAGCTGGTCATACCTAGCCACACTCAAGGGCAGAGAAGGTACAGTGTTCGGGCTGACCACATGCTCCCTGCTCCCCTCCCCCTTCTGTTTGATCAGCTTGCTTCATTTTTACACCGTTTGGGGCCCAGTCCATGAAATGATGCAGCCAGCGTTCAAGGTGTGTCTTCCTATCACTATGAACAATCAAGATAGTTCTCCACAGACACAACCACAGGCCAAGCTTATCTAGATAATTCCTCATTTGAGACTCCCTTTTCATATGATTAAGTTGCAGCAAGTTGACACTTATTTTTTTAATATTTATTACTTTTACTCTTTATATGTATGTGTGCATTGCCTGCATGTAGGCAAGGCAACTGTGTCATGCAATGCCCGTGGAGGACAGAAGAGGCTGTTGGATCCCCTGGAACCGGATTTACAGACAGTTGTTGACTGCCATGTGGGTGCTAGGATTCAAACCCAGGTCTTCTACAAGAACATTCAGTGTTCTTAACTGTTGAGCCATCTCTCCAGCCAGCAAACTGGCATTTAAAGCCAACTATCACAGAAGGAGAAGAGGGGAGATGATCTCTTGCATATCCATAGAATGTGGGAGCAAAAGAAACAGTATGAGAGAGACTATGTGAAGGTATCCTCATTGAAACGATCAGATGAGACTTGGAGTATTGCCCAAAGGAGACATGGGGTGGGGCGGGGGGAAGAGAGCCGGTGGGTACTGAATAGGCAAGGGTCCATTGGCATCAGCTTTGAAGGCTTACCAGGAATCTGCAAGATTCTCCACATTGTCCAACCTTCCTGAAAATTAGAAAGGGGAGATGTGAGCACAGTTCTGGTCAAGGTAATATGAGAGAAGTGTTGTCAATTCTTTTTTTAAGGTTTATTTTCTTAAATTATGTGTGTATGACCTGTTTTGTGCATGTGTGTGCATGTGCCCACAGAGACCAGAACTGAAGTTACAGATAGTTGTGAGCGATCCCTCATGGGAGTTCTGTGTGACGTGGCCCGAGTTGGGTGAGAACAGTTTGAAGACTGCACCAGTGTCCAACTCTGATGTAGTCAAGGAGTAAAATTTATTTTGTCCAACTGGCAAGATTCTGATAGTCTCTCTGTTGCATTAATTACCTCAATTAGTGTACCGAGTAGGCAGCGGCTCCAAATTTTTATGTAGTCTTCAAATTTAAGCCAGCGATAGTGGTTCAATCTCAGCATTTGGGAGGCTGAGGTAGGAGAATTACCATGAGTTTAAGGCTAGCCCAGCCTGCAGAGTGAGGCTTAAAACACAACAAAAACAAGTGAATTGATAAAATCCCTGTTTTCAATTATATTAAAGTGTCGCATTTCCTTATTGAAATGAGAGTTTTTTAGACATCTGCCTGCCCATGATCTACCCATGTGTCTACCTTTATTCCGACCTCACTCAAAGATCCAATCTCTATCAAGTCTGTGCAGTCTTGGTCAATGTGGGTTGACACTGCTCACCTCCGAAGAGGAAATATGACATGGACGCACGTATAACTCTTCTCCACCCTCTCTCATTTGGAGGTTCGACAACAATCTGAAGTTCCTCACAGAAACAGCTCGTCTGAAGGAAAAGGAGGAAACTAGCTAGTTAAGTTAGACACATTTCGTACAAGTTATTTGGTTGATCGCAGGGGATCTTTGAGGAGATGGAGGAGATGGAGAACAACTACAGAGTCAGGCCAGCCAGGAACTGTGACCGAAGGATCAGCTGGACAGAGACTCACTGCTAAAACCAGAATAGATGCCCGAATAGGTTGGATTCTGTGGTGGTTTGAATGAAAATGTCCCCATAGGGTCCAAGTATTTGGACATTTTGTCCCCAGATGATGGCACTGTTTTGAGAGGTCTTAGAAGATGTGACTATCCTGGAGGAAGCACGTCACTGGGGGTGGGCTTAGAGAGTTCTTAAGCCTTGCCAGATCTCCAGTTGCTCTCTTGCTTCCTGTACCTGCGTGATGACGTGAGAGCTTAGCTTCTGCTGCTCCTGCTCCAGCCACCTCCAGCCACCATGCCTCCCTGCCATGATGAACTGTAATTCCCCTGAAACCGTAAGCTCAAATAAACTCTTCCTTCTATAAATTGCTTGGGTCAGTGTTTCTATCACAGCAACAGAAAAGTAACTAATACAGATTCCATTGGCAATGCCAACAATAACAGGCACCTAGAGTTGCTACTCCAATCTCTTCTGCCCTAGTGTTTAGTTACAGCTCTTACCTGCATGCAGGCAATACACAATACACATAAAAATAAATAAATAAATAAATAAATAAAATTTCATAAAAATAAGCAAATCATAAAGCAAGACAAGAAAAGTTCGCAAGTGTCTTCTCTAGAGGAAACTAGAAAGCAAACAATTGGGGGAATTTTACAAATACTTCAAATCTATTCAGGGGCTTGGTGACCAAAAGCAATGCGTGATGCCCACCATAATCTTGGATGCTAACAGGCATGAGCAAGACTCAGGAAATTTCTCTGTAAGATGATGGAATCCTGAAGCCTGAACAAGATGGATGTGCTCAGTTACTGCTGGTCACCCAGCATGATGAAAATAACACAGGGTCCCTATACGTGCAGCACCAGCTCCAGGGACCTCATGGAATCATTACCTAGGTTCCATCCTGTTCAACAGCAATGAAATCCAAGTTGTAGAAGGCTTTATAACAGACAAGCTCAGCCCCAGTCACAGCCCAGGAAGAGGAGCTCAGGGCCTAATAGGATACTGAAGAAAACTGACTAGCTCTCCACTACCAAAGCCCAGTGGGAAATTAGAGCAATTTTCCTGACACTCCAGGCAAAAGCAGGCAGTTTGCCTGGTTCATGTAGGTCGCTACATTGTTCTCAGATTCCTTTTGCCCATGGAGAACTGTCCTGTTAGCTCCAGTTGCTAGAGAGTGACTAACTCAGAAATGTGCTCTGGTGCAAATGACCTCATTCTTAACAAGTCACTCTTTACCTATATTTAAATGTCCATGATCTTTTGGTCTTATTGATCCAGGGTGTATTTAAAAGAACAAAAGCTTTGGAGATGGATAGCCAATGTCACACACCCTTAAATTACTATTCTGTTTAAAGCAGAATGTGGGTGTGTCAATGACAAAAATAATGAACATTGGTGTCTCTCTCGGGCTCCCTAGAGGGAGCCACTGACTATGTCAGGAACAAAATCATCAGCGGTGGTATTTAGTGATGCCATTATGATAAATGTACCATTTAAGCTACCCCCCCCATCCTGAGGAAGCATGCCACATGCACACATCGGCCTCTGCCTTCGCGGCTTTACCCCTGTGGTTTACTGGGCACTGTTGATTGGCTCAATTACGAGTAAAGAATGATTTACAGGGACCCAGGGGCTGCTGAGGGATGAAGAAAGGTTCATGCATTCTAGGGAACACTTCACATGCCCTGTGCGGGCTTCCTGCGTGATACCCAGATTCTCCTTTACTGCAGCCAAGCAAGGGTAGGGCACACCCGACGTCTGCTCGTGTTCTGCTCATGTTCCTTTTCTCTTTAAAGCACAGTGTGTTTGCAGCTCTGATTCCCTTCCTCAGGAAGGCGGATGGCTCAGTTGTGCTTTGCTCTCCCTCACTTTCTCAGTCATGTGAGTTTTTGTTTGCTAGCTGCCTTTGGTTCTGTGTTCTGTTAGCCTCTGTTTTCTGAAACTCTCACGAAATTCCAACACAGTACCATGAAAAGTCAAAGTAGTCTGGTAATTAGTTTTCTCAGGCTGGGAAAGGGAAAAGTCACAAGAGAATTCATAAATCTCTGTCCTTGTGTAAGGAGAATTCATGTCAGTTCCCATCAAATAACGTCTGAACCTGGCAGAGCACATGGACTTCCAGCCCTCAGTAGAAATTGTTTACTGAGCAGTCACTTGATCCATCTCGCCTGACATCTCAGCTAAGGAATAGCAAAAAGCCTGGAATTAAGGGATGAGTTTCCACACGCTGAGTCAGAACAAAACCAGGGACCCACTTGCGTACTGATTTTAGTTCTGCGAGTCTCCGCTGCAGAGATCAGCACAAGCAAAGCACTGCTAACTGGGGTAATTACACAGTGCTCTGAACACCAAGTATAACAACACTGAGAATGTCCAAGGCTGTCAACAGCTCGGGCTGATTTTGTCTAGTGTGTAATTACAGCAGAGATGTAGAGTGCAGTCTTCCTTAAAGAGTAGCTTTCATCCTTCAACTTCTGTTCTTCATACACAGAGACAAATATTCACAGTCAAATTTGATACAGACCTATCAAAACATCTGCAAAAAATAGAATAATCATACTGACATTTATCCAGAGCTATTTCTGCTTCTCATCAACAGAGCCAGAGCAGTTAAGACTCCCGAGTCTAAACCTGAGTACAAAGGGTTAAGTGACATGAGGATTTAAAAATAATTATTAAGAAATTGATTAGGAGCTATAAATGAAAAAGATCATCAAAATCATGTAGAAACAAAGATGATCAAAAATGTAAAGCAGGTCAATGAATACTTTTTAAAGCAATTTCGTTAATTATTCTATTTTTGTGTATATACGTATGTCTGTATGAGTGTATGTGCACCTGTGTGAGGTACCATGGAAACCAGAAGGTGTCAGAGTCACTGGAATTGGAGTTACAGGCAATTGTGAGCCACCTGCTGTGGGTGCTGGAAAATGAACTCTGTTCCTTTAGAAGAGCACCAACCACTCTTAGCTGCTGACCCATCTCTCCACCACAACTTAAACGAATAATACAGTGAGCTGTGTACATGGCCTGACTATTTATAAGGCAGTGGAAAGAGGAGAAGATGGTAGGTTTCTATTACTAGTGTGTGTGTGTGTGTGTGTGTGTGTGTGTGTGTGTGTGTGCTCATGTGGAGGTCAGATGATAGTTTACAGCAGTCAATTCTCACCTCCTACATGTGGGGCCCATTGATCAAACTCTGGTTATTAGGCTTAGCATAGACACCTTTACCCACTGAGCCATCTTCCTGGCCCAAAGTTAATGCTCTTAAAACCATACCTCAGTAAACTTCTGGACTTGCTTTTTCAACTTGTCACTCAAGAAACAACCTTTTGTCAAGGATAATTTGAAGAATCCTGAGAAGATGTGGTTGAATCAACTTCCCTATCTTCAGAAACTTCAAAGCGTAGCTGCTAGAAAAATGGACAGAAAATAGAAAAATAACAGCAATCAGTATTCATAAAATGAAATAGACCCTCATCTCTTTTCTAGATAATGTATTTTAATTTTAAGGAATAGTGTTCAAAAAACCCAAGTTACATAGAAAGTACAAAAGAACTCAGCATGGGGGCATATGCCTATGACCCCAACACAGAAGGATAAGGCAGGAAAATGTGCAAAGTAAGACTCTTTCTCAGAGAGAGAGAGAGAGAGAGAGAGAGAGAGGAGAGCAGGGAGAGGAAGAATGGTATATAAATAAATAAAATGGCAAGAATATTCCAATGCATATGTTGAATCCGCCATACCATTGTTTTGAGTAGATTATAACAAATGTTTTCATCATTTATTCTACTTCTTAAGAATAAACAACTAGTGAAGGATTCAGACTTACTTAAAATAAAATTGCTCATTTTTTAGTTATCAAAGGGTGTTTCTCACAATGGATTTATCATTTCAAATTAGTCAAGATTAAACTTTTAATTTTTATATCATTGTTTCTTGCTTTCTAAATCCAAAAATAACTTTCTTAAATAATATCATTAACAGCCTTTGAAAGTCAATTAATATTTAATGTTTCATTTTTTCAGAGCAACAGCCTGATTTAGAGATGTAAATGGACTGTGATACAAGAACACAGGAATTGAATGTGCGTCATTTAATGTTCATAAAATGAGCTAATTGTACAAGGAAAGAATAGATTGAACATACCACTAATCACTGTCTTCTGTTCATTTTCCTAATTAAACTATTTTCAGAGTAGTTCTAGGTTTGTAACAAACTAGAATTTCTAAAGAATTCCCAGGTAGCTTCACCCTCAGGATCACACAGCCTAGCTGACAACAGATACCCTCCAGGGATCACACAGCCTCCCTGAGGACAGATGCCTTCACCCCAGGATCATATTTCCCTTTCTCAGAGTGTGAATTGGGTGAAACTATATAGGCAGGTCTCTATTTGGAATTGTCTTTCATTCAATCATAGATATTCAAGTTTCTTTCATGTCTTTTTATATCTGCAAAGTTCATTTCTTTACAATGCTGAATCATATTCCACTTCATGGATGTGCCACAGTTTATTCACTCAGCTATTAAGGAATATATTGGATGTTTCTGGTGTTTGGCCAGTACAAATAAATGTGATGTACGCATTCCCGAGTGGCTTTTGTACCCCCTTGCTTCTCCCCTGGGGGGCGCACTTCTCATCCTTCCTAAGCTTCTCTGTGTCCTTGCTTCCTCAATAGTTGACAGAAGTTACCCAAGTATGTTTGTTTTTCTTATTCTTATTCCTTTTTTGATTTGACTAAACTTCATTAGTACCCGCGTCTAAGTCTTTGAATAGATTGAGTCCAACAGCACCAACACACTTTCCCACTGAGCTTTAGCTAAGGCTGCGTTTTCAAGATTTGTCCTGTAAGGGAACCCTTAAAATATGTATGGATAACACTCTACTCACCATTTCCAAAACAGAATACTGTGCTGTCTTTTTGTATGATGCAGATAATATATTCTCAAGGATATCTCCAGGGATCACAGATTTAGAACTCAGATCTGTAAGACCGTAGTATGCTAACCACAAAGGGTAGTGCAGACTTAGCACATCTCTTCCCCCATACTGGTGTAACTGGCTTGTCTGGAGTCCAAAAAGTATCAGAAGCTCCTCAATTTGAGGATCATTTCTAATCTCATCATGTTATTCTGTATTAACTTCATCTCTCTTAAAAAGGTGCAGACACTTCAATCTCAGCAGATTCTGCAGCAATAGAACTATCACAACACAAAGTGTTCCTAAGTCCACAGCAGGAGCTGCAGCTTGAATGGTGATGTGATTTGTGTGAGTGGCTTTAAAACCTGTGTAATGGTGACAAGAGCACAATTTAGGGGGGAGTGGCTCATGGATCCCCACCCCCACCTAAGAGACTAGGGGCAGTTAGAGGTTTGTAGGGAGGGGTAATTTTCTTCAGTGGGGTAGGCACTAAGTTGCCTGGGCTTTAATAAATACCACTTCACCCATGCTGCAACCCTTCATGCAATCAACTCTGCACCTGCAAAGACATGAAAGAAGGTGGGTATTGATAAAAAGAAGAGTGTCAGAGGAGGGGGAGGGCCCACTGTGGGCAACGGAGGCGTGATGAAAACACAGAATGTGAACATTTGAGAATTGTCCTGTTCTGACTTTTTTCTAGTTCCCTATGTAGACTTGTAATGCCAATTACTCATCTTTACTTCTCCTTCACATCTCCTATTCATTCACGATTCAAGGACTTTCTTCTCCCCTTAGAGACAAGAGTTATGCAATTTGGGGGTCTGTTAGATAGACTCACTGAAGGGGTACTCCAATTGCCTCACCCTGCATCCCCGTTCAGCATGGAAGAAGCCAGAGCGGTCTGTGTCCCAATTCCCTATTGGCAATTTGGGTAGCCCCTTCAGAGGATGGTGTGATAAGAATAGGAAGTAGGAGTTGGCTAGGCAGTTAGGGTAAAAAGACCTCAAAGAAATGTAGCCAGTTTCTTGGCTAAAAGTCAAAATGTCCTTGGGCCTGTTAGTAACATGCTCTGTTCCAAAGGTCAAAAACATCAAAAGTATTGGGAAGCTTGTAACTAATCCTTAAAAGATTTTAGAGTTACCTCTTCAGAGTGGGGAGTGTTGGAGGGGAGGGAGTGGGCATGGATTTGATCAAAACACCTTATATGCATGTATGAAATTTTCAACTAAGTTTTTGTAAAACTTTAAAAAAGAGAAAGAAAAGAATGTAATTTAGTATAGCTCAAATAAAATAAAGCAACCTCCACAACTGTGTCTGTAAAATAAGAATTCCCGTCTGGAGGGCAGTGTGACCATAAGGCTCTGATTGTGCCTGAGACCTGTCGCAAACAGGTTTGCAGAGAACCTGCCTGTATTATAAGATATAAAAATGCACTGTCCTGTACGTGGCTGTCTTCCCCTAAGATGACTCAACACAGAGGAAACGGAAATACACAGGGTAGACAATAACAAAAACACAGCCTGCTTCATTCTGAAAGGTTTTCACTTTTGTATTCACAGCAATTTGAGGAAGGGTTTGTTGTGAAATCGTGACATTTCAGAGAGAAGGGAAGTTGAGCAGCACCTAGCGTGTGTTCCAGATGAGGGTGTCTTGACAGACTTGTGGTAGGGATTAATGAGCCTACTCCGTCAATGTGTCTGGGCTGCAGCAATGTGCCTGACACCCACTGCCATTGTATTGACCTTATATATGTCTTCAAAATGAAAAGTAAATTCACAGACTGACAAAGAGACAGGCTAGAAAGTCAGATCAGTCTAGTTTGGGGAAAACAGTGCATTCCAGGGAATGAGTGCTGAGTCTAGAGGTAAGTGTGTGTTTCATTGAATAATAGAAAAAGGTTTAGAAGTCCAAATCTGTCCATGAGATGCTATATAGAAGAAAATTCTTTTATAATCTCAAGCAAGCCTCAGTGTTGCCTTTTGAAAACAATACACACAAGGCTGGAGAAACTGCTCAGCAGTTAAGAGCACTGGCTGCTCTTGCAGAGGACCCAGGTTCAGGTACCAGCACCCACATGGCAGCTGACAACCATCCGTAACTCCAGTTTCAGGGGATCCAACACTCTCTTCTGACCTCTGCAGGCATTGTATGACAACAGTAGACTTACACATATGCAAGCAACACATGCATACATATAAAATAAAAATAATAAAAGAAAAAGAAGATGCTATGTGGAAATGTGCTACCATAGAATCTTTTCCTAAGACATCTGCATATAAATATATAAAAAGAGTTTAAATTAATTTGCCCCATAACTGTGGAACAAGGCCTCACCCAGATGCTATCAAATAAAAAGCACAGTGCCCAGTATGGGTTCCCTCTTTTTGAATTTTTGGTCAGAGGGGTCCCATAAACCCTCCACAAACATACAGGCTATTGCCATTGCTGTGTGTCACCCTCCAGGACCAGACAATGAAAACCTGTTGCTGAAGACACCACACATTTGAGTCATAGACCCTGGAGAAATTAAGCTGGCCCCCACCTGGGACTTCGTTCCTGTTGGCTAGCTTTCATAATAATGGAAGGTGACATTTCTATTTATACAGCTGTGAGAAAAAATTATCCAGTAGTCTTACCCAGCTGTGAACCTTGTGAGCCACAATAACAACTGGCCTGACACAGTATGCCCACTGATGTAATAATGGTATGAATGTTACGAGTGTAACCAGCCACTTTCTAATTGGATTTAAGGCTGATCCACAAGACAGTACTCATGCCCAGTACTGTTAACTGGGGGGAAAAAATAACCAACTATGACTGCCTAGGTCACTAATCACAGGGGAGAACCTAATGCTATTATTCTGCTCAATGGACTTAGTGTTAAACCGCCCCCTAAATTCTCATCTCCATCTATGGAGATGAGTGCATTTCTTCTCCTTAATCATCTTTTTTCAGTAGATGGTGATTCAGAGACCCACACCTTGTCACCAAGAGAGAATAAGAGACTGTGAAGTGCTCAACTCCAAATGGGCCATCTAAATCACTCCTCTCCCCACAAAGCTTAGAGATCATTCCGGAAACAGTGGAAAATGACTGTAAAAGCCAAAAGTAGTGCATATCTGAAGAAAACAGTGTTTGCTGCACGTGACGGGACTGTTGCACACATGAATTCACAGCAGTTGAATCTGCATACACAAAGCCAAACCAGCCCAATTCCCAGCACAGATGGGGAGGGCCATGATGTGTGTCACTCCTAGTGAGGAGCTACTGGCAACTGAGGGGTGCTGGTGGGGGGAGAGCCAGCTTTCCATTTCCTTTTTTCAGGGATTTGACCCCTGGGAAGCTAGCCATGCTCCAGCACATACAGGAAGGACTATGTGGACTCACTAAGTTTAAAAATAGAGAGGCCAGCATGGTGGTGCAGGTCTTTAATCCCAGCACTCGGGAGGCAGAGGCAGGTGGAGCCCTGTGAGTTCCAAGCCAGCCTGGTCTACATAGTAAGCTCCAGGCCAGCTGGGGCTACAGGGAGATCCTGTCTCAAAAAGATAAAAAAAATAAAATAAAAAAATAAAAACACATAGAGAAAGAGCAACAGAGAACATATAATTGGGAGGGGGAATTGGAGGGGATAGAATGGGGATACTTTTGACCAAAATACATTATATTCATGCATTAAATTCTGAATAAAATATTCTGGAGGTCTGGGTATGGTACGTGCCTGTAAATCCCAGAGAGGCAGAGGTAAGCAAATCCCTGTGAGTTCAAAGCAGCCGGCATGGTCTACATATCAAGTCCAGACAAACCAGGGCTATATAACGAGACCCTGTGTCAAAGGAATGTTCTGGAACAGCACGAAGAAATTATTTTTTATTATTGGGCAAATTAACATTAAAAGTCTGACTTTCAGGGCTCCAGAGACGGCTCAGCAAATAAGAAATCTTGCTGCTCTTATAAAGGACCTGAGTCCTACATCAGACAGATCACAACTGCCTGTAACTCCACCTCCAAGGGCTCCAAACCCCCTTCTGACCTCCATGTGCACTGCACCCCCAAGTGCACAAACAATCCTCCCTCTCAGCAAGAAAAGCAGAGGAAGTCTGTTTTCCTGCACCCTTAGCATGATAACAAAAATTCACCTGAAAATATTCCAGCTTTTTGTTTTGTTTGTTTGTTGTTGAGACAAGGTCTCACCTTGTAGCCCTGGCTAGTGTTGAACGACCCATGTAGACCAGGTTGGCGTCAAATTCACAGAGATCGACCTGTCTCTGCCTTTGGAATGCTGGGTTTAAAGGCATGTGCCACGATGCCCAGCTATTCCCATATTTTTTAAGTGAAAGCATTTTGAATGTTAAAACTTCCTTTTGATGTGAGACAGTTGGCTCATATCTCACTAATGCTCATCCAGTAAGTTCCAAGGTTTTTTTCTGTTGTTTTTATTCACTTTATGGTTATGTACAAGTAAGAAAACTCAATTTTGTTCATAGTTGATAGAACAATGAGATCATCATGAAATGGAATTTTCAGTACAAAGAGATGAAATGAAGTCAGATGGCACACTCACCTCTCTGGCGTGAGCAACAGGAATTTTATTTCATTCTTTCTCCCTATGTAACTGTCTCCATATGTAACTGTCTCCCTATGTAATTACCTCTATCTATAAAACTTTACACAAGATGGAAAGCAAGCCAAAATGAGGTCGTGAATATCATCGTTTCCTTCAAGATATTTAGACATTAGTATCAAAAGTAGAGCAAGAAGGGAATGAAAATAAAAGTCTAATATGAATTTAGAGTCCTAGCACTGTGAAAACAGAGACAGATGAATGCCAGCCACTAGAAGGGAGGATTGACAGGAGCTGTCACTGAGGACAGACTGGGTTCTGGAAGCTACTGATAGTTTTAAGTCAAAGTGACTTTTAAGGGGAGGAGAGGGAGATGATGCCATTTTTTAAAGAGAAACTTTATACCGGAATAAACTGGAAAGAGGAGGTAATGAAACATGTTGACAGCAACATTCCCACAGGCAGGAGAATGTCTGACCTTTCCTCCCAAGGACTGGATGACCTTCCAAGAAGCCACCGCCAGCTGGGAGGCAAGTCTGTGGGAAAAGGCGGGTTGTACTGATTTCCTTGAGGAGATGATTCTTATTCCTAAAGACAGAAAAAGCAATGACAGACCAAACCAAGAACCCACCCAAGTCCTGTCGGTGAATCAATGAGTTTATCATGGGCGAGGGGTCACCTACAGGAGCATGAAAGTAGACTCATGAAAGCCAAACTGCCTGAGTCTCTATGCAGCTCACAGGAAGCCCACCACCACCACGGAACAGCCTCCTAGAGAAGCCAAGCATGGGTACGTGTGGAAGCCTACAAAGACTACCCTGTGCTTCTGATGAAGCTTTGTGGCCTCAGCCACCGGGACAACCAGCTTGTTGATGCTAACCTGAGGATGATTCCCATGTATGGCATTTATTAGCGCTACAGAAGACCGTGAGTGCTGCTGGACTTGTTTAATACAGCGCAGAGAGGCCTCCTCCAGCTTCTTGGATGGAGATCCCCATTACAATCATGCACTTAAAATTTCTAGTGAAATTGGCATATTGTCCCAGCAAAAACAGCTGCTCTAGTTCAAACAAGTTCATATAAAGGCAACTGACAAATCTTCATAATAGCATCAAAAGAAGAACCACAAGTGATAAAATGAGATCTTTGTCTATTTTCAACATGTGTTTTAATAGCAATAGCAACACATTTTAAAAATCAAATATCATTCATTTTTCCAAAGTTATTTTCAAATGCAAATTCCTAAAAACACTGAGGCAAGCCTTGGGAATCTTTCAAGTTAATAAACTCCAGCTGTCTTCTGTTTAAAAGTGATTTATTTTTCACTATTTTCTTGAGACTTCTCTGATCTGAGATGTAATTGAATTGGCTGAGTTATATAACAAAAGAAGAGCTCTAAGAGGATTTGGGAAAAGGGATAGAGGGTGAAATATTTAAAATCACTTTTTAGTTCATTTGGAGGACAGCCACATAGACTTTGAAGCTGTGTACCCAGAACAATTCTCTCACAAGATATTTGCAAACGGGAGAATAAAAAAAAGATTACCTTAACCCACTTTAAGTCTTGGAGGAGATGGAAAAACAATAGATTTAATCCTCTTTTAAACTGTTTTTAGATATTGTAACTAGAAATATGGAAAGCTGAATGCTGATGTCCCATGAGATCAAATTTCCCATGTGGTAATACAGAATACTAAGTATGTATGTGGGGCAATTTCAATTTCAACCACTTCCTGGTTAGACAAGAATTGTAATGTTAACTGACAGACTTCTGGATTCGCTGGTCCTTTCCTCTGTGGTCTTGTTCAGATTTTGTGTTTCTAAAACCTTTTGATTTTGAAGTTTAGATTTATAGGACACTATGAAAATATCACAAGGAGTTCCCTACGTCTATCAAGTTGTTTTACTTGATGTTGGAACTGACATGACTAAAGTATAATTAAGAAAATAATTCATGTTGATATATTTACTAAATTGAAAACCTTTACGAACATTTACCAATTTTTCCAATAATGTGTTTTGCGGGCGCTTCTATTTCATGTTATTTTTATTTGTAAATATCAATAAAAACGTCAACATTAAGTTTGATGATGCAGTTTGATATAATGTACTAAAAGCACGATGCTGACAAAATTAATAAATGCTAGTCAGTCATGAGACAGCATTTGTCTAACCCATGCTGAGGAGCTGAAGAAATAATCCATCCCTGCTCCTCAGAAGCACCAAGCGCCCAGCACTGTGAGCAGCTGTTTGAAACTGGAACATATTAAGGAGAAGTAATAGGATGCTTGATTTTGTTATTGTTGTTGCTTAGAATTTTCTGGCATTGCAGTCAAAAGAGAAGAAGTAATTAAGAAACAGAATTAGGTACTAGCTTACTAAAATCAGTGGAGCAGGACATGAGACCAGAGCCCAATCATGCAACTTTTGAATGTGCTGTAAGCAGCAGAAAGTTCCAGCACATAAAACCCACTTCGGGGCTGGAGAGATGGCTCCGTGGTTAAGAGGACTGGCTGCTCTTGCAGAAGATCCGGATTCAAATCCCAGCACCCACATGGCAGCTAACGCCATCTGTATCTCCAGTTCCAGGAATCAGACGCCCCCTTCTGACCTCTGTGGACATTGCCCAACACAGGGGCACTTACGTACATTCAGGCGATACACTCATACACATCATTTTTTTTTATTTAATCTAAAAACCAAAAATCCACTTCCAAGGCAGAGGTGCTGCGACACTGCAGTGTAGTTATTTCCTCAAAAGTGAAGCGTTCCCTCCTAGCGGGAGGACCCAGGCTCAGAAGACAGGAAGCTAATGAAATCTGGCGGGGTCAGGGTGCTTACAAAACTTGAAGGACTCAGGGGGCTTGGAAAACTACAATACTCACCTTGCCCGTTCCCAGGTTATATAAGCAGTCAACAGTTCTGGAAGAGGAGACGGCCACAAACAGAGCAGCCTGCAAATGGGGTGCAGAGTCCCGGGGATGCAGGGCTTCAGAGCTGTCACCCACGTGGGGTGGGGTTTTCAGAGCCACAACTCCCTTGGAAAGACCCTCACTGTTGTAAAAAAACCCATTTGATCCATTGGCTCACCAAGCTGGATGTGATTGGAATAATTTCTTTGGCTCATCAGTTCCCTATCTGGGGTAAGGAGATGTTTGCTCATCTTCCCAGTAAAAGAAGATAAAATGGAAATATGAGGTAAGATGATTATGTGGGTGGGACTGTAGATTCTATACACTGTGACTGTATAGGAAGGAAATCGAGCAATTATGTTGATGGTCAGTATCTGTGCTAAAAACACTACCAGGGGAAGGAGTCCTAGCAGTGAGAGTTAAGACCTGATACCTGTTTCCTCAAACCATGTTAGGTACAGTGAGAAGGGGGATAATAAAGGGCCAAAGTAGAGCTGTAGGGAAGGGAAGGGAGACCTGAAGATTCAGGGTCACCGTAGCTAGAGTCCGCGGCATCACAGAAACAGGCTCAGCATCAGAGCAGCTCCACGGACTGTGAGTGTTCGTGTCTGTGCTCCTGTCCTAGAATAAGGGATCCTCCAGAGCCATTCTTTAGTCAATACTTTGTATGATGCAATCTTCCAAACACACCTTGAAGCAGAGAACACCAAGGGGCTTATGTGTGGATCTGGAGGCAGGTCTTAAAATGCTGCCCCTACCACACATAATTTTAAGCATGCGTGTATGTTCAGATTTCTGGATCTAGAGTCATAGCATCCTCAGGTTTTGAGTGGACCATAATTAGAACATGAAAGACATGAGGCACTGGAATGGCATCATACATTTTTATCAATAAAAATAATAATTGATGCCAAAGCTTGCCATCAACATGCACCGACTTCCAGGTGAGTAATATATATGTATGTATATGTATATATTTTCACCTGATTCTCATCAAAATGTGTAAGTTATAATTCTTCCTATGTTATATTTTGAAAAAATAGGTTAAAGAATGGTCGATTTCCTTCCTGAACCAGCACAATAATAATAGGAAAAGGCAAAACTAGGAGCTGACAAAAACAGCAAGTGGATGTAAAACATTCCCAACTGGGACCCTTAAATTACACCAAGCTATTATTTGAGGCTGAACGTCTTATTGCACATCAACTTGAATAAGAAGAAAACACATTCCCCCCTCACTGTGATGAAGGTTTAGTTTTAGTTGTCCAAGTAAATCTAGGGAAGTTGTCCATTTGCCTGGTAGCTACAATTTTTTTTAAATGCATTTTAGCAGTCAGCCTGAAAGAAAATTGAAAAGTTTTCATAGTTATAAATTTTCCAGCTTCTTCTGAAATGTTCATACAGTCCTTTACTTCCCAGTTTTTCCTGTCATACAAATTCCACTGATGTAACGTTTTTAAAAGAACTGCTCCTCTCCCCCAGGCTAACTGACTGAGGCCACCTACGCTCTGAGCATGGTTTTGCCTGTGGAAGTGTTCCAACCATGAATTCATATAAATTCACATAGATCTTCCTACTGCAGCATCTTGCCATATAGGCATGATGACCTGAGTCCAATCTTCAGAAATAATGTTTTTTTAAAAAAGCCAGGCATGGTGGTGAGCTGGGAAGTTGAGGCAGGCAGAACCCTGGGGCTCACTGGCCAGTCAGATTAGTTTATTCGGCAAGCTCTGGTCGGTGAGATTAGACAGTGCCTAAAGAATGATACTTGAGGTTGTCTGCTGATTTCCACATGCATACACACACACACACACACACACACACACACACTCATGAAAATAAGAATATACAACTGTCATCGTTCCTACACCAAGGCACTATTCATCCAGACTAACCCAGTGTTACCTATAACCTTATATCATAATGAATAACCTTTTGTTATAGAACAGCTTTCCGTTCACAGAAAAAATGAAAGGAATTCCTATAAACCATGGCCCACAGGTGATGGGTGCAGTGTTTTCCATACTACAGGATGGACCAAAGTCCACAGTTCGTGCCAAGGTCACCACTGGGTGCAGTTTGTTGTATCGAGGTTTGATATACATAGGGGCATGTTTCCACCACTACAATATCCCACTCGATATGTGTCATCCCTCCCCACTTTCCAGTCCCTGGTCCTTCTACTGTCTTCTGTAATTTTGCCATTCCCATTAGGCCATCCATTGGGAACCATGCAGGACATATCCTCCTTTCTCTTGGGAATAGGTATTTAAGTTTATTCCACATCTTTAAAAAATATTTTATTATTATTTTTAGGTTATGTGTATGTATGTGCGTATCTCTTTGTACGTAAGTGCACCTGTGTCATGCAATACAAGTACACTCAGATGTCAGAAGAGGGCATGGGATCCCCTGGAATTGGAATTGCAGATCATTTTTGTCACCAGGTGGGTGCTGGGATTCAAGCCCTTGTCCTCTGCAAGAGCAGCCAGTGCTGTTAACCACTGAGCCATCTCTCCAGCCCCTATTCCACATCTTTTGTGACTGACTTGATAACACCTTTATTTTTTAGCACTGAATAGTATTCCATTTTCTGAATGTACTTGCTTACTAGAGGACATTTCAATTGCTTTCAAGTTTTAGCATTTTTTAATAAAGCTGCTGTAAAGTCCTTCCATAGGTCTTTAACACTGACATAAGTTTTTTATTCACTTTAAATAAATGTCCATTAAGTGCAATCACTGGGTTATATAGTAAGATTACATTTAACTTTATAAGAAATTGCTTAACTATCTTCTAAAGTAGTGATGACCATAATTCGAAGGACCTAAGAACTCTAAGATATCCATTTAATTTTTTAAATAATCTAAATCATTGTTTATATAAGCAAAATAATTCAGTATAGGGTCTTCATTAAAAATCTGAGTTTAAAATTATGTGAATTCCAGGTTCCACTGAGGCTGGTTGATTGATAATTTGGAAAGTCTGGTTCTATTAATCTAGGATTGAGAGCCTTAGTTATAGATTACTGTGTGGACTGCTGTCTAATAACCCACCCATCACATGATTGCAGTGGGACCATGTGCAGTTTTCCTGTGTATACTTGTAATACACGATCTTGGTCATATTAACCTGCCCTGTGTCAGCAGATGTCACTGTCACAAGTTGCTCTGTTCCATCATCAACACAACTAAGCAGCTCACCTCCAGCTCCTTCTCCAGTCATAAAACCGGGGGGGTTGTACTACTTATTGCAGTTAAATGAATATTTGCATATTTTCATAGGAAGAATATTGTAACTTAACAAACAACGTTTAAAAATTAGACTTGTAACCACAAAAACCACACCAGTAAGTGCATTCCTTTCTTTTAGCAGGCCTTTGTCTCAGAAAAACTCCTGAATGTTCATCATGGCTTTGGCCTCCTGAGAACTCAGAGCATCCCAGAGGTCAGCATGAATGGACAGTTTGGCCTCCTGAGAACTCAGAGCATCCCAGAGGTCAGCATGAATGGACAGTTTGGCCTCCTGAGAACTCAGAGCATCCCAGAGGTCAGCATGAATGGACAGCTTGGCGCCTGAGAACAAGATACCTCAGCTCCAGGAGTCATCTCCCATGACAAGCTGATGACCATTTTAATATCCGGTTGCTCTTTTCCCTCATCTATGAGTACCGTTTTTAAGACTATTGTACGTCAACGAAAGAGTAGAAAGCTTTCGTTTTCCCATTAACATTGGTTTGTGTGCCATTCAAGTTTGAGCAGCACTGTCCTAATGAAACATTAACTTCTCTCTGTGCCTGAGAGAGATGATGGCAGTCATTCCCATGGGCTCAGATTTAACAACTTGGCTGCAGCTGAAATGTTTTCCAATCAGGGGCTCAGTGGGTCCAGAATTTAAGCATTACAAGCTGACTTCTCTATGAACTGCTCTCATTTGGGCAAATCTTCCCTCTAGAAACAAAGCCACCATCAATGGCTGATGTGTGTTTGACCCAGTGTTTCAGCTCCACGCCGTCTGGCTCACTCACCACAACCCAGTGCTCAGATTCCTGCTTCAACCAAGCATGCTCATTTTGGCTGACTTCCCCAACAGTCAAGAAATGTCTAGAGGCCAATAAAGATGTAAACTTGGATAGTCACAAACCAGTATCCCAAGTCTAAACTCCCCAGTCTGCTCCCTTAGCATACTTCAAGTTGGGGCAAAGCCTTTACTGCCCTTATCTGGAGGCATCCACTGGCCCTCCTGAACATGCTGAAATTGGGCTAACACATGTAAAACCCAACACTCCACATCTGAAGAATCTGAACTGGATCTACCTTGAAGCAACCCATAGGACTACGGACAGAGCTACCTGCTTAAACGTTCTTCAGCTGCTTTTCTTTATCTTGGGCAACTAGGGATAGATAAGAGACATGGAGGAAATGCCTAATGTCGATGGCTTTGCTCTCCTTTAAATGAGAGGTCTTTCCAGCACATTAGAGAGCAGAGGCATAAAGGCAGACCGGGGTTCAGTCTTGAAGTCTGAGAAGCTAGGAACGGAATGGAATATTTCAGCATCCCATGTTCTTTCAGACTTTTCAGAATGCCCTGGATAGCTGATAAGGAGCATCCTGCATCCTGTCATGAAGAAGACCGGGGTGGGCACAGGCTAACTCAAGAGCCTCTGGGTGCTCCAAGCATCAGTGACTCCAGCTGATTTCAATTCATAGGCAAGTTTATAAATGGCGACTCCAAGTCCTAAGTCTTTACTTCTGAAGTGTGGTCCTGTCTCAAATTCATCCACATAGGTCCTAATACAAAGACGGCTACCACCCCCACTATTCCCAGTTCTGATTAGTAGAGTTGAGTAAATACGTTGCATTTGTAACCACTCCTCAGAACATGTTAAAACTGCTGACCCCAATAGGGGATGCACTTTGAGGACCCAAATTCCAGAGAGTTCTAGACTCCTAGAAAGGCCCGTTCAGAAGACTTCAGCTTAGATTCACTGCCAACAGCTGTGTCACCGTGACAGCTGTCCACAAGAGAAGTACAGCATTAAATCACTTCATTGGGAACATGATGCAGATACCAGCTCAAACCGAAGGAGAGACTCTGAATGGGTGGGAAGTTGAGGAACGGTCTAGGAGGCCAGTACTTTGTGGCACATCTAAGTAGCATCAGACGAGGATGAACAGTGCTACGGTATTCCTCCTTAATCTCGTTGTCATTTCAGTTTTACACTGTCTCAAAACAGAAAATGTTAAATTCCAGAAATGATCAGGTGAAATCTCAAAGGTGCAGGCCTGAGAATCATGGTGGATCCTGTCGCTGTCCCACTGTGGGATGGGATGTCAGTGATCATGTCGTCCAGAGTTTCCATACTGCACAAGCTGCCTGCCCTGTAGAACTTAGTATCTGCGTTGCTCAACAGCTCGACTGCCATGACATTGAGTGTCTGTGTTCAAGTATCCTGATTTTACGAGAGTGATGATTCTGGAGGGCGAGGCATGCTGGGGAGAAGCTATGAAACGCTTCCTTCCAACTCAAAGGTAAAAAGTTCCCAGGAAAGAACAAATCATGAGCTGAAGTTTCTGAGAACTACAGTAAGAACAAAAACACTTTTCAGTTGTGGTTTTTAAATGATGGGTTGGGTATTGTTCATGATGTCTGATCACCCATCAGGAGTTTAGAACATGACCCAGTGATAAGAGGAGGCTGCTGTGTTGTGGTTTTCATAGGGAGCTTCCATGGCAGATGTCATGTGGTGCAGGTACCCCAGCCACACAGGCTCTATCTGTGCAGGCTGAGGACTGACAGACAGGTCTGTGAGGCAGACGGTGAGGCTCTGAGTCGGGAACGGCATGGTCTGCCACAGACTGTGCCTGTATTCTCACTACACAGGGATTCCGTTCCTAAAAGAAAGAAGAGGCTCATGCCAGAGACTCTGTGAAGTGTCTGCCACAGACTGTGCCTGTATTCTCACTACACAGGGATTCCGTTCCTAAGAAAGAAGAGGCTCATGCCAGAGACTCTGAAGCTCAGCAGATTTCCTTCTGAGACCCCAGGGAGTTGTCTGTGCAGCACAAGGGTTGGGATAGGGTAGAACACTCATCACACCTGACTTGAACCCTTCTTTATTAAGTACTATTTCCTTCCAACTTCTTCATCTGACAAGATCTCACACAATTCCTGGCTCACCTCTTGGAAGTTTAGAGATTAGAATCAGCACCAGTAGATTCTAAGTGACTGAGGTAGCACATACCAGCCTAAAGTGCTCTAATACCCCTAATTCTCCTTCTGCCTTCTGCACACTGTGCCCATCTGGAATGATTACAGTGCTTCCCGTCTATGTAATGGGTGGCTCTGAAAGGGGAGTGGCTCTGGATGCCCTGTGCAGAGCAATTTGAAAAGATTTGAAAGCTTTTCCCTTGAAGCTACAAAATGTCCTGAAAGCCTCCTATGACTGGACTCTATTCTATCCCACACGGGTCTCACCAAGTCCTTACTCCATCAGCCACGTAGAGTGAAACATATCTGTCTATAATCACCAAATCATTCCTAACACCCCGAATGACTCTGCTTCTCCTATAAAGCTGAAATTATTTTCACTTGAGAAAGTCCAGCCTGTGATTTCTTTTACTAGAAGACTGGAACCTATCAGTAAAAATTTCACAAAAGCATTGGTTTGCATCAAAAATGTGTCTTGTTGTATATAAATAAAATGTGAGGCTCTCAAATAGATATGGGTCTACTTTGGGTGGTCGTAAATTAAAGAAATAGCAGCTGTCAGTCTATTTTCCAGCGTGCTCCTGCTCTCTGGGGGACAGTGGAAGGGCTCATTTTGACAATGGCAGATCCCCACAGAGCCACATACTCACTCTGCTTTGTCAGGAGAAGTAGCTGAAATTTTCTTGTTTGTCTGGTTTCTAAACCTTTTCTCAGAATCAGCAACTCTAGGTGTGACTCCCATCCACAGAGAAGGTTCATCCGCATTGTACTCTTTCTTGAAAGGCAAGAGTGTTTTTAAGTCAATAATTACCATCAGCAGATTCCATGCTAGGTGGTGGTGTTAAATCTCTGTAACCCTTCAAGATCTTCTCTAAGCATTATTTTGGTATTAACGTTGCATATTTTATCTAATAATTATTAAAGAATGCACTGTGCCATTTCAGTAGGAACCAGTTTCCATGAACTCACCCAGTAGCCATTCGGGCAGCATTACTGAGCACGCTCGGCACGCTGGACTCGCTGCTCATTGTAGTGACTGTGGAAGCAGACAGACCGGTCAGTTTAGGCTTCGATGAACTGGGATTCATCCAGCCGATTGAATTGTGAAGGGCATATTTGATCATCTATGCTTCCTAATTAGACTCTTCTAATAGTGTAAGGAACTTATTTCAGGTAACATCTAACTGTGGTGGGAAGGTTAAGCAATTAAAGTGTTTTTCCCTCAAACCTAGAATAGTCCTTTCTGAGTCTTGTTTTCTTATTTAGCCTTATATAACTGTTCTGTTTACTGGCTATTGGTTCCCAACCTACAAATACAGTTAGTACATGAGTTATTTATGTCTGTCCCCTCACTAGTTTGTGAGCTTTGCTGTTGGTTGCAGAGAAATTAATTTTCATGTGAAATTCATGGTGTTCCTACCAATTCACTCAACAAGTACAGGAGTCACTGTCTCTGTAAGAGATTAAGGGATGGATGGATGGATGGATGGATGGATGATGGATGGATGGATGATGGATGGATCAAGCGATCAACGACGGATGGATGGACTGATGAATAATGGATGGATGGATGAATTGATGAACAATGGCTGGCTGGTGGACTGATGGATGATGGATGGATTAGTGGATTGACAGATGGATATGTGGAAAGATGGACATATGGATGGATGGATTGATGGATTTCTGGATGATTGATGTGTGATGGATGGATTGATAGACCGAGAAAAGGATGGATAGATGGAAAGACAGATGGTGGATTAATGGATTGTTCAATGGATGGGTCGATGGATTGAGGAACTAATGAATAATGGATGAGTAGATGATGGATTCATGGATGGATGGATGGATGGATGGATGGATGGATGGATGGATGGGTTGATGATCTGATGGATAATGGATGGATTTATGTATTGACAAATGAATGGATAGGTGGAAAGATGGACATATGGATGGATGGCTTGATGGATTGTTGGATGACAGATGGGTGATGGATGAATTCATGGGTTGACAGAAGGCTGGATAGGTGGAAGGACAGTCAGGTGGATAGACAGATAAATGGATGGATAGATGGATGGATGGGTGGTGAAACAAATGCAAAGATAATCAGACAGATGGTTGGGTGGGTGGATGGATGCAACTCTGCTCAAGGAACGTGTCTGCTACGCAGGCCCTTTATTAAAATCACTGCCACAGCTTACTTAGCTTACATAGTTTCCTCATAAGCCTAAACTGATTTGCTCATTACTGAAGGATTTCTGTCAAGGCAGACTACTTGTTCCCTGTTACAGTCCACAGGGAAGGGAAATAATACTTTTCCATGGAGGAAAACTCATCATAGATCTGGAAGGCATCTCAGAAGACCATCCAGTTCATCCTCATGCTTAATGGAAAAGTCACCATGAGAAATAAAATATTCTGCCAACACTATGCTCAGTCCAGGCCTTTCAGAGTGCAGCATGGACCCCATTTATAAACTAGAAAATGAGACAACATCATGAAAGTCTTTGACAACCGAGTGCACACGCATGTGAACAGATGGTTCACCAGCCCGCTGGGAGGCCAGCCAAGGGTCTGGGCAGAAGGATGGGACACTTGAATTTATATTTGCTTAAGAGACTGCAGAAGGTTTCCTCGGAATGTGTGGCAGATGCTGCATCTCTCCACCCACCTGCCTGGGTGATGCAGCTGGGAGGAAAGCACAGCAGGCTCTGTGCAGCACTTAGGGTGGCAGACCCACCAGAGAAAACTTAAGACACCACACAACCCCGAGGCCAGGGAGCGTGCAAAATGTTACCGGAACCGTACAGGATGCCTACTTTGTAAAATAAGAGTGAGGTTTAACACAGCAAAGCACCAGGGAAACCGTGTAATAGAGCATTAAATTACTCACTGCTCCGAGAAGACTATGCCTAAGGGGAGTAAGCCAGCCACCGGCGACAGGAGGAGCACTCTGGGAAGAGAGCCGAGAGTTAGCAGGGGAGAGTTAGTTGCATCCAGTTTTGCAACTCTGGGAGCGAGGCCTGCGGAGGGACCAGTGAATGGCCGGGGCGAGAACAGCCCGGCAGACGCCCTGCGCTCTTGCAGGCTCCACGGGGCGAGATGAGGCATCCCGGGGCTCGAGAGCTGATGGAGACCACAGGCCGGCTTGCACGGCTCATGGGTTATGAGAAGCCGTGTCTTTGGAAGCCCTCCTCTAAACTGTCATAGAAGCTATGCAGAATTCAAATAGAACTGTGTTATGTCGGTTTGTTGATCTGCGTCTCGACCACCAGACCGCGGTGACTGAGGGCCAGTCTCCCAGAGGCAGGAAGGGGAAACTGAGTCAACGCAGCTGTCAGGTACAAGGGACAGAACCTGCGAGTGAGTTTGCTCCTCTGTTTCTGCGTCTGTCTGCCATCTTTGCCCTGTTCATTGTATCAGATGTGTGCTCAGAGTGTATCAGATGTGTACCCCGCCATCGCAGGGTATGCCTGCATACATCCTTGTGAATCACCAGAGGTGCGTCCCTGAGGTCATGAGGTGCAAGCTTATTGAACCACTATTCCAATTGTTCCACTAAATTTTCCCCTTCCCAATCTGTTTGACCCACCCTCACTCTCTCAGGGTCTCGTGCTCCTGACGAGGATGGATAAACCGGCGTAACACGTTTTTATCTTGGGTTTTGCGTGGTTTATGTGCTAGGGAGGAGGTACAAGGAGACCAAGTCATTCCAGCCCCACCCACAGTCACCATTACCTTTCTTGCACCCCGTGGGTGCAGGTCTCACCCCACCGTCTGTGGACGCCCCTTCTCGCTTTCGCTTTCAGGCCTGCGCCATTCGCCCGGTGGCCACACCCTTCTCTTTCCCCTTCCAATCTCACCACTACTAGCTCTGCCGGCAGCTAGGCTCCACCCTTCTGCCCAGGGTGCCCTGAGCTCACCCATTGCTCAAGCCTTTTGGAGGAATGAGTGGCTTCTGGGCTACACCAATACATGTCCTTCCCTACCCAGGCACTGTTGTCAGGCAGATGGAATATTGTGATTGGTGGAGACTAACTGTAGCCCAGAGTTGTAGCTTTGTGCCTACGTAGTGTAGAGGTACATGGGTGCTGGTGTTTGTAGATTAGAATGGTAAAGTCCTGAGTCCAGGGATCAGGAAACCATTAGCATGAGCCTGTGTCTGAATTTTGAGTTTTATAGAACAAACTTATTTAATCTTTTAAGAACTAAAATCTGAAAAGCATACAACAAACAGCCAAATCTCAGCCAATCACAGGAAATGAATTCACAGCTGCCTAAATTAGACGTCCCAATACACCATGCCAAAGGGAGGGCATAATAAATGCTGCATACACAATCAGTAATGGTCAGGAAACCTGATCTTCCACTGTAACTAACTTAAATTTCCTCAAGTCACTTAGTGTCCCAGAACCTTGGGAGTGAATCTTCCTTAGATGGGAATGCTAATAGCTTACCTGCCTAAACTCTGAGCACTGTACATCTCTCCATTTCCCTGTGGGCTGAAATTGTCCGTGATTCTTCAGGAAAAGTCAACAAAGGACATTTGAGAATGACATGGTAATAATCCTATGATATTTCAAAATGTTAGTATTAACATAAACGGGCTGTTGGTCTATTCATTGAGAGTAAACAAATTATCACTGCAGCGCAAGTCAGCAGAAGGGCAACTTTCCTTTCAAAGTTCGGTATTCTGTGTCTCAATCAATCATTCTCTTACACTGGTGATAGCAGGTTTAGTTAGAACACTTTTGAGATATTTGAGTGTGCAAAGGAGAAAGGTGGGTGTCCGTAGTTGTTAGAGTCACACAGAACCAATATGTCCTCCCGCTACGACAATGCGTGCGGTATGGCATGTGGAGATTTTTAGGAACATTGCTATTAGCTTAATTACTCTGTAGAAACGATTTTTGAATTTTGGCATTTATTTTACTGTATTACCTTTTGTTGTTGCTTTTTCTTTATCTGTTTCTGTTTGAAACAGAAGTTGCCTGGTAGAGCAGACGCACTGAGGGCAGAACTAAATACATGTGATGAGAAGCTTGTCTGTAAAACTTTAGGCTTGTGGATCATCTTAAATTGCTACCAAAAATGTCAGCACACAAAGTGAATTTATAACATGGGACTGTGTAGATAAACATCCATTCACACATAAACTCTATAGATTTATAGATAGTGACTACCCAGAAGGGACCAGGCACTGTGCTAAGAGCTATCTGAAGTGAACTGAGATGTCCCTTGGCTCTGAACAGCAATGGGGACTTCACAGTGGCAGCAATACGCAGGACACAATATGTGATGTAGACACACGTGGAAGGTCCTCAGTATAATCATGACAGATGAAAGCCGACCTGTCCCAGTGGAAACCCTACGTGTTGAGGAATTGGTGGGAAAGGAGAGTTAGAAAAAAGTAATATAAGAAATATGGTCCAAAAAGTACAAAAATAATCAAGAGGAAGGTCCTTTTGGAATGTTAGGAGTTTAATCAACTTAATCAAATATAAGAGGCGGATAGGAACAACACAGAGGAGGCCTTAGAGACTTATACCAGGCAGCCCTTGGAATGTCTGGCTGCAAGAGGAAGGTCCTTTTGGAATGTTAGGAGTTTAATCAACTTAATCAAATGTAAGAGGCGGATAGGAACGACACAGAGGAGGCCTTAGAGACTTATACCAGGCAGCCCTTGGGATGTCTGGCTGAGCACTTACCATACTGCCAGGCCATTCTAGGGGCGCTCCCAGACAAGAAGGCCACACTCAGGTCACCAAAGTATTTTCAAAGAGTCACCACAGCCTACTGAGACGAGTAAGGGACTAAGAGGGTGCAGAATACTCACAATGGAAACAGAGAGGTGGAGGCATGCTAGGAAGGGCCCCAACTCTTGACTGCTTCCCAGGCCAATCCTTGGGAAGGCAACACATGCTAAGATTTGAGACGGGACTGGAGAGATGGATCAGTGGTTAAGAGTACTGGCTGCTGTTGCAGAGGACCCACGTGGTGCCTAACAACCGTCCTTAACTCCAGTTCCAGGGGATCTGACACTGTCTTCTGACCTCCGTGGATACTGCAAGACATGGGTACACTTACATATATGCAGACAATATACACATACACATAAATTTAAAATAATAAAGAAAATATTTTCTAAAAATAAGATAGATTTGAGGTTGCATGAGAAGAAGGCTGAGTGGAGTCATATAGGTGGTAAATGTTCAGAGAGAGGAACTGTTCTCCACTGTGTCAATGCACAGTTGTCCTTACATGATTTTCTGGGATTTTCAGTTCTTTGTGAGCTGTCAGAGTAAAGACACCAAGAATCATAGTTACCTATACAGCCAGAGGACCAGGAGTGTTGACAGATGAATGGAGGGCATGGAACAGGGGTTTAGAAGACGCACTCTATGCTCTCCGTGCTCCTTTGGGACACAATACCATGACTGCTTGCTACCCGGAGGGTTGGAACTTGTAGTCTTGGGCTGAGACCCTGTGGCAGCGTAGAGGTCTGTTATGGCACTAGGGATGAAGGGAAGAAAGGGCTTTTTCGACAACACTCGCAAGCACAGGATGCCCACTTTATCAGGATGTTCGTGTTCTTCCCATAAAATAAAACATTGTTAATGATTAACGACAAAAACTCCACAAGGTTACTTTATCATATTGAAATTCTATATTCTTGAGATGGCTTTCACGCCCCTCAAATTTGGATGTGGCCTTCCATATGCAAAATGAGTTCAATAAAACCATTCAATAGAAAAACTGAGCGTTGTAGCCGGGCATGGTGGCACATGCATTTAATCCCGGCACTTGGGAGGCAGAGGCAGGTTGATCTCTGTGAGACGAAGGCCAACCTGGTCTACATATCGAGTTCCAGGCCATCTGGGGCTACAGGGAGACCCTGTCTCAACAACAACAAATCAAACAAATAAAAACTGAGCGTGGTAAAAGCACAGTAGACTAGTGAAACATTTTACATCCTGATGAGCAGGGATCACAAAAAGTCCTTCCCGCTATTCAAGTGATGACATCGTCGATGATTCCTGCTGGCCCAGAAAACAGCCTTGGGAAAAGTTCCGCATATCAACAACTCTTTGCAGTTATCTAGTAAAAGACACCATAGGCTTTTCCCACCCTGGGACTCATAAGTTTCACACACTATTCTGTGTGATGTCCTCTGGCTGGCTACATAATCATTGCCTGACTTTATTGTTCTTATAAATCCTTCACATAATAAGCAAGAAACACATAACACATGCTTCCAGCAGGGCATGAAGTGCTTTGTTTGGGGCCACCGGTGTTGAGGTACCATTACAGCAGGAGGATTTTCCTAAATTGTCACAGCACGGTTTCACACACTATTCTGTGTGATGTCCTCTGGCTGGCTACATAATCATTGCCTGACTTTATTGTTCTTATAAATCCTTCACATAATAAGCAAGAAACACATAACACATGCTTCCAGCAGGGCATGAAGTGCTTTGTTTGGGGCCACCGGTGTTGAGGTACCATTACAGCAGGAGGATTTTCCTAAATTGTCACAGCACGGGAAGAGTCTCCAGATCTGTGGACTCAAATGCGTCTCTGCCACGGCACCCAGACAGAGGGAAGGACAAAGCTTGAGGTTTGCTGTAGCATTTTCAGTTGCACCTGCTTGTTTTACTTATTAGTTCAGAGATCCATCAGCTGCTCTGAGTGAGATACACTGATCACTTAAATACAGATGATGGAAGTTAATTCTTATCACAAGAGCCAAACAAGAAAGTTCCAGCTGCATGTTAAGTCTATTCCATGCAGTGGTGGTAGACCTGGGTACTATCCACCTTTTGTCTCTGTGCACAAGTGTGTTTCCCAGCACTGGGCGTGTCTAGGTTCTGGTTCATGGATATGACAGA
>NW_008349770.1:1380393-1427102 GCF_000622305.1 Nannospalax galili | reverse complement strand
TGGGACCTCAACCCATGGGATGGTGTTGTCTGCAGTTAAGGCAGATCTTCCTTGCTTTCTAGAAAGGCTCTCATAGTCACACTCACATGTATGTTCCATGGTGATTCTAAATCTCATCAAGTTGCAATGGAAATGAACCATCATACTTTTAAAGAGGAAATATACAAAGTTAACAGATTACTGTGAAACCTATTAGACATAATGTTAGATAACAAAGTCATCAGCCTAACCAGACATAGGGGGTCAGGAAGGCTTCTAAGAGGAAATGTGTGACGTGTGCAAAATGTTGTTTAAAATGAATTCCAACATGATAGAGAGCATGGAGTGAAATGTGATTGGAAAAGCCAGATTATATGAAACCCATTGACTGACAAGATGGCTAAGTAGGTGAGGGTGCTTGTGACCAAGTAAGAGTATCTGAGCTCAATCCCCAGGACCCACCTGGTGGAAAGAGAGAATTGACCCCTGCAAGTTGTGCTCTGATCTCCACACATACGTACCCACATACAAACATGAAAGCATATACACATACATGTATACCTGCTCACGCTCAAACAAAAACAATGTAACTTTTAAATTATAGCAGTCGTTACCAAGATGGCTAAGTAGGTGAGGGTGCTTGTGACCAAGTAAGAGTATCTGAGCTCAATCCCCAGGACCCACCTGGTGGAAAGAGAGAATTGACCCCTGCAAGTTGTGCTCTGATCTCCACACATACGTACCCACATACAAATACCACATACAAACACGGAAGCATATACACATACATGTGTACCTGCTCACGCTCAAACAAAAACAATGTAACTTTTAAATTATAGCAGTCATTATAGGACTGCATTAGCTTCTGCCACTGTCTCAAATACCTGAGACAGACACTTACAAGGACTTCTACCCTTCTGGATTACTGGATTCCGGTTCACAGTGGCTGAGCCCCATTCTTTTGGCCTGGTGGGCACGTACGGAAGAGCAAAACTACCTCGTGGAGGCCAGGAAGCCGAAGGACAAAGATGGCACTGGCATCCAAATATTCCTTTGAAGTCACATTCCAGGGACCTGGTTTCACACCATTAGGCCTTGGCACATTCTTCCCCAGGTGCTCCTCAGGATGGGGAAAAAGTCCTTCACTTATGCATGCACCTTTGAGGGGCATTTAATATGAACCTTAGCAAAGACCTGCAAAACCATGTGACCATGTAGTGAAGATTTCACTAGAAGACCTGAGACAGGCACATGCACAGCCATTCATAGGTATCTTTGAAGAACTGGTTCTCAGATCCCCCAGGATACCAAAATCCATGGATGCTGTAGTCCTACATGAAAAAGTGAAATATTTGCAAATAACGTGTACATATCCTCTCAATATTCGACTTACCCCTAAACTCCTTATGATACAATGTAAATACCATTCACACCGCTGTTAACTAATATATTGTTTAGGTAATAACATCAAGAAAATAATACCTTGGGGCTGGAGAGATAGCTCAGGGATTAAGAGCACTGACTGCTCTTGCAAAGGACCCAGGTTTGATTGCCAGCACCCACATGGCAGCTATGAACCATCCTTAACTCCAGTTCCAGGCGAATTCAACACCCTCTTCTGACCTCTGTGGCATTGCACAACACGGGTGCACTCGCATGCATGCAAGCAAGACACTCACACACATAAAATTAAAAAATAGTAAATAAAAATATAAAAAAAGAAAATAATATCTTTTTAGGCTCAATGCAGATGCAAGTTTTTTCAGTTTTTCTATTCCTTAGTTGGCTGAATCATGGGTTTAGACTATAAAGGTCCCACAGTGTAGGGGAGACATCCCCACGGCAGGAGTACACGGCTCTTTCATTTCTCCCATTCCTTTATATACTCAATCACAGTCCACCCAGATAAGCTACTTTCACCTCTTCTTAAAAGAAATGAAGCCATTTTCCCATGCACCTCGACAGTACCCCCCGCTGAAGAACACACATAATTTGCTTATAAGCAGAGGTAACAGGAAACAGAGCTTTGCATCGAATGGCAATGCTTACATGAAATCTCGGTAAACTGCAACCTTTTCTGCTCTATCAGTATAAAGGGGATATAAATAAATATCCTTTATAAATATCCCTTGCTTCCTGTTGCACTCATAAAGTTTCTTTAAATGCTTTCCCCCGGGGATATGGACAAGGAACACAACCACTGCCCGTGGTGGGGCTTTAGAGGAGAGAACAAATTGTCGTCTATGAAACCAGAGAGCAAAGTGAGGAGCAGTAGGATTAGAGTAAATGGTCCTGCAACCAGCCAGGTGCTTCTGCTGGTTCTTCTTCTCACTGTCTAGTCTTCACTGTTCTGTTTTTAGGAGATGCATCCAACAGCCCCCCTGTTCACCCCTCAATACTTTTTACCAAAGCACAGCGTAGTTTTGCTTTTTATCTTCCCTTTTGTTGAACTTGGCCTTAAATTCTGTTTCCTCCTTTGAGAAGAAATATTTACCTTACTGTAGAGATTTTGTGAGAGAGTCCCTCACAAAGTTACTTTTAGTTAACAACTCCATATGTGGGTATGAACGCCTTCCATACCCCATTCACCCAACCCTCTTACACGTCCACATCTGGAGGACCACTCTCACCTTCCTCTGCTTACCATAAGAGCTTTCTTCCAGGTCACTCACCCCAGGGTGAGCCCTGTGAGCTGTAGTTCATGCCTTCAGAGCTGAGTGTGGGTCTTTAATGATAAGCATGTGGTATCTGAACTTAGATTGGAACCGGTGGATTTTGCACTTATGCCTCCTCTGGCAGCTCCAGCTGCATACCCATGGAGCTGAGCACACTTTCTGTCTGCCACCCCCACAACCAGCCTAGCGCTCTACCCGTTCACTCCATATTTCAAGTTTCTCAATTTAGCATCCACGATGCTGGACTCTTGTCAGGCAGAAGTCTTAAGAACTTAAGTAGGCGTACAAATATAAAGGTCTGCTCCCAAAGGACTGTGCATTTCGGCCCTTTCCTTTTCTCAGCACTGGATGCCGAACCTGGGACCTCACGCCTGCTATGTAAACACTCTACCACTGAGCAGCATCCCCAGCCCTGTTTTTCTAATTTCAAGACCCTATCTCACAAAATTGCTCAGGCTAGCCTTGAACTCACTCTGTAGCCCAGAGAGACCTTGAGTTTGAGAGGCCCTCCTGTTTTAGACTCCCGAGTCGCTGGGCTCATAAGCCTGAACCACCTGGCCAAGCCTGGGTGTGGATTATGTATTTATTTACTTACTTATTTACTTATTTTTATGGGTGTGGGTGCTTTGCTTACATGTATGTAAGTGCACCTGTGTGTGCAATGCCCATGGAGGCCAAAAGAAGGCTTTGAGTCCCCTGGAACTGGAGTTACAGATGGTTGTTAGCCACCATGTGGGTGCTGGGAATCCAACCTGGGTCCTCTGCAAGAGCAGCCAGTGCTTTGAGCCACTGAACCATCTCTTCCAGCCCCTCGGTGTGGACTTTCAACTACCATACTATCTCTCTATATAAAGTAGACATGTCTCCCAAATTGACTCTAAATTAAACTTTACCATAATGTACAACATATTCCTATTCACATCTTTGGAAAGATAGCATCGCATTCAGTAATATGTCAAAGTCATTCTAAGTACATTTCTAATGCAAAACTAATTTTAAAATTAAATGTTATCATCCCAGAAAAAGAAGACAGAAGATAAAAATACTAAAACTATAAATACGATCTGCAGATGAGGCCATGGACGTCACACATCCTGAGCTTTCCTGATTCACCTTCAATTCTTCACCTGCTTACATACTAATTTACACTTCCATTTTTAGATGTTACTTTCCCTGTCTATTATCATTAACTTAGCTTTCCTAGGATAATTCTGACCTCAATTAATCATTTAATCAATCATCAATCATTCTGTAAATGTCTTTTTACAAGTTTCATCTTCTAAACAGGGCATGGCACAAGAGGACCCAATACACCCAAGAAACACTGCTCCCACGCTCAAGATGTGTTTTAGATTGTGGGAGAGTTCAGTTATAAACACACATCTCCTGTCTCAACCCACACACTACAGATGCTCAATAAATGTACATTGCATAATAAAATTTTTACTGACAGAGAATGACAGCAGAAACATAGATATCAGCATTAAAATGCATCCTGTGGTGGTATGTCCTAATCGTGCTGCTCAGAAAGCCCCGGGCTTCCTCAGGAGGTAGAGATGTCCATGGGTCACCTTAGCTGAGGCCACTTGGGAACGAGGATCAATTGCTCCTGGGAGCAAGGACAAAGTGCCTCAGGTGAGCCACACAGTGTCTTCCTGCTTGTTTAGAAAAGGCATCACTTCCCTTTCTGCTCTTGGCTTGTTAGAGAAAACAAGAGCTGAGTTCCAACTCCCTTTCATATATTTGCCAGACACTCTTGCTTGGGAAACACACTGAGCGACTGACACGGCACCTTTGAGCCAAGGGAAATGTGAACAAAGGTACTTAGCAGTATTCTGATTACAATTGTATTTTCAAATTTCCTGCCCTTCCCCACAGTTAATGTATCTCTGGTTAACTTAAAATCCTTCATCCTGACAGGCTGTCTCCACCCCCTACTTCCCCAGGCCTCCTGATCTGCCTGACATAGACTGGCAAGCCTACTACCCTGATGGAGGCTATTACAGAGTTTCACAACTGCTCACAGAGAATACATGTCTAAGAGAAGCCCAGTCCAAAGTGACACATTTACAGTGGAACCTCTATACCTAAGGCTCATGGAACATAGTGGAGCAGGGGGTGGAGAGAACACTAATCCCTTCTCAAGTCTCATCAGCGAAGCTTCCTCATACAACAGAGTGTGATGCACACAGAAGGCCACAACTAAGTTTCAGAGAACAAGAGACGCCAAAGTACGTGTCCCTAGATAGGACTCGTATATTAAATCTCACCCACCCATGGCTCAGGGACCATTGCAGAAGAGGGGCAGAAAGATTGTAAGGGCCAGGGTTGGTGCGTGAACATAAGGAAACAGAGGCTTTGGGGCCACTGTTCATATGAACTTGCAGCAATGGTGACAGCCTGTGCAAGACCCATACCAACTCAGTCAGACAAAAACCCAGTATAGACGAGGGAAATGGGCAGCAGGCCTCACCCCTACCCTGGGAACTACTGACAACTGATATCTGCTGAGCGAGGGAGAGCAGATCTCCTTTAAGATCTCAAGACAGGCTGACGAGACTGGAATTGATGAACTTGCACTGAAGGACATCTGTGTACATATGTTTGACCAGATAGGACTTAACATATATGATAGAATGCAGGAAATCTGCTGTGGGTGGGGAAAGGGGTTTAGAAAGGGGAGGGCATCTAAATTTGATTAAGAACTATTATATGAAATACACAAAAGTTCAATAGAAATATTTAAAAAGACCTTTCATCCTTCTGTGACTAGGTCTCTCCCACCCATAACCAAGTTACTTCCATTCAGAAGTCACCTTTTGCCTCGTTTTTAATTCCTCAATTTAAGTCATCATTGTTGACTCTCCAGTAATAGAACAGCAGCTGGTTGTGGTGGTGCATGCCTGTAATCACGGCTCTTGGAAGGTGAAGGCACAAGGATCAGAGTACTACCCCAGTGAGAATTCAAGACCAGCCTGGGCTAAATGAGGTTGTATCTCAGAACAACAGGAAAAGGTTGCAGAACTGTCTCAAGCACAGGTGGTGGTGCCCCCAGAGCCCGTCTCTGACGGCTTGGACAGAGGCCTCTCCCTTGGTCTTCTCACCCTGCAAGTCTAAAAGCTCTGCTTCAAAACTGAGAACACTGTGGATCGAGACATCTTGCACATATTTGGGCTTTAATAGTGGGGAGTAGACCTGAATTTGAACACCAAGCCTCCAAATCCAAATTCTTTAAACTTGAGAAAATAGACTCCTTTGGGAGACTAGAGAGATGGCTCAGCAGTTAAGAACACTGGTTGTTCTTAAAGAAGACTCGAGTTCAAATCCCAGCAGCTAACAACTGTCCGTACCTCCAGTCCCAGGGGATCCGACAGCCTCTTCTGACCTCCACAGGCATTGCACAGCACGACATGGGTGCACTTACCTACATGCAGGCAATACATGCATACACATAAAATGAAAATAATAAATAAAAATTTAAAAAATAAACTCCTTTGTCTGCTTCACTTTCACATTCACGCTTCTTACAGCGTTCATCACCTAATAGTGAATAAGTATGTAACCCATTCTAAACTTATTTCCTGTGTATCTGCTATGCAAAAACTTAACTGCAGACACTGAAGATGGTAATGTAAGAAAAACCAGTAAAAAGCCCCAACCCTCCCGCAGCTCGTGTCCCAGTGGGGAGACTGCAAATAAAACAGCGAGGATGAAGATTAATCTGAGGGTGTTCTGACTGGATTAATAAACACCTCAGGAGTTGGTCAGGCAAATCTCTCCGAGGGTATTTCCACAGAGGGTTTACTGATGGTGGGCAGGAACATCGCTCTGCAGAATAACAGGGACAAAAGGGCGGGGCGGGAAAAGGCACTCGCTTCCAATGCTTCTGACCTGAGCTCAATCCCTGGGACCCACAGGGTGGAGAAGAGGCTCGATTCTGACAAGTTGTCCTCTGACATCTACATGCATGCTATGTCACACACAAGCACACACACGCACACAGGCACACACACACAGGCACACACACATGCGCACACACGCACACACACAGGCACACACACACACACATAGACACACGTACACAGATACACACACACACATAGGCACACACAGGCACACAGGCACACACACACAGGCACACACACACACAGGCACACGGGCACACAGGCACACACAGGCACACACAGGCACACACACACGCACACATGCACACACAGGCACATACACACACAGGCACACGGGCACACAGGCACACACAGGCACACACACACGCACACATGCACACACAGGCACATACACACACACACAGGCACATGGGCACACACACACATTGGCACACACACAGGTGCACACACACAGGTGCACACACAGGTGCACACACACACACACCCCACCACCGCAGCTACCACCACCCATACACATGCACACACCCAAATAATTAAACAAATAGTTGTAATAAACACTTTTTAAAACACGAAGTAAGCCAAGCACTGGCATTCACCTTTCTCTGCCTCCTGATCCAGCTGGATGACAGCAAACACTCTCCGGCCACTAGGACAGGTGCGGGCCCCACCACTATGCCTTCCCTGCCATGAGTCAAACTAAGCTTTTCTTCCCTTACATTTCTTTTAGTATTTGGTCACAACAATGAAAAACTAAGTGATACAGTGAGCAAACTATGTGAATGTGAAGGGCAGATGTTGACAGAGAGGATATGGAGATAAAGTGAGACACAAGACAGAGTGCGGTCTTGGGGCAGGGCTGCTGTTGAGTAAGGTGATTGGGAAGAACTGAGCTTATCTCCGGATGCTTGAACAAAGATGTGAAGGAGGGAGAAAGGCATCACTAACTGACCAGAAAGTGTGGACTGTGGAAGGTCCACAAGTGTCCAGGAAACTGCAAGATGGGGGATCTTACAAGAAATGAATATCAAGAATAATAGTCAAGATGAGGTCATGGAGGTAGGATTTATTGTCAACCATTCTTAAGACTTTGTCTCCTCCCCCAAGTGAACTGAGGTGCCACCAGAGCGGTTAAGCAGGACAGGAACAGCACCTCATAGCCATGACACTGCTTCACTCTGGATGCTTGTTTACAGTAGGCTCAGGAACAGGAGGGAGGAGGCAAGGGGACCAGCGGAGCAGTAACGATGACTCTGATGCCTGTTGCACAGTTGGTGGAGCTTGCTGATGAATGGATAGAAGCTGAGACAGACTAAGCAGAGTCAAGGACAGTGGTTGAATGAATATTGAATCATTCTGTTAACTACACTTTGCCTCCCTCCCGCTAACATCCACAATGCGATAGTCGGAGCAATAATAAACTAACTACTCTTACATTATTTTAATAAACCGCGGACCAGAAGTTTGAATACATGATATTTCTTTCTAATAGAAGTTTATTGGTTTTGTTTTTGTTGTTTGGTAAGTTGGTATCTGTATTGATGAATCTTAAGTAATAACAAAATAAGGCAACTTAAGGCTGGTGTGTAGTTCAGTTCACAGCAGGATGCCTGCCTAGGATGCACAAAGCTCTTTTTGAAACTTCTTTCATCCTGCATAACTATGCATATTTTATTAGGAATTATTAGTCCGTTGGCAGAGTAGACGTCAGGCTACATGTCTAGCAACAGCGTGCTTGTCAAGGGCTCCCAGAAAGGAGAAAACCAATCCTCTGGAAGGCTTTGCATGGAAAGTTCAAGTCAGGACAAAAACAATGCACTTGTTTAGATTTTCTCTTCGACTAGTCAGCAAACAGCTTTGTAACTGTGCTGTTGACTGCATAATTTTCTCATGCTCTGTCTTGTTCTTTAATTTTTCTCTCTCTCTAATTCTCTCAAAACTGTATTTCTTTAGAAAACTGGAAAATTGAATGCATGTATACTCAAACCTTAGAAAACTCCTTCTCTGTAACTACCCAGACAGTGGTTTTAGTGGGTCAAAAGCAAAAACAATCTGAATAGTTTGCATACAAAATCAATAGCCACAGTGGTCTACATGATGACTTTATACCAGTCCCCTGGGTTTGGATCAGGTTCTGTGAACCTCGCTCCATACAGCTTTGGAAAAATCTTCACTTTAGTCCCATTCTTTACAAGGACACGAAGGACAACAGCTCACTGCTCTGAGATGTTCCTCTGCTCCCTGGAATGAATTCACTTAGTTCTCAGCAGTAACCCACCTGAAGACAGCTGTAGCTTTTGAACATGGAAAACGTGGACTGTGGATTTATTATTAGAATTCTGCTCTGACTTACATGTTTTGTTACTGTTGTTGTACATGTTTTAATACTGTTTTCTTGACTGAATGCTGTCAGCCATGAGTTCCAGCCATTTAGGAATACTAAAATATTGTTAATGTTTCTATCTGGATTATAAAAACTGTACAATCAGCTCTGAGTTGTGCTGAACGAAGGCCCATTTTAACCCCTCTCACCTAAACTGTCTCACTGGCCTCCTACCTGGTCTCTTCCTCTTTTTCTAAAGGCAGAGTATCTGAATATGGCTCAGGTTGGCCTCAAACTCACAGTGATCCTCCTGCCTCAGCTTCCCCAGGGCTGAGATTGGAGGTATAACCCAGCACACACAGCTGACTACTCTAAATATCCTACATATCAGCCACAGTGATCCTGTTCAAATAAAAATCCCATCACCCAGCTCTCATGCTCTAAACTCACCTATGGCTCCCCAATGCATTTGGATGGATTCCCAGCCCTTCCTAACCCTCTGCAATCCATACACATGTGCTTCTTTTCCTTCCCAGACCAGAGTCTAAGCACGTGCTCAGCCCTTACCTGTGCATTCTCCCCAAAGCTAGCCAAGTGCCTCATCCCCTTATCAGATCCCTGCTCTAAGAGGCTCAGCTAGAGAACAGCAGTCTGCGCCTCTCCCTGTTCTCTCGTTTTGCTTAATGTTTTCCTAATAGTCTTCATTACTGATGCTGAATATTATCTATTTGCTGCTTGTATCCCTAACAGACTATGAACTATACAATGACCAGAACTTTCTTGCAACTGTGTTGTTGAAGCTTGACTAGACAATACCGGACCAGGAGCAGGCACTAAGTATTTTCAGGCTGAAATTCATCTCAAAAAAGTTACCACAGTGAACACTTTAATGTATATTCTTTAACATTTTCCTCTCTACTTTCTGCACATAAGCAAATTAATTGTGAAAAATACAGCATTTTCAATATGACTGCCAGACTCTGTGTCTGAGAGAGAGAGAGAGAGTGTGTGTGTGTGTGTGTGTGTGTGTGTGTGTGTGTGTCTATCTCCTATTTCTAAACCCTTTATTCCTTTACCAGGAAATAAAAATAGAATCCTTTTTTATCGTTATATGCAATTTTTTCCCATAGTTAATTAAAACTATTCAAACAAAAAGCCTCAAAAACCTCAGAGAACTATTCCCAGATTCCAAAGACGGAATTGGGACTTTGGGAGTTCTCAGTGCAAGTTTGAACCCTTTGTTGCTCATGCATTCCTTGACTGTGATAATTTTTCCATATGTATGCATATTTGTTACAGAATTACATGAATACAGAAAAGCATGCAGAGAAAGACTTAACCAGGTGCGAACAGAGAGGCACAGATTCCATGGAGTTTGAATGGAACTGGCATTGATTTAATTTCAGGAAAGAGTAGGGCTGAAGGGAGACAAGCCAAAACAAACAAAATAAAACTCCTTATAAAGAAAGCATATAAATCACCATGTACATGCACCTCCACAGAACAACAGCAAGCAGATAGCTCTTACCCTTTGGAAGCTTTGTTCTGCTGCTCAACATAGAGCCTGTCTGTCTGGAAGGATTGAATATATTGAATATATTCTAAAGAGACACAGGTGCAACCTTCTTTGGCTATCAGAACATTGAAAGAATGGACACTAAGAAATTAAAGTTTCCCTAGGAATCTCTTGTTAGAGGAGAAAAGCCTCAAGCCCCAGGGGCATCAGAGGAGGAAATATCTGATAGAAGAAATTGTGTCTTGGAGAAAGATTGACAACTTGTCAGATGACCTTGCAGAAGACACGTGGGGACAGGGACACTGGTGGGCAGAGGGCCACACCTTGGCTGGGCTGCTAAGTTGTGTGTGTATTTCTCCTCTTCTGCTTAAACCTTACCCTCATGTTAGGACTCTGAAGATGGATTTGGGGGTTCACAAGGTCTCATGTCCTTCTCCCCAATGTGGACATATTGACTAAATCTCTCTTTTACATGTTTCCCTGATATTTTGGCTCTTTAAATGGTTTATTGAGAACAGTGGTTGGTTCTGATTTCTTGGGTTGTGACCCCCAAGTTCAATAATACATCTGTCATTTCATTTTCCTGTAACTCCATGAATTATATTTTATAAATTCCCCTTTTTTTTAAACAGGTGATAAAATTCAGGCATGGAGAAAGAAGTTAGGCTCCTTGCCGAAGTCACACAGTAAGAAGTGGTCTTCCATATTTAAATCCATACCCCCATGTACTTTGCTGCCACATAGAGAATATGCACAAAACCAAAAATTAAAAGCAGTTCTTGGGCTACCAGGAGGGCTCAGTGTATTGTGGGAATGACTTTTCTGGGAATGCCTCCTGTCTTTCCTGACCTTGTAACCAGTTAATCTTATGTTTGGAGATCACTTAATGACATCATTCAGGCTGCCTTCCTACTTGCCCTAAGTGTGCTCACATTTAGCTTTGGGAAAACCAGGTTAGCAATCTTACCAGGCCTGGGGTTCCTCCTGTGTTGAACTTTTACAGGCCAAGCTAAACACATACTTAAATCTTAAGCTCTGCTCCCTATGCTCCCTCATGACACTTTCTTGCCACTGGCCAGAAATAATGCATGTGAGTTTGTATGTTGGGAAATGTTGCTGAAAGGAGCAAGATTGAAAGCCACAGATTATCCACAACATGGTACAACAGTGTTGGGCTCATGTTGACAACATCTGTGTGTGACTTTGAGTGCTGTTCTGGGTCAGTAAGGGTCAGAAAAGGCATATTCTTCCCTGAAAGGACAAGGTTCCTCGTTTCTTTCCTGTATCCTGTTGGGTGTAGTTTAAACAAATAGAGCATGTCCTTTGTTAGAGGGATAGGTCCAAGAGAAATCAGAAAAAATCAGTTCTGAGAATAGCTCAGGCTCACTCTTGGTTTAAATGACTCTAGGAATTAGACTTTGTTTAGTTTTGTTTGGTTTTGTTTTGTTATTTTTGATACAGGGTTCCCCATAGCCCCAGCTATCCTGCAACTGGCTGTGTGCCCCAGCTGGCCTTGATCTTATGAAGATCTGCCTGCCTCTGCCTCCCACATGCTGGGATTAAAAGCATGTACCAGTAGGCCCTGAAAGTTAGATTTTGTTGCTCAAACACCCCTGTTATGGCATCTACCACTGTGGGTAGAAGGATTTGCTACCAGACTCGTTGGCCTGAGTTTGATCCCTGGATCCTGTATAGTCGAAGGAGGAAACTGATATCCACAGGTTTTATAGATGCACAAACACAACTGTAACCTTAAGGATAGTAAGAGATGATGCTCATGACCTGAGAACACACATTTACACCTCTCCAAACTCTGTGTTTCTGCATAGTAACAGTTTGAGGATGATTGGGAGTAAAAGAACAAAGAAAATCACAAGTCAAGGCAGTTTTCAAGTACATCGGCAAGAACGTTAATCAGGAGATTATAGCAAATTAGAGAAATCTCAGCTATTGGCCTCAGATGTTATCTCACATCATTCTTAGCCTTTGGGTTGGTAGAAACTAGGGTTTTTGCCTAGTTAGCATATTCCAAAATGTTTAGGTCAGTCACAGAGCGGGGAAAAGAATATTTAGGAATCTAGAGATAGCTCAAGAAAAGCTGCAATTGGGCTCTGGGTCCATAATTTTCTAACCTTTCCATAGTCACTAACATTCTCATCAGTTAATCAGACTAGCAGAGGGCTCAGTTGAAGACATATTTTCTTCTAGAAACTTTCTTTCACCTTGTCCTCTGGCCTCCACTCCACCACCACATACACTAAATAAGGAAATGCTTTTTTAAAGTTCTTGAAGACGCAGGTACACAGTGGTGACTAACACGCAGCACTACTTTTAAATTTGACGTCCATCTTAGTTTGTTTCTATTGCTGTAATAAAAACACTGACCAAAACCGACTTGGGAAGAAAGGGTTTATTTGGTTTACAGCACAGCCCATCATCAAGGGAAGCCAAGGCAGGGACTCAGGGCAGGAACCTGGAGGACAGACCATGGAGAACTATGCTTGCTTCTCTGACCTGCACTCAGCTTGCTTACTTATAAAATACAGGATCACCTGCCCAGGGATGGCACTGTCCACAGTGGGCTGTCTTAGGTTCCTGAAAAGACTAGGACCACCTGGGACCACTCTGAGGCGAGAAAAGAAGAAATTTATTGGGATGTATGAGCCATTGGTCTGCTCCCACAGGAGAAAGTGAATGATGGTTTCTCACACATCAGGCTGGATTTTATAGAATGTTTCTTTTGTGGGTAAGGGAAGGTGAGACCACAGCAGGTGCCTTGGTAGGGCAGTTTCAGTTTCCAGTTGGCTGCTGTGATGGAAAATTGCTGTTATGATTAGGGTGCATTGTGAAAACAAAGGTCAGGTGGTTACTGAGAAATAGGATGTTTTAGTTTCTGTTTCCCGGGATGCTGCCCATCAGGTTGTGATCGCCAAGTTGCTGGTCACTAGTAACTTCGTCTTGGGGCCAACATGCACAGCTTTACAGATTGGACCTTCCCACATTACTTGCCCCACAGACATGGCCACAGGCCACTTCAATAAAGGAAATTCCTCAATTGAGGTTCCCTCTACGCAGGTGTGTCAAGCTGACAACTGAAGCTGTCTAGCACAACGTCTTTCTAAAACAGGTGAATCTCTCCCCACAGTTGTAGCCAACTGCATTCCTTTTGAATATTTTAGATTTCACATTTAATATGTGCTAATACCATTCTCCTACTCCTGACTTCTATTCTGAAGAGATTAAGTTTGGTCACGGTATGTCACACCTAAAATGACCTGGCCCAAGAGTTACTAAACACCAGTGATCAAGGACCTTGTTTCAAGGGCTCTTGGTAGAAGAGATTGTTAACTACTTTTGCATAAGCTCTTGAGATGTGATTCAGTTTAATAAAGACCATCTAAAAGGTTTTCTCTTTTTCACTACAATGCGTGAATTAAAAAGCTCCCAGAAAAATCCTGCACTTGTAGGACTGAAGGTCCTACAAGGCTGACCAACTGATCAGCACTTCAATGGCTGTGGAGAGTTTGGAATGTTGCAAATCCAGAGCCTACAAACATTTTATCTAAGGCCACACATTTAGCCATAAACAGCCACTCCTTACCCACCTCCATTTCCAATTTAACATTCTTCTAACAAAATGTATTAAAGTCACAAAAGAAACAGTTCCCATCAATCAAAGGGTTAAGAATGTCATCAGATAGCATCTGAGACCTATAGTAGAATTCCCTGCACAAATCCCTCTATACCTCCCACTTTGCTATGACCTGTCTACGGATGTATACTGACTGTATCCACCAATGTATTTGAAAAGTGTCTTGATTTATGATTTTCTTTGTTCTGTTACTATAAAAACTTCATCAAACTGTTACCACACTGGAACATGGAATTTGAGGTAACCTGAATCTGTGTTCCTGGGCCATAGTCACTCATTATTTGGCTCCAGAATACACTATCTCTTACTCCCTTTGAGATGTGAGTTGTACTTTTATGTCAGGGATATCCTGTTGTAATAGCCCAAGCTCCTCCATTTTGTGTAAGTTTAACTGGTCAAGACTATAAAACCTTATCTGTCAAAAGACCCACCTTTCAGTTTCACTGGTCAATCATCTGGTCACAGGACCACCCTAGGAAGGCAGGTTCACCTTATGTTATTCTAAATAGATGGGTGGAATACCTAGTGCATTAAAGAGATAGCGAGATAGCTAATTTTTCCCGCCTGGAATCCCACCTCCTAGCCCAGAACTTCTGGACCAGCAACAGTCATGGAGTCTTCCCAGCAGAACTTCGAGAGTGCTGACCCTGGCCAGCTAAATAGACTTAGCTCACTGGAACTTCTGGAGTCTGAGTGGTCCTCCCCAGTGGTCCCAAACTTCGTAAAACTGTGATTAGTGCTGGAGGCGTAGCTGATCCTCTAGACCCTAAATCTCATTTGATGATGTGGAACCAAGGTGAAGGGTTAACTGTTCTCTGATACAAGTTAGCAAAGGGCAGCAGCACGAAGTGGAAAGGACTGGCCATCTGAAGGACTTGGACTTGTTAGTGAAAGAGGAAGAGGAAGAAGAGGAGGGGAGAGGGGGAGGAAATGACTATCTTGGGGCTTGAACCTAGGTTTAGATTAGACTGCAGTCAGGGGGGCTGAGTCTGAAACCTTCGCTGAAGAATCTGCCTGCAGCTTGGCTCTCCTGAACGCCTCATCCCCCATCAGCCTTCAGAGCCTGATTTTCCACTGAATTCACCTCAGTAGTCGCGTCTTCCTCCCCCAGGGACGCTGCGGCCTTGCACTGTCAGTCCAGCCTCCAATATCATTCTTTCTACACAGGGTTTTGTGAGCTTGGCCTCAACTTTGTCTTCCAAAGTTCCATCATCACTGAACAAGCAGGTGAAACAGGTATTGTAGACTTAAGGAGAGGAGGAAACCTCCACCCTGTGACCCCTCCCAGGTCTGTCTATAAAGCCAGCTCTCCCCACCCTCAATATGGCAAGTGTGTGTGGCAGCACCTTGGGACAAAAGGCCTCTCTCTGATCATGAACTCCCTGCCTTGAAAGATTCATCCCAATCTTGACATGAATCAAAAATGCATATTGGGCTTCAGAAGAGTGATGCCTGAGGTGATTCTGAGTGATGGCATGGCAGAGGGGCACCATGAAAGGTTCTTTCATTCTTAAATGGATCCAGCCCTCATTTGAATGCCCGGAGGGGAACTCTGATTGACAGAGGTGAGATTGGTTGGGACAGAGGTTAAGGGTGGCCAGGGAGGTTTCAGAATTGTCAATGTAGTCACTGTCACTGAAGAAGCATTCAGCCGAAAGAGGCCACTAAGAGATGGGGAGAAAGGAAGGGAAGCCTTCGGGTCAAGGGCAGTCTGTTCTGAAACCAGGAGAAGAGCCAGCAAGAGAGAAACGACGGATAGACGGCAGCATGGACTAGGAGGAGTGCTAACCAAGAAGGAGGGTTTGCAGGGTAACTGGGGGATGGAGGTACTGACACTAGGTGAGAATCAAGGCTCTTAATTAATCCCTCCCTAAAAAGGGAGGATAATGGGGGCAGAGGGGTAATGGCTATACAAATTGGGCTATTACTGGCTGGAATCAATTATTCTCCATGTAGACGGTAAAGGGCATGATGCTACTATCCAAAAAACAAACAAAGGAAGGAAAAGGTCAAGAAAGGATGTAACTATTGGGTTTATGAGTGGCAGGATTTATGTTCACAGTACAGTCACTCTTCACATCGAACCAAATGGTCTGGCTTTGTTAATGAAGTAATTGTTGTTCCTACAACATCAGGGGATGAAGAGTGGAGTATGTACCATGATGACCGGCCTCATGCGCATGTGGTCTCTCCTGCTATCGTAAATAACATCCTGGCACTCAATTTTATTCCATACTATAGAAGTATTAAAATAACCTTTCAAAAAAATTCCACTTATTATAAGAGAACTGCTGTAGACATAAGATGTTATGTTAAACATCTTACTGTGCAAGGGGCTGGAGAGATGTCTCAGTGGTTAAGAGCTCTGGGTTTGAATCCCAGCACCCACATGGTGGTTAACAGCTGTCCTTAACTCCGGTTCCAGGGTATCATACATCCTCTCTGGCTTCCAGGGGCATTGTACCATATGGGTGCACTGCCATACATGCAGGCAATACACTCATACATATAAAATAAAACTAACAAAATTTGAGAAGTCTTACTATGCAAGGGGATAACACTAGTACTTTATGGAGGGCAGCATCATAAGAAATGGAAATGAAAACTGAGTTCAGACAGGAACAATAACCTTATACTGGTAAAGTGCTTATGACAATATAGGGTACAGGGTCAAAAGACTGATTCTGACGAGGTCATCTGCCAAGGAAGGGGGAGAAAATCATACTGCCACCAGACGGTAGTGTTTTTCTTTTCTGTCATCCAAAAAGAGGAGCTGCCAGATGTCGCAAAATACCAGGGAGAAAACCCCCTCACTGTGATCACCAAGGTTTCGGGGTCCTCTGAGGTGCTGTGGCTCCTCCCCGGGGGAAGTGAACAGCTCTTCACCCCAGAGAGGGCACTGGTGACAAACAAGCCCACTCGAGTCAAGCTTGGTTGGTCAGTGAGTTTACTGGAGTTACTTAGCAAGAGCGGAGATGGCTCAAAGGCACCCACAGCACCAGAAAGCCTACCCGGCACAGGTAAGAAAGCAGAAGATTCATCCCTGGAGTGCCCTCTACACCTTGAGGCAGCTTCACAGGAGGGTCTCTCCTCAGAAATCCTTTCACTGCAGGTTAACCTTGGGGAGGCGCTTTGTAAATCTTACAACTTTCACAAGTTTCCTGAGCCTTGGAATTCTATCAGCTTCTGAAGTCTTAAGAGGCCCTCTTCTCTCTCCAGGGGGGAGGGTTTCAATTTAGAAGAAAGCTAAGCAGTGTTTTCGTTTTGAAGCTCTTAGGGGTGGTTAAAAAGTCAATACTGGTGGCTAGAGATACAGCTCAGTAATTAATGGCCCTGGCGGCTCTTGAAGAGGAACCAGGTTCAGTTCCTAGCACCACATAGCGGCTAACAACTGTCCATAACACCAGTTCCAGAGTTTCTGTCACCCTTATCTGGCCTCCAACAAGCATTGCACACGTGTGGTACACTTACATACATGCAGGCAAGACATATACATAGAACAAAAAATATATAAAACCCTTCAAATCTTTTAAGGTCAGTACTTATGGTCACAAGATTACTAACATGACTTGAAGATTCATGAGAGTTATTAAACCTAAAATATTAATGCAATATTAAAAACAGAATTGGGTATAGTATCTGCAGTAATTCCAACACTTGGCTAGCTGAGACAAGAGGACTGGCTTGAATTAAAGGCTGGCCTGGTCTATATAGTGAGTTCTAGACCAACCTGGACTACAGTGTGAGATGCCATCTTAATAAAACATATCAGAATTAGATTACCTTGGATATTAACTGACAACCGAGGGAAATTTTATTTGGTTTTGGCCTTATCAATATATCTATTGCTCATTTCTCATTAGTAGCAAACTACTCAATATTTTATTCACAGAATTAACAACCAGAGAGCTGCAATAGCCCTGCTAGCATTTTGACAGTAGAGTGTAGGCTTAAAAGAGGTGGCCATGAGTAGGAAGTTTGTTTATCCAAGGTTTTCTTCGTTCTTTATCTGCAGGACATTAACTTCATTACCTCGGTTATTAGCTGCTGGATTAAGCCACAACTTTACTCAACGCCCCCGGCTGCTATATCCTGTCTACCGCACAACTACCTTGTGAGCTTTTCCAAACTTTAGACATGCATACCAGAAAGTAAGCACTAGGTCTAAGACTTCCAGTTCCGAGGGCTACTATTCACTACCGGCTAACAAAACAATGGGAATTAGCGTAAGAAATATTTACTAGGGAAAGTCTGAGAAAACATGAACCAGGCCTGTGGTGGTTTGAGTGAGAATGTCCCCCAAAGGCTCCAAGTACTTGAACACTTGGTCAGCTGGTGGGTCTGTTTGTGAAGCTTCAAGATGTAAGGCCTTGCTTTGAGGGCTCACAGCCACATCCCAACTCCAGAGTCTGACTCTCACTGCTTCCTGTGCCTGTGTGCAGATGAGAACGCCCAGCTCTCTGGTCCAGCTGTCTCCTGCCATGTCTTCTACTCCATGTTGGACTCTTATCTCTCTTGAACTCTAAGTCAAATAAATTCTTTCTTCTATAAGTTGCTTGGTCATGGTGTTTTACCACAGCAACAGAAAACTAACTAATACAACACCTTTATCCCTGTGCAATGAAACCCTTGTCACAAGGAAACCACTTATATACACTATAAGACACAAAGACAACTGGAAAACCAACTCGTCAGTTGCCAACCATGATTGTGTATTTGTCTTTGATGGATTTTTCAGAAGGTAAACATGGAGATGAGGATTTGATTGGTGCAAGTTTACAGGACACACAGTTGAAAAATAACACCCGAGCAGGAGGACGAGGAAGAGGTAACTGCAGTGCAGATGAGCCAGAGGCCTCTTTCAATCCTCCTTGCAGTCCAAAGCCTCAGACACCTCTGCACAGATGCTCTGAGTCAAGGGACCATGAGTGGCTGTCAGGAACAGCCAGTGGATGCAGTTATCAGAACTGGCTCGGGATGGAGCCAGTTATCAGAACTGGCTCGGGATTTAGACCTGCTCTAATTGCATCCTGAACCCGTTCCTCAGTTTCCCTCACCTCTGACCTCAAAAGATGAACCTTTATATCTTTCAGATTCCCCAGGGCTTTCACTTTGCTTTACATCGAGTAATGTCCTTGCCTGTGCTGTCCCAACGCACTGACACAGCACCAGGAACGATCATCTAATGCCAGAAGTCCACGTCTCTGGACATCCTAGTACCTGGGTATGTGCACCTGGGTATGTGCATGCCTGTGTGTTCCTCCCACTGGGTCCTTGCAGTTCATCACTGGTGAAGGCTTTTCAGATGCCTACCAGGGTCTACTGGGCGTGACCAGGCCTTACTGTTAGCAGGCTCAGATCCTGGCCCCAACACTGCATTCTACAGCCTAGGACCACTTCCGGCACTAAGTGTGTTAAGCTGGTTTCTTCAGAAATAAATTCCAAGATGGATATTGGTATTTAGACAGTTTGATGGGGACTACTACTATGAAAAGTACCCATAAAAGAGAGAGAGAGAGAAAGAGGCAAAAAAAGAAGTGATTCAGAGGGAAGAAGTTCCAAGCTGGGCACGTACTACAGGGATACCTCTGGTAGAGCAATTGGACCAAAAGTGAATCCCTCTAAGGAGTGTGCTATTAAGCAAAATGCTTCCCTTTGCTGAAGCAATCCTTGACGTGGGAGACATGTGTCAGTCAGCACACGTTGTTCTTTAGTTTCTGGGAAAATGAGCATGTTATACCTGCAGGATACATCAAGGAAGAGCGGCCAGTACATCCAGAGAAGCCCAGTCTCTTAAACTGTGCCATCATGTGACTGACGTGTGGGGTCTTGACATTTGGCACTACTAAAAGTTTCTGAATGTGTAATAACCAGCAGTTACACAAAATCAAATACACCATGAATACAAGGTGTTTATACCAGTGCTTGCCTGAATTACACCACGTGACTTTACTGCAGCCGTGGTCTGAACACATGGCATGTACACTCTGCACTGCAGACCATCATGCCATGCAACACCCATGAAAGCACCTGAAACATCTTGGCTCAGACTCCAGGTTATTGTATGTTATGAAGTGCAGGGTTTTTACTGTACATACAACGTTTCTGCTCTTATAGAAACGCAGACTCCAGGTTATTGTATGTTATGAAGTGCAGGGTTTTTACTGTACATACGTTTCTGCTCTTATAGAAACATAATGGCTTAATTGCGGGAAATACTTTGTACACTTTCCTATCACTTTTCCTCAGCAGATAAGTTTCAGATTAGTTTATCTTTGGAATGCATTGTGCTAGGATATTTGATTTTAAAAATTGCTGTTTGAGTTCCATTTTTTGAGAGTCATTAAATATTTTTGCCTAAAGAAAAAGGACTGGAAAAAAGTTCCAACAATTTCTGAAATGGACCTAAAGATATTTTGGCCATTTTGTGCTGTGTATTTATGACAAATGGCATTCTCAACATTGGTGATTATAATATTATCAACTTGTCAACTCTGTAAACACTGAAGATTCTCTGCATCTTTCAAGCTAATGTTTTTTTTATCTCATTAGTATGGTAGTTTCCTTTAATCTTTAATAACTGGTAAAATTGTATGCCAAGGAATTGTTTTAAAACAAATTTCCTTATCACTTGTTATCAGTAAATGTTTGATTTGTATGCCCATCGTATATCTTACAGATCACGGCCAATGCAATAGTCAGCTTCAATTGTCAATGTGACCCACCTGGAAAGAGGTAACCTCAGTTGAGGAATTTCCTCATTGGACTGGCCTGTGGCATGTCTGTGCGGCATTTTTTTGACTGCTGATTGCTGTAGGAGGGCTCAGCCCACTGTAAGCAGTGTGCCGCCCCAATACATGGGCCTGGGCTGTACAAGAGTAAATGTTTGATTTGTATGCCCATCGTATATCTTACAGATCACGGCCAATGCAATAGTCAGCTTCAATTGTCAATGTGACCCACCTGGAAAGAGGTAACCTCAGTTGAGGAATTTCCTCATTGGACTGGCCTGTGGCATGTCTTTGCGGCATTTTTTTGACTGCTGATTGCTGTAGGAGGGTTCAGCCCACTGTAAGCAGTGTGCCGCCCCAATACGTGGGCCTGGGCTGTACAAGGAAGGCATCTGAGCAAGCCGTCAAGCTGCATTCTTTGGTCTCTGCTTCAGTTCGGGCCTTGGGTTCCTGCCCCGATTTCCCTCCATGACGCTCTGTAACCTGTGAGCCAAGTAAACCCTTTCCTCCCCACGTTGCTTTTGGTCAGTGTTTTATCACAGCGACAAAGAAGAAAACTAAGACAGCTATGTACAGATTTCTAGGCTGAAAAGTGGTTTTGAGTGGAAAACCTCTGAGCAGTTATGCACTGTGGCATCAATGCAACTGGTGAAATCCTGCAATAGAGAAAACCGGGTCACCTGCTCCAACTGTGTCTAAGGGCATTCCTGTGGCACAACAGAGTTTTCACATCCTAACTGCATACAAGATGTCCACCTGTGAGTCAGGACAAGCTGTGGAAAGTCTACATTCGTATGTATGTATGTATGTATGTATGTATGTTTTTATGTGTATGAGTTTGACTGCATTATGTAAGTGTACCACCATGGGTGTGGTGTCTATGGAGGTCAGAAGAGGACATCAGATTCCCTGGAGCTGGAGTTACAGCCTGTTGTTAGCTGCCATGTGGGTGCTGGGAACCAAATCCAGGCCCTCTGCAAGAATAGCCAGTGCTCTTAACCACTGAGACATCCCTCCAGTTCCAAATGGGCTATATTCTTATAAAGCAAAGATTGTCCATAACAATTAAGATTCAAATGGCTGACATCAACCTCCAAATATGGTTCTAGCACACCTCCGTGCACTCTGAGTGACTCCCTGATGGATTCTAGTCTTCCTTAATATCTGGTCCCCTCTGATGTGAGAGGTTATGAAATCCCTTAGCAAGCCAAGTGCTCCACATGCTGAGATGCAGATTAGGAAAAGTTCTGCATGAAAATCACAGTGAAACAGTCTAACATATGGCCCGGGTGTCAAATTCAAAAGGAAATCAGCAGGAAGACATGTGCCTATTTGGAGGCAATTGGCCAGGAAACTTGTGAAAAGAAAATTCTGGAAGAATTTCAAGGCAAGACTAAAACTCAGTGCTGCACAGATGATCCAGAGTTTTGATTTGCAAAAAAAAAAAAAAAAAAAAAATCACTCTTCCTCATCTACCCTCTTCCCCTTCCTTTGAAGCCCATGGAAGCTTCATACATCGATTCTTTAAGTTTAAATTTTGAAGTTTGGAATAAGTACTTCAAAATGAAAGGGGAAGGAGAATCAAACTCTCATCTCTTGAGCACATGCCTGTTTTATTATGAAAGAACCAGCAACAGATGACGTAGAAGTGGATCAGCCACTTAGATTTAATGCAGATGTTTTCAATCATACCAAGGCATGTAACTCGCATAGGGCCTACTATGTGACTTTCCCTGGGGAGACCTAAACTCTACTATCCCACGTCGGGCACCAAGGACAGATCAGAGGAACTGTTCCTTCTAAGCCTAACTTGGTGATCCAGACTTTGTTGGAGTTACTTACAAGAGCTCGGGTGAAGGCAACTTCATTGTTGAAAGACCTACCTCACCACGGATGACTCGGCAAAGCTCCCTGCAGAACTTACAGACAGCTCCACTGAAGATTCTTTGCCTCTCTCCAGCAAGATTTTCCTGCTCTTAAAACTTCTGAATATTGCAAGTTTCTGAGCTTCCTGAACCTGGAAAGTTGAAGTTTGGAAGAAGAACTCCAAAATGAAAGGGATGGAGACTCAAACGCTCATCTCTTGAACATGTCCCTATTTGCAACATAAAAGGGCCCAAAGCAGTTGACACAGAACTGGAGAAAAACCAGAGTATCGGTCTTACAAGCCTTTCTCCTTCCTCCAAGAGAGAACTTGTAGGAAATGTCTATACCACATGACCATTCTTTGCATGAAGATAAACAAATACTTACAAAGCAAACTCTTTCAAGCTTCATGAGAAGGCTCTTAGATTTTCCTTCGTGGCAAACAAGGTTAGTTCTCTGTCAGCGTTCTGTTACTATAACAAATACCTAAGACAGATCAACTGATACAGGAATATTTATTTGAGCTGCTAGCTTTAGAGGTTTCTGTCCAAGTCCACCTGGTTGCGTTCCTTGGATATGTAGTGACACATCATGGTGAGAGCACAAGGCAGGCTGGGAACAAAGAAGAAAGTTCTCACATTCCCTTCTAGTAAACCCCCGGTAACCAGAAGTCACCCCACTAGGCCCACCTTTTAAAAAGCCCATCATTCCAATAGTGTTAAGCTAGGAACCAAACTTTTAACACAGGGGCCTTTGAGGAAAAGTCTAGATCCAAACTACAGCACAGCACTCCTATTCACCATAAAATAAAGGAAGCCACTGTCTTCTTAATCATGAATTCTCTGCAGTTCCTAGTCCCTTACATGAATGTGTGTGTGTGTCTGTCTGTCTGTCTGTCTCTGTGTGTCTGTCTCTGTGTGTCTGTCTCTCTCTGTGTGTCTGTCTGTCTCTCTGTGTCTGTCTCTCTCTCTCTCTGTGTTTGTCTCTCTCTGTGTCTGTCTATGTCTGTCTGTCTGTATCTCTCTCTCAGTGTGTGTGTGTGTGTGTGTGTGTGTGTGTGTGTGTGTCTGTGTCTGTGTCTGTGTCTGTGTGTCTAATATTTATTTGAGCTGCTAGCTTTAGAGGTTTCTGTCCAAGTCCACCTGGTTGCGTTCCTTGGATATGTAGTGACACATCATGGTGAGAGCACAAGGCAGGCTGGGAACAAAGAAGAAAGTTCTCACATTCCCTTCTAGTAAACCCCCGGTAACCAGAAGTCACCCCACTAGGCCCACCTTTTAAAAAGCCCATCATTCCAATAGTGTTAAGCTAGGAACCAAACTTTTAACACAGGGGCCTTTGAGGAAAAGTCCAGATCCAAACTACAGCACAGCACTCCTATTCACCATAAAATAAAGGAAGCCACTGTCTTCTTAATCATGAATTCTCTGCAGTTCCTAGTCCCTTACATGAATGTGTGTGTGTGTCTGTCTGTCTGTCTGTCTCTGTGTGTCTGTCTGTCTGTCTCTGTGTGTCTGTCTCTCTCTGTGTGTCTGTCTGTCTCTCTCTCTGTGTCTGTCTCTCTCTCTCTGTGTTTGTCTGTCTCTCTCTGTGTCTGTCTATGTCTGTCTGTCTGTATCTCTCTCTGAGTGTGTGTGTGTGTGTGTGTGTGTGTGTGTGTCTGTGTCTGTCTGTGTGTCTGTCTCTCTCTCTGTGTCTGTCTGTCTCTCTGTGTCTGTCTGTGTCTGTCTGTCTGTCTCTATCTCTCTCTGAGTGTGTGTGTGTGTGTGTGTGTGTGTGTGTGATCCTTCTGTCCTGGCTTCCTAGTATAACCAACCTGTCAGAAATAATGACATTCTTAAAAGCTAGTCACTCATGCCTCTCAATCTATCAGATTATTGAAACAATGGACCCCGAGAAATGAGCAATCCACCAGAAATCTCATGCTGGGAGAAGGAATCGGCACCAGGGAGAGGGGCACCTTGTCCTCTGCACGTCTAACGACTTGTCCAACCACGTTGCAGAAGGAGACTGAAACCCAGACAATGATGGGTCAGGGTGGTGGGCTCACACCTTGGTCAGGACTGCCTAGATGTGCATATCCTTGACCCGCTATTTAAATCTTAATCTCACTTCAGGAGTCCAAAGATGGACTTCAGGGGGGTCACTGGCCACATTGAATAAACCTCCTTTTTCTGTTTTTAACTATCAATTTGACAGTTTAATTGGCTTCTTGAGGATGAGATGCTAAACTTGACTTCTTGGGTACAGACTATGACCCCACGTTTGGTAACACTAACACAAAACTCCTGAAACTACTGGGGTCTGCAAAGTGCTAGTTGAGTCTTTTGAATGCTACTGCTCTGACCTTTGGGGGTTCCTTGTGAGGTAGCTCACCAAAGCCTGATGAGAGCCAGCATTAGGTCTCATCTAGCCAGTCTGTACATGTTGTCAGTCCAAGGCTTTGGGGGTTCCTTGTGAGGTAGCTCACCAAAGCCTGATGAGAGCCAGCATTAGGTCTCATCTAGCCAGTCTGTACATGTTGTCAGTCCAAGGCTTTGGGGGTTCCTTGTGAGGTAGCTCACCAAAGCCTGATGAGAGCCAGCATTAGGTCTCATCTAGCCAGTCTGTACATGTTGTCAGTCCAAGGCTTTGGGGGTTCCTTGTGAGGTAGCTCACCAAAGCCTGATGAGAGCCAGCATTAGGTCTCATCTAGCCAGTCTGTACATGTTGTCAGTCCAAGGCTTTGGGGGTTCCTTGTGAGGTAGCTCACCAAAGCCTGATGAGAGCAAGCATTAGGTCTCATCTAGCAAGTCTGTACATGTTGTCAGTCTAAGGCTTTGGGGGATCCATGTGAGGTAGCTCACCAAAGCCTGATGAGAGCAAGCATTAGGTCTCATCTAGCAAGTCTGTACATGTTGTCAGTCTAAGGCTTTGGGGGATCCATGTGAGGTAGCTCACCAAAGCCTGATGAGAGCAAGCATTAGGTCTCATCTAGCCAGTCTGTACATGTTGTCAGTCCAAGGCTTTGGGGGATCCATGTGAGGTAGCTCACCAAAGCCTGATGAGAGCCAGCATTAGGTCTCATCTAGCCAGTCTGTACATGTTGTCAGTCCAAGGCTTGCTCTTCACCCCTTCTCCTCTTGCTATTGCTTAAGTGAAAGTCATGTTTTAGATACCTAATGCTGCAGAAATTTCAGGAACGATATCTGTGACCTCCATCTCATGTGTGCCCCATGTATGCCCTGTGCATGCCCCCTGTGTACCTTACCTGTGCTTCTGCATCTCTGGAACACCCAGCATAGCTTGCAGGCAGTTCCGCTGAAGAGTCTCCTCTCACCAGTGTTTTTATCAGGGTTTTAAAACTTAATGGATCTTGTAACTTTCTGAACTTCCTGAACCTGGTAAATTTCCTTAGCTTCTAGAGTCTTAAAAGCCCTCCTTCTCCCTCCAAGAGGGAATGTTTTATCCTGGAGAGTGTCAGTCAGAGGGCAACTAATGGAGAGCTGACTTGCTTTTTCTTCAAGTTACAAATTGATCTGGATCTGTTCAGTGCTCACCAGAGCTAGAAAAGGCTGCAGTGGGGCAGAGGAAGCTCTCTGGCAGGAGCCCATCCTAAGACCAGGTCACATTTTCTAACATGGCATTAGCCACAGCAATTCACATTCAGGCACATACATACAGACAGAAGCACGCCTGCACACTCACATGCATACACATACAGGGACAGGCATGCACACACAGAGACGCACATAGGCATTCATGCACACATGCACTCATGCACACACATACAGGCACACATGAAAATATACATATATACAGACATACATGTACACATTTAGAGACGCTCACATACACACACATATAGACATGCATATAGATGCATACACATACTAATGAACGTATGTACAGATACACACATGCACAGATATGCACCTACACATATGTACATGCATACAGACACTCATGCACACACACACACACACATTTGTACATACACCCACCGTTGCATAATCCATTGTGCCTGTCTAGTGGGTCTTCTCCCTTTGGACATGGGCTCCCATCAGACTCCCCCCATGTGGGCCTGGACTCCTGACCAGACTGAACACTCTTCAGCTTCTCCAACGCTCTCTCTGCCTTGGGACCATCACTTATACTTTTCTTCTCTTATAATCATTATTTTCCTCTGATCAGCCTGTATTTTCTAGTTAATTTTTGGGCAAGTTTGTGAAGAAGTGGCCTCCCTGTGACGTCTTCATGCCTATGTGTTGTATTCTGTCCCTTCTGCATACTTTAGCATTTGCAGGGATCTGGAGTTGCTCTACCTCTTACATCTCCTGCCATTGTGCGTCTCTTCAAGCCACAAAGAGAAATTGTGACTGAAAAACCAGTTATGTGACCTTGTCAACCTGTCCTCCCACCTGCCCCCTCTGTACCCTCTGCCAGGTGTACAGCCTGCGCATAGCAGGATGGTGAGTCCTGTTCGTTTCTGTATCTCCGGTGAATACTGGACAACCCATGTACTTAGTGTCAATAAGCAAATATTTTATAAGCGAAAAATCTCATTGAACTAGAGCACACTGGGGGTTTTTAAGTCTTCAATAGGCCTTAAAGGTGTTCTCTGACCTTCAGATTATCCTGAGGACAATTAGTATCCTTAATTCTAGAGATTCCAAGTGATTTAGAGAAATTTCCCAATGTCATTGAATCAGTTGCTGCATTGTTCTTGTTTCCTCTGTCTATAGTAAGTGGAAAGACTGTGCTGGGTAGTCAACCTGACACACCTGGGAGGAGGGAGCCTCAATCAGGGAATTGCCTCCATTGGACTGGCCTGTAGCCATGACTGTGGGGCATCTTCTTGATTGCTGAGTGATGTGGGAGGGCCCATTTCACTGTGGGTAGTGCCACCCCTGGGCAGGTGGGCCTGTATTGTATACGAAAGCAGATTGACCACACTCCAGGGAAGCAAGCTGGTAAGCAGCATTCCTCCCTGACCTGAGTTCCTACCTTGGACTCCCTGATGAATTGTGACCCGGGAGATGTGAGACAACATAAATCCTTTCCTCGCAAGTTGGTAGTGGTCAGAGTGTTTTGTCACAACAACAGAGAAACAAACTAGAACAAAGACCATGCTTTCCTAGAACTTGCAGTTTAATAATCTACTTTATAAAGATCAGTCATTAAACCTACGCTACTTTAAGAATAAGCAATACTGCTCTACAAGTTGAATGAGGAGCAATATCTGAATTACATCTGATTCTCCTATGAAATTACACAAAGAGGAAGAGGGAGACATTTAGAGCCCAGAGGAAAACAACCACAGAACCAGATACATGGAAAAATTCCCTGCACTTTGTACCCTGTGGTATTAGTCTTTGTACTAAGGGAGAAATAAAGTATTTCTGAAACAAAAATTAATGAAACTTGTTTCCAGGAAGCCTACCCTATAAAATATACTAAAAGAAGTTCATTAAGTAAAGGGATGTAATGTAGTTTAGAAAGTGCAGTCTCCCATAAAGAAGAGGAACCCTCAGAGAAGGAACATGTGAGGGTAAAATTACTTTTATTTTTCTTGTTTGTGATTGAGCTGCCAGACAATACTTTGTTCAAAATAATAATAGCAACATAATATCTGATTGTCTATGTGTATGTGTATATACTGAGTATACAGATAAAATGGGATTCTATGAAACGGTCACTTAAAACAACAAAATGCAGAGAGAAGAATAGAAATCAAAAAACAGGGAGAAAGGAAAAAACAAAGGCGACAATTAGAAACCAGGAATGTGGTAGATGCTCATCAGAAAAATCAATTCAGAGCAGATTGTCAGAATGAGTCAACACACACACCACGTCAATCCACTTGAGACACTGAGATTAGATCAAAGGATGAAGAAAATATGGAATGCTACCAATAGCCAGTCACTACAATTACTTCACACAGAGCAAAGTTTAAAATGAGGAACATTATCAGGAGTTAAGGATACTGTGCAATGATAAAGGCTTCTGTTGTTGAAGACCATGTTGAAAGCCTCTACCACTCATGTACGTAATGAGGGACACCGAGCTACAGACCATAAAGAGAAGTAGATGATCTATCACAGTTAGAGACTTTCCCACAACCTCTGACAGAAATGGACAGGTCCAGCCCTCCCTCTTCTTGACCCCTGGCCCTTTTCTCCCTGTTTGTTCCTTCAGCCACTGTCACTGCTGATAGCCCAGTTGCTCACAGGCACTCAGGGACCTGAGGTGGAAGTTGGCTTTTACATTCCTGCAGCACCAAGAGCTGTAGTACTTCAATGAGAAACGGTTTCTCCCACAGTCAAATCACTGCCCCCCACAACAGGTTCACCAGCCTGGACACAGGAGGGAAAGGCACTCTCTGCTGGGAAGATTTCCTGAGAACTAAGAACTTCCCATCAACGCCTTGAAGGATTGGATAGTAATACCTTCTTTACATAGGGAAGGACCACAGGGAAACTTTAGGACTCACGACAATTTGAACTCATTCCAGATACATTGAGAATGAAGAAAAGAGTTGAAGATAGGAACTGACCAGAACCACTCGGCATTGAAGCAACATCTGTGCATTGCTTTTCAAACCGTATGATGTGCGTGAAGATGACAGACTCTCCCAAGAGAAGCCACAGTAGGTGACACACAGGATGGGTTTTCTGAATAGCTCAATGGGTAGCTGGCTGCATCAAGGGCAGGGCCACCTGGGAGGCAGAATGCAGTGGAGACAGTGCCATTTCTTTCCTAGAATTCATTAAAATTTTGGAGACGGTAGATGTGGCACTGGTGAAGAACTAAACACACAAATACCAAGCTGTTCCTTATTTTTTAGTATTGAAGAATTGGAACCAAAGTCCGCCTCTCCTCATCCCACACCCCCAACTACCTCCTTTCTCCCAGAGGACTACCGCAGTCACATGACTACCCCAAATCTGATCTAGCCACACAAACCTGTCCTTGGTTAGACCAAGGTGTTGCAGCATGGTAGGTACCCCAGGCTATTTCTGTTCAGTTCTGATGCTGAGTAACACACACTCTGTCTTTGCCTCCCTGCTTACTATTGAGCACCAGCATTCATTTGCTCTAGTTGGCACACCAGATAGGCTGTTAAGTCTATTCTGACTTGGCAGGACAATCCAATGGTCTGGTACTTGGAGGAAAAAAAAGTGTAACTTCCTTTCATCAGACTCTGGGATGTTGCCTTTCCAAAAACTTCTTAGTAACCAACTCTTCTCTGGGATGAATGTGTCAAATGTGAATGGGGTATTCTTCTTGAAGAATCAATCTGACTTTATTATCAAATGATATCATGAAGGAATTGAATAAAAGGGAGAAATACCCGATATTACTCTGTTCAAGAGGTTCTTCAGTTGTTCCTTGATTTACATGAAGTTCCTAAAATTATGATCCACATTGGCTGTATTGCTAACTCTTTTAATCCGTAACTATGCCTTCTGGTACCACTAAAATTATAGCCTTTGGCTCATCAATAAATATCTATCTTATTTGAATAAAGCAAAAAGAAAGTCAGATTTATAACAACAACAAAGGGAATAGACAAGGCCAGCAGGTGGAAAGTCAAAACACAGCTAGCGTAACTGAGCCACCATTCAACTAGCTATAATCAACAGTCCTGAGCTTCTTCATCCATTAACAACAGAAGGTGCTTTCTTTTCAGGCAGTCCGAGAACTTTCACCAAGATAAACAACATTCTAGGCCACAAAACACAGTCCTACAAATCTGAAGGAATGGAAATCACAGTAGTTTGCGCTAAGGCTACAGAGGAAATTAACTAGAAAACAACGGAAAGAGAACTGGGGTTCTAAAATGCACGGAGCTTAATGGACACACTTGTACATAGCATAAGGACCCATGAAGAAGAGCAGGCAGATAAAAGTTTCTAGCAAAATTCCTTTAATATATCTACAAAAATGAAACATATACAAAATAACCTTTTAACTTTCAAATTATTTTAGATTTTATATAAATTTTATCAAGATAATGGAAACCTTTTATACTTGTTACCCTTTTCGCTTAAATGCAAACATGCAACATAACTAAAGGATGTTTGTGGAAACAAAGAAATTAATGCTGGTGTGTCCCTGTTAACAGAGTTCTAGACTTTATTCAGAAAAATGGAAATGTGGAAATATGAAACAAATGGAAATACAATTTATTGAAATTCCCGTGATTCAGCAAAAGCAGAGCTGAGAGGGAAATTTATAGCACCCAATCAACATATTATTAAAGAAGAATGACCTGCCATCAATAACCTAAGTTTCTAATTCAGCAAAGCAGAAAATAAAGAGAACGCTCAGTTCTTCCCAACAAAGAAAACAGTTAAATACAGAAGAAGCAGAAGAATAGAAGTAACATGCGTAAGGAAACGTTAATAAGGTCATAGGAAAACTGATGAAAAAAAGGCTGGGTTCATTGAAAATGACAAGAAAATTGAAAGGAAAGAGAGAGAGAGAGGAGAGAGAGAGAGGAATAAAAAAAGAAAGGACATAAGTTATCCATGCCAGAGATGGCTGGGGCTATCGTTACTGTGCACGTAGATGTTAAAAGGATAGCGATGAACACTGCAAACAACTCTGCGTCCACATATTTGACAATCAAAATGAAATGGGTCAGTTTCCTGAAAGATACAAACTGCCAAAACTCACACAAGAATAAATAATTATCTTGGGGCTGGACAGATGGCTCAGTGGTTAAGAACACTGACTGTTCTTGCAGAAGACCCGGGTTTGAATCCCAGCACCCACATAGCTGCTAACAACTGTCCATAACTCCAGTTCCACGGGATCCGACAGGCTTTTCTGGCCTCCCTGGGCATTGCACAACACGGGTGCACTTACCTACAGTGCACTTTATTTTATGTACATACATGCAGGCAATACATGCATACACATAAAATAAAAATAATAAATAAAATATTTTTTAATACTCTAAAAAAGAATAAATACATTATCTGAAAAGCTTGTGTTGACTTACAAATCGGATTAATAATTTGGCCTTCCAAAATTGAAATCTCCAGAAAAGATGAGTTCACCAATAAATTCTATTAGATACTTGGTTTGTTATTTATACAATGGGGGCATACGTGGCATGAACATGTGGAGGTCAGAGGACCACACGAGGGAGGGAGTGAGGGAGGGAGTAGGTTATCTTCTTCCACCCTGTGGGTCCCGGGAATTAAATCCAGGTTGCTTAGTCCTGCTGGTAAATCCATTTATCTGCTGAGCCATCTCGAGTGCCTCTTTCAGATCATCAGGAACAAGTTATACCAGTTCTCTGTGTTCTTTCCCAGTCACAAGTAGAAAGATCTACCTCCAAACACATTCTATGAGCGTAAAATTATCCTAAAAACCTGAACCAGACAAAGTCACTATAAGAAAAAAAAAAAAAAAAAAAACTATAGACCTGTAACTTTTATGAAGACCAAATGAGTTTCATATGCTAGTTTTAGTCTGAGCTACAGTCTTTAAAAATGAGTGTGAAAATGGCCTGGAAATAATCAATTGTAGTAAAAAGAAGGTGGTTACAAATGAAGGCAATATCATCCTATTCTCTGCTGATGGCAAATGAACCAGACAGGGTGCTGAGACATCGTCATTACATTACTTTGCAGGTGATACTGAGTTTGCTGGCAGTGCTCCTGACCACCTTCCTCTCTTTGGCTGGCTTCTTTTGCAAGATGAGCATGAGGAAGATCTGCAGCTAGTGTGTCAGGAAGTAGCTCAGTAAGTCTGTCTCCTGATGAGAGAAATGCAAACTAGGTTATAGAACGGAGCCCTCGCACTGGGGCACGCTCTGCGGACCCTGCAGTAGCCACACGTAGAGGAAAAACAACACTGCATCCACCTCATGCCTCTTTGAAAGAAAAAAATGAAGTTTTTCCACAAGACAGATGGAAAGAACGGCTTTCCTGAATATGTAATGTCTCGGGGTACAGAGGAAACCAGTCACCTTGACAGATAGAGGCGAGGAGAGCAATATATGAACATTTCTCTTTGGGCCAAGAAGCAATAATGTGTCTGACTGGAATTACTGCCACCATTAAAACAGGTACAGGATATTAATTGTGTTACATAGGAGTTAGGAACTAGGGCTACAGCATGCTCCAAACAGCATGGAAACTGTCACTTCCCAGTTCAGCCTTCTCTAATTAAGTCCCAGTGGGGTCCCCTGTTCATTTCGGTAATGTGTACTGCTCAAGATAAATTATATCTAAATGCATAGAAAAATCCCTGCATTTAAATTGGTCACCAATTAAATTCTAACTGGATAGCAGTAAGTGCAGACTGCTACCCAGGCCTCCAATATCCATTCGTTTACCAGTGTGGAATGGTGAGGGGATAGCGTTTCTCTGCCCCTTCCGAGCAGACCTTGATTGTGGCTAACCCCAGCATTCTCAAGGGGTCCTCAAGGACAGCCAGGTCCACATAGTGAGTTCCAGGAAAGCTAGGACTATGTAGAGAGACCCTATCTCACAACTAGAAACAACAATTCCATCTCAGAGGAACTGGGCACAGAATGGTACCTGTTTTTAACCATCTTGTGTAATTTTCACTTTACATAGTTCTTTTCCTTGAATTTCCATCTGAGTTTGACATTGCCTGCCTCCTAACCACTGGTTTCCACCCACAGAACCAGCAAATTATGGGTAAAATGATTAGAAAATCATCACATCTCTACTGGAAATGTAGTTTTATTTCTTGCCATTGGTGCCTAAACAGTGCAGGTAACAACTGTTTACAAATCATTACAGTACATATTATGAGTAATCCAGAAATAGTTTCAGGCATATAGGAGGACATCCATAGGTTATATGCAAATATCATAGTACTTTTTATTTGATTTGAGCCAATCCCCTGCAGACACGGAAGCCCCACAGCCACTCCCACAGCCACTCCCCCTCATTCTAAGAGGCGACCTCTTTTCTTTGAAGACAGAATGTTGAGGTTGCTCCCCCCAACAGACACTAGGTGTTGGCTCCGCCCTTCCCTCAGGTGCAAATGTCTTTCTGCCTTGGTTGGCTTTGTTCTACTTAACTTCCAGTGGGAATCTTGCAGTCCTTAAATGGCTTTGCCCACTCATTTCTCTCCCTCTGAAGTCTCTCTAACCTTATATTAGTTCCAAAACCAAGAACAGAGCAAAACTATATCTCAAATTGAAAAACCATAAACCCAAGTTATATTATAGTGGGTCTTTATTTTCCATTTTTTTAAACTTTTACAGAAACTTTATTGAGAATTTCATACATGTATATAAGGTGTTTTGATCAAATCCATTGCCCCTCCAGCACCTCCCATATCTCCCCATCATTTTTTTCTTTTTTCTTTTCTTTTTTTTCTTTATTTATTTTTATGGGGCTTTTTGCTACTCTAACATTCCCCCCTCTGAAGAGATAATCTTAAAATCTTTTAAGGATTAGATTCAAGCTCCAAAATACTTTTGACATTTTTGGCCTTTAGAACAGAGTATGTTGCTAAGAGGCCCAAGGACATTTTGACTTTTAGCCAAGAAACTGGCTACTTTTCTTTGGGGTCTTTTTACCTTAACTGCCTAGCCAATTCCTATTTCTCTCTCTCAAAGTCCCAAAAGTAGTAATCAAAATTTTCCTGAAAAATCTATAAATTTAGATACAGATTTAAAACTAAGGACTAACAATCATTAGAGTGGAGTTTGGGGCCATTGTTGACATGAACCAGAGGTCTAGAAGCCAAAGCCACACCCACCATTAACCTGGCCATTTTTATTCCCCAAGGCCTTGCATGCCACACTATTCATAAAACAAGCCAGTCCTAGGTATACATCTGTTTTATGCACCAATATTCCATGGGTGCTGTCCAAGGTTAATAACATCTCATTAGCAACTGCTAGCAGAGCCCCTTAATCTTCCCAAGAATCCATTTTATTACAATGGAAAGTGAATAACACACCCTCCCCACATCCAATTTCAGAGGCCCTAAAGGAAGACCAAGAGGTTGGAAACCCAACAAACTGTGCACTGTCTCTCCCAGGTTAAAAAACACAGTCACTCCACAGGTCACCGTTAGCTACAGAGCAGCCTGTATGAGATTAAAAGTGCTGCCATTTTTAAGTGCATTCTATCACCTTTGTCCTGTGGAGGGCGACACTTTGTCAAGCAGATGCTGGAGAGGGTCTGCTGATCCTACCTCTTTCTTTTAAAATTTCCCACAGTTAGAATTGTTTTTAGCAAAAAAAAAAAAAAATCTTTTTTTTTCAAATTTATCTTTGTGTATGTATAATGCACGTGTGTGTGTGTGTGTGCTTGTTGCACCAAATTCTCTCCTGGGGACCCTCAAGAGCTCTCTGGGATCACAGGGCCATGCAGTCCTAATGCAGGCTTACAAAACAGACACTATGCATTCCACTTGGGTTGTTCTATAAAGTTTATAAAGTCTGAAAGAAAGTTACTTACAAAGGTATACACCCATGGGCTCTTTCCCTACATCTCGGCTAAGATTTTGAGATCCACTACACGCCAGCAGCCCACCCGCAGTTTGCCCAGGATGGTGACTTTCTGCCACTTCCCAGCTTCCTCAGTGTCTGTCCTTAGACCTTCCCCCCTGAGTCTCTTGGGGTTCAGTGACTCGGAAGACACGCCTATCCAACAGTGCTCTTCTACAATGATGTGTGGAGGTCAGAGGACCACCTTGAGTGCTGGTCTCTGCCTTCCATTGTTTGAAACAGGATCAGTTCTTTTTCCATCTCCTGGTAGGCATACTGGGATTACATTAATTTTTGAAAGGTCTTGTTTCATTGAGGGGGTATGTACAAGGGAGTGTAGTAACTGCAGAAGCCAGAAAAGGGCATCAGATCCCCTGGAGTTGGAGTCACAGGTAGTTGTGAACTTCCCAACATGGGTGTTCATAACCACGCCTGGATCCTCTGGGAGGGCAGTAAGTGCTCTTAACCACTGAGCCATCTCTTCAGCTCTAGAGATCTTGGATTATAGCTGTGTGCCAATCACACCCAGCTTTATGTCGGTTCTGGGGATTTAAAATCAGGTCATCATGCTTACAGAGCAGGCATTTTATTCCCGAACATTCTACCCGGTGCAAGCAATGTTTGTTAGATTTAGGAGGGCAGAAAAAGGAAGGAGTTTCAAGTTAAGAGATAAGAATCAGAGCCAGACCTGCAACAGGCAAGGAATATATCTCCTTTTATTCAGGAGACAGCAAAGGGCCTCTGCCGTCCACAGAAACAAGCATCGGCAAAGAAGGGCAGAGCAATCTGGACTCACACAGGAACTCTGCTTAGCGCAGCTGCAGGACTTTGCGCAGTGCCAGGTGTCAGGGTCCTTGGGGTAATTGGCAGTCTTCTTCCTGAGGCGGTTTTCTCAAGGTGAGCAGGCAAGTTATCATGGCACCAAAGGAGCTAGTTCGAGTCTGTAAACAGTCCCTGTCGGTCTTTGGAGTGATCAGTTGATAAGGCTAGAGCAAAGGCCAAGCCACCAATCCGGACCGTTTGGTTACTTTGAGGAATTTATGTCCTTATGGCTTCCTTTAAGGAAGATTATGGCTCTCCTGCACTTTACACATTCTCTCAATCTCCCCTGAAGTCATCTAATATAAGCACGATGGTACTGGCCTTCATTTCGTTCTTTTATCATCATCACCATGACCTCAAGGCTGAGGTCCCGTTTATTACGGTGAACACGTTGTGTCTTTGCCGTGCACCTGTTTTCTTTGAGAGAGGTTTATGATTATGAACGCATGCTCTCTCAATAATGAAGAGGTAAATAGATCATTGAGAACTTGTTAATCTTCAGAGTTTTTCATCCCATGGGGTGATGTGAGGTGTTCGGATGGATGCTTTGCCTTTCCACTGGATATGAAATAAAATCAAGGATGATAGGGAGCCCAGAATATAGATGAGATTCCTTTATACTTCACCAGAAGAGCTCCCCATTAATTCCTTACGAAGGAATTTTACGAAGATGCCCCAGCTTCTAACAGTGATCCACATGTTGTTAAATTTGTATTGAAGTTGGCCAAAGATGTTGTAACTCTTTCCACCCTAGTTTCATTTAGACTCAAATAGTAAAAGAATCTCCCATATTTATTGTCAGCTCCCCGTTGGTACTCATTTACACACCGTTTTACCTACTCTTCTCTTATGGCATCCCTTTCTTTCTACTAGTTCCTGAAAATTTTCCTGGCCATCTACAGTTCCACGAGATGCAAGGTCACTCTGTTGCTTTAAAGCATAAAATTGATTTCCTGAAGTTTTACAGGTCAAAGCGTTCTTAGCATCAGGAGTAAAGGCATTCATTTTGCAGAACATTTATTATGGAGTGATCCCCTTTCTCACCGAGTTGAGAATTTCTGCATCGTGCTGAAGGCTCAGAGCCATTCCAGTCAGACAGCAACAGAACACAAAAAGCCGGCATTTTTCTACAAAATGAGCTTAATGAAATAGTGATCTTCGACGACATGTGCCTGACAGTGCAGGCATTCTGATTAGCCACAGGGTGAACACAGTGTAGGTCATCAGCAGGACAGCAACTTCTACTCCTGGCTTACAGCAAATCAGCCAGAGTGAGCGAACAGGCTACCTCCTTGCCCTGTCTGCCAAGCTAGGCAACACAGCCCACGTGAGCGCCAGCTGTGCGGGTGCCAGGGCTGATGAAGAGAGAGTTCACCTCAAAGCTGGGGTGGCTGGCCAGCCCACTCCCAGGAAGCACCATTAGGCCGCAAGTCCCTGTGCCCCTCTACCCTAGTCAAGGTCAAATCACAGACATACCCTGAAGCACACTAGTCGCCCTGGCTCAGCATCAATAATGAAAGCACAAATCAAGTCTGCCTAGTGAGATAGTTTGATACGGAGAGAGCGAGAAAAGGCAGCGAGTGGGGCGGAATATCCTGTCTCCTGTGTATTCTCTCGCTCGTAGTTGATTCTTGATTGCTGAAGGAAACAGACTTTCGTTAGTGAACAGATATGGTTTGGGGAAGACGATTTAAGGAGCAATGCCCGACGTCTGCTTGGCTCACATCTTGAAGGTCTGTGGGAAACAATTTTTGCATAATATTTTATTAACTAAGGAAAGCGCCTGGATCTCTTGCTTCTCTTGCTGAACTTTCACGGAAAACCTGTGAAAAGAATTCTAAACAGTCAAGTACAATAGCAGCATTTATTACAGGCCTGTCCTGACAGCAGCAACGTTATATACATCAACAGTGGAGGGTTCCAGCATAAGACCAACTTTAACACCCTCATTGCCACCTTACTGTAAAAAGTATTGGTATCGGCATTAAACAATGAGGATATCGCCCTTGAAAGCCTGAGTCCCTATTAGGATGGCTCTGGGTGTATATGAAAGTGCTTGCAAACTAGACCAATATATCCACATGCCCAAGCAAGTTTTGACACAGACCTAAACGGACCTGGGAAGAAAGAGTCTCAACTGAAGAATCTCCTCCATCGGACTGGCCTGTGCACATGTTTGTGGGCGTCACTATGGGCGGCGTTATCCCTGAGCTGTGTAAGAAAGGTTGCTAGGGGAGCAAGTCAGTAAGCCAAGCTCTTCCACAGTCTCTGCTTCAATGGCTGCCTTCCCTTGATGATGCCTGTGCCCCACTACAAATCCACTTTTGGTCAGTCTTAGCACAGCAGGAAAAGAAGCAAATTAAGATACCACCATAAATGTATTCCCAAGTTAACCCCCCCATAATAAAATGTTCACAGCCACTCCAGCACTGATCAACCTGAGGGAAACACGATGGAAGGAGACTCAGAGGCATATCCTACTTTTATAAGTTTTAACATGTTGACAAGGTTATGGGGTCTCTCCAGCCGTGGTAGGCTATGAGGTTTAAAGTTCTTTGTTTGTTTGATTGACTGACTGACTGACTGATTGATTGGTTGATTGATTTTGAGACAAAGTCTCACTATATAGCCCCCAACTGGCTTGGAACATGCTATGTAGACCATCCCAGGTTGGCCTTGATCTTACAGCCATTCACCTACCTCAGCCCTCTGAGTGCTGAGATTAAAGGCGTGTACCAGGTTTAAAGGTTTACCCCATGGATTACCCCATGGATTTGCTTCTTGGTTTGTGAGATGTAGAAGGTATATCTACCTGGAAGGGGAGGATTCTGGGAAAATTAATTCAGCTGGCATTGATCTTCTGACTTCTTACATGTGCTAAGTCTTGACGAGAACTTATCTCCTGAATTTGAATGTGTGGAAGCAGTGAGGACAGGGATCAAAAATGCAGCCCTTATAGGCCAATTCTAAGCCCATCAGACAGAACATGGGAAGCTCTGCATCACCAGCACATGAGCAAAGGGAGGTTCAAGGCTCACTGGGGCACTAGATGCCTTCTGGAAAACCAAAAGAGAAGGGTCCTGATTTGTCCAGTGCAAATCATCAGCCTCTATAATCCTGGAGCAGGCAAAGGCCGTGGGAGATGGATCAGCACTAGTGCCAGGGGGCCTGTGTGTGGTCAGTACCTGCTCAGCATAAAGGAGCACGGAATCACGTGAGTCTGTCAGAGCAGCCAAGGACTGCTTGCACAAGGGTGGACTTTGGGGAAAGTGTGGGCTCTGACGTGCAGATAAGAAGTCAGACACAAGGAGTAGGGGCCCCAGTCAACAGACCTGGGCACACGGCAAATGTGGGACTCTGTGCCATTCCATGCTGCTCACTGTTGAAAGTCTTAAGGCAGGGAAGTGATGGAATCCTATTCCTCTTCAGGTGACTGTTCTAACTTCTTCATGAGAACCATCAACATCCACTCTCTCTCTTCTCCCTGTGCTGCTGCTCCCCTTTTCCTCTAATTCTTTAAATATCATTTTTTTAACTTGGGCGGCCTCTCTGTCCATGGGCTCCAGTTCACTGTGGACTGGATTGTACCCTGCTGCAAAGGAAGGCTCTGTTCTAATATGATGGAGGGATTCCTGAGAGGCCAGGGCACCACTGAACTAGGAGGAACCCTGTCAACCAGACTACTGACTGCCATCTGCTGTCCATTGAGAACTTTGGTTAACCCAAGTTTGTTTGGAGGAAGAAAAGAGCGATTTCTCACTCAGACTTCCGGACAAATGTGACACATTCTGAAATTCTTCTTTCTTTAAGGTAGAGGGTAACAGCTGCCATATAAAAATTTTCTTTTAAAAAATGTAGAAATGTAGGCTAGGGAGATGGTTCAAGGGGTACTTTGAATTCTACAATCAGAAGTAGATGTGATTATGAACATCAGTATCAAAGAAGGCTCATGTGTAAGAAAATGTAGTAAAACATCTCAGGGTCCTGGGGATAAGAAGAAGCCAGACACCTCCTAGGTGTTATGGGAATAAACTGAGCTCTCCTAGATTCCTCTAGGACCCACAGCATATTGGAACATCTGCTAGTGACTGTATAATGGGTAAAAAAATGAAACTTTCTAATGAACAAAGTGCTTATTGAAATAAACATATTTGAAAACAGGGGTATAAAAGTATGGTTTAATCTCGAAACATGCAAACTTAAAGATCTCATTTAATGCATCACAACTGAATGTAAAACTCTTCCCAGAGTAGAGTATTCGGTACTAGCTCACAGAGACCCAAAGCCAGATTAATGCTGAAGGCCAAAATGGTAAAACACACCTCCCTGAAGCCAGAGTGGGGCACGGAGCTGGACAACGTACAGAAAACATTGATGCCGTGTACTGTCTGTACAGCAAGTTAATCCTATCAGGAATAAGTATTGATTGATGCCTCACATCTATGTTTCTTAGTGTCTGTTCAGTTTAATGACTGATGATACAGCTATCGATCTTTCCAGCCAAAGGAAATTAACATGACGTTGCCCAATTTTGACCTTTATTTAATGAGCCGTGTATACATCAAAAGCCTTTTAGAACAAGTTGTTGATCAGTCACAGAGCTTCAGATTCAGTCTTATGCACCCTAAAAATATTCAGACTTTTAATGTTTCCCCAGACTCATAATTACTGCAGAGTCAGGGCTTGGTCTTCAAAGTAAAAACAGACAGTTCCCTTGCCAGTGGAGAGAAGAGTCCACAGTGACTTGCAAAATATGGAAAATCTGTATATCTACTTATAATTCAAATACTATCTTTACACGGCCTGAGGAGAGTTTACTTAACAGCAGTCCTGGCTCTATACCTTTACAGTGAAAACCAACTCTTAGCACGTTTGCTTAAATCGCTACTGTGGGAAGAAGCTTCGCCTTGATTTTTTAGAAAGATCTTGTTTATTTGATGTGTATGGTTATACCTACCAGTTGAGTGCCTGGTGCTTGTGGAGGCCAGAAGAGGATGGTGGATCCCCTGGAATTGGAGTTACAGAGGGTTGTGAGCCACTCTGTGGGGGCTAGAAATTGAGTCCGAGTCCTCATCACAGCCATCTCTCCAGCCCCCTCACATTCCTTTTAATGCACTTTGGGACCACAGTTCCATTCTCGGGACCAGGGAGATGGCTCAGTGGGTAAAGTGCTTCCTACCAAGCCTGACAACCTAAGCATTCAATCCAGGAACCGAATGGTGGAGGACAGAACTGACACCTCAAGCCTGTTCTCTACCTCCACATGCACATCATGACATGCACATGTGTGTGTGCTCACACAAGCCCAGGCACATAAAATACATAGAGAAAAATGCAATAAAATTTTAAAAATTTATTTCCCAATCACCAAGAGAAAAAAAAAAAATCACAGGTACTTTTTCTGGTGCTAGTTGGTTCTCCATTTTTCCTCCAGTGTGTGGTTTGTCTGGCGGACCCAGGTTCATGAACATAAATAAATGTGGCGCTTTCTGGATAAGCGCACCCGGAAGGTGAAGACCTTGAATGGAACATTCCACTTAAGGTCACAACATTACTGTAAACTCAGTGGTATTTCTGTACTTTGTACTTTTTGTAGTTTTAAACATGCCTGTTTGCTTATTGATTATCTGGGGAGAACCTTTAAGAGCTGGTTCTTGCTTTCCTCCATGTTGAGGCAGGCTCTGTGCTGTTTCTGCCGCTGCACTTCATGTACTCCAGGCTAGTAGCTGCAAGCTTCCAGGTAGTTGTGCCGCCCAGCTACCGGGAGTGTTGGGATTACATCAGGGTGCCCCCAAACCCAGCTTTTTATGTGGATTCTGGGGATGGAAGTTGTATCATCTGGCTTGTGAAACTAGGGCTTTTACCCACCGGGCCATCAATCCAGCCCCCTATAGTCCAAGAAGTTTTCAAAATCAAGAGCTTCAAGGGCAAATGTAGTTTATAGACATCATGAAAGAAGTCAAAGAAGAAAGAGGAAGTGACATAAAGGGGCACGGGCCCAAGGAAACTGAACGCAATGTAACGGACACACCAAGCATGTAATACGTCAAAGAAACCATCACCTACTTGGAAGACACATGCAAATAATTCTCTTTAGGACTGACTGATGCAGGTTTCTTTAAAACTCACAAAAGACAAACTGAAGTTCCAGATAGTTTTCAGATACGTATCGCCCCCAAATAACGTAAACCTGCCAATGTTACCATGTAAAGCACTCTCTTTCCTTGGATTAATGCGTTTGATCTGCGCTGATCTTATTCTGAACCTTACGCTAAAGTAGAAAGTGACTCAATAAATTTTTAATAAAATTTGTATTCAACTGTCATGATTATACTCAAAAAGATATTGAGAAGTGTGAGCTTTATCAAGTTCTGTAAGGCATTTTTCCCTGTTTTGTCTCATCTACAATCATGATCTCTTTTTAAAATCTGATTTGGGGGGCTAGGGTGATGACTCAGCAGCTAAGATCACTGGCTGCTCTTACTGAGGACCTGGATTCAGTTCCCAGCACCCACATGACAGATCACAACCTATGTCGCTCCAGTTCCAGGAGACCTGACACCTTCTCACCTCTGTGGGCATCTCCTGCACACAGCGCACATACATATACACAGGCACATACACAGACATGCAGAGAAAGAGATAAATTTCTAAAAATCTTGTCTGTAATCCATATACTAAATATAGAAGAAACTCAATGCAGCATGGAAAAGATGAAAATCTTCTCTACTTCATGTGGAAAGACATGCTTGAAATTTTATAAGGAGCTCCTCGGGCCCTGGGCTCTTCCTGCTGAGGCTTCAGGAGAGCACCTGGGTGGCTGAGGTGAGCTAGGTAAAACCCATGCTGCAGCACCCACCCGCCTCCCTGGGAGGTCCTGCTGCACCACAGCTCGCACCTTCACTACTAGTAAGCAAGAACTAGCCCATCCTGTTCCCTCGGGCCCTGCTTGGTCCTTGGCCCCTTCCTGCTGAAGCTTCCAGAGAGCCCCTGACTAGCTGGGAGACTTAGCAAGATCCTGCCTCAGTGGGCCACCATTCACTGTCTTGGGACGAACCATTCCCAGTCACTGAGTTCCAGAACTCACACTTCTCTGCTTTGCTAGTTAGAACCGGCTGAGCTGATCCCAATCACCCTAATTTGGCCCTCCAGGAGAGCTCTTGACTAGCCTGCCTTGATCCATCTTGTCCCTCAAATAAAAGTACCAAAAGAGAACCTCAGGGACGAAGCAGCTAAGAGGATAGGGATAAACCCGACTTAACCTCAAGAAAGTGCAAATAAATGGATGAAGGAATGAGAAAGACCTTACAAGACGTGAGCAGTGAATTCATGGAAAGATAGGAGCAGTGAAGAAAACTCAGGCTGAAATGCAGAGGGGCTTGAAAAATGCCGTAAGTCCAGTAGGAGAAAGCCTCACCGACAGAATGAATCAGACGGAAAGCAGGCCATGAAGCCTGGAAAATAAAGTTGAAGGACTGGACCACGGAAGCAAAGAAAATGAAGAATTTTAAAAAACACGGGACTGCAATATGCAAGAAATGTAGGGCCAAGTGAAAAGATCAAATGTACGCATCGTAGGCATAGAGGAAAGAAAAGCTCAGGTCAACGGCGTTGACAAGATCTTCTACACGATTAGATAAGAAAATTACCCTAAATTAAGGAAAGACACCCATACAGATACAAGAAACACACAGAGCACCAAATAGACAGGACCAGAACAGAAACTCCCCACAGCACATCACAGTAAAAACACTAAACGTGCGGAACAAAGAGAGGACTGAAAACTACAAGAAAAAAATAAAAAGTTCCGGGTGAAGGAAAGCCGTGAGAATTACAGCTGACTTATGTTCTCTCTTAGTTGTGGATTGTGGCTCCAAGTCCTCAGGTGCGAGTGTAAATCCTGATGTAACTACAGGATCCAGGAAATGAAAAAGAACCATGGGGTAAAGAAGAAGGAGCTCAAGGCGGGGGACAGTAAAGACAGGTGTTATCAAAAGAGAAATGGGGAAAGGGGAGTACTTTAATGGGGGGAGTAGGGAGGGTTGCCAGGGGACGTGAGATAAGAGATAAATAATGCTTAGATGGTGCAAAACCCAGAGGGAAATGTATTATCTAAAGGCTACATAACAAAAAGACAGTGCCAGGCAGGAGAAACTTTTCTTTGTGTTATTAGGGTAGTCCAAAGACTCCCCAAATAACATGGGTTATTGACCCCTTAATTGCCTCCCAAAATTTGAAGGTAAGACCCTATTGCTGAAGATAGGTGGTAGCTTGGATTTAGGGCTTGAAGCAATGGAGCCAAAACTAGCCTAGCAGCCTCCTCCCTGAAGACTAGCTTTCCTAGTATTAGAGGATACTACGTAATCTACCAAGGGAGAACACCAATCAATGGCCCTACACGGCTGTAAAACTTAATAAACAACAACTATCCCAGCACACTATGGCTACTGGTTCAGCAGAGGCACTTTTGTCTTTGGGATAAACAACAGCTGTGTAATTGAAATTAAGACCTGCTCAATGGGAAAGAACTTACATGTGGTACTGTACACATAGCCAAATACACATGGCTGGAGATGTTACAAATCCTAGAGAAAAACCTACTTTTGTCACATCCCTAGACCAATGTGATTTCTTACTGTATTCTAAGTATGTACCCTTATGTTTACAGATAATTGTACCTCTCACCACTCATAAAAGAGCTTCTTTTTTCAACAGATGAAGAGTAACACAGAGTTCTACAACTGGTCAAATGCAGCCATAGTTATCTGTGAGATGCTTAGCCCTAAGTGACACATTTTCAATGCAGCCTCTACACATAAGACGAACGCATCTTTCAACTGAGGTTTCCTTCTGCAGCAGATAGTAATTAACACAGAAACCCACACCTGGCCACTGTGCAGAAACCAAGAATCTACAGAGTACTCATTCCTGACTAGGACACCTATATCAAACTTCTGCCTCCCAAGGCTCAGGGATCATCGGAGATGGGGGTAGGGATTCTAGAAGCCAGAGGAGGTAGATGACCACAAGGAAACAGTTTTCCAGATAGCTTGTCAGTTACATGTATGAACTTACAGCAGTGGTGACAGCATGCACAAGCCCCATACAAGCTCAAACCTGACAAAATCCCAGCATGGACTTGGGGAAGTGGGTAAGAAATCCCAACACAACCTAAGGAGCTTTCTGCAGCTGGTGGCAGCTCAGAGGTGGAGAGACAGTCTCTTACAGAGACAGGACTCTTGGTAAGTTGATCAGACTCCTGTGGATGAACCCACACTGAGGGACATGTGGGGATACAACTCAGACTCTGTAGGCCGTATTGTATATACAGTGGGGTACATTGAGTTGGGTGGGGATCAGTGGGGAAAGCGACAGATGGGGGAAGATATGGATAGGGGAAGGAACCTAAATACCATCAAATTAAATTGTATGAACATTTCAAAATTTCCATAAAATTTTAAAAATATTTTATGTCTTCCAACTAAAATTTCATCTCCAGTGGATCAAACGTATCCTTGCCATGCCTGTTCACACTGTACTGACCTTAAGTGTGCTAAAATCATGGAGCACAGCAATTCTTAACTAACAAATTCCAGACAGCATCTTGAATCATTACTCTCTTCAGTTAGATTTAGTATAGGAACTAAAAAAATAGACTCAAAGGACATTACTGTGTGGCCAACAGATGTGAACTGGTAGGCACAAATTATCAAATGAGTTTCAGAATATTTTTTATCAGAAGTCTTAAAAAATAGGTTAGGAGGGGCTGGAGAGATGGCTCCATAGTCAAGGGCACTGACTGCTCTTGCAGAGGACGTGGGTTCTATTCCCAGCATACAGTGACTAACAACCATCTGTAACTCCAGTTCCAGGGGATCTGATACCCTCTTCTGACCTCTATGGGCATTGCATGACATGGGTGCACCTACCTACATGCAGGCAATACCCTCATACACATAAAATAAAAATAAAATATTTTAAAAAAGATTTGTTATTTACATTTTTTATGTGTATGAGTATTTTGCCTGCATGTATGTGTATCAGCTGCATTCCTAGTGCCTGCAGAGGCCAGGAGGTGTCAGAACTCCCTGGAACTGGAGTTACTGATGGTTATGAGCCGCCATGTAGGTGGTGAGAACCAAATACCAGTCCTCTGCAAGAGCAAAAAGTGCTCTTAACTGCTGAGCCATCTCTCCAGTCCCTACTGCTACTTCTATACACAATTCTTCTCTTAGCTAGGTACATTTAGAAAATAATGAGAATTCCAAGTAATAAAATCTCAACCTAGTGCTGGAGAGATGGCTTGGTGGTTAAGAGAACTTATTACAAAGCAGAGGACATGAGTTCAGTTCCCAGCACCCATACTGGGCAGCTTATAACCTGTAACCCCAGCTCGAGGATCCAATATCTCTTCTGGCATCCATGGGCACTTGAACTCACATCCACATACACACAATTAAAATCTTAAAGATCTCTACCTATTCAAATTTGAGCATTATAAATACACACACATGCAACAGTAGTATGTCTAACACTGACAAAAACATAGCAGCTCCATATAAACTATAACATGCCTTTAATCCCAGCACTCGGGAGCCAGAGGCAGGCGGATCTCTGAGTTCAAGGCCAGCCTGGTCTACATAGTGAGTTCCAGGACAGCTGGGGCTACAGGGAGACCCTGTCTCAAAAAAAAAAAAACAAAACAAACAAACAAAACACAACCCCCCCCCGACAAAAACAGAAGATAATCAAATTCTCATTTAAAAACGCT